>NW_015090880.1:1375431-1383465 GCF_001431845.1 Calidris pugnax
GAGTGGTCGGGCATTGGAACAGGCTGCCCAGGGAGGGGGTGGAGTCCCCATCCCTGGCTGTGTTTAAGGGCCGTTTAGATGCAGTGCTGAGGGACATGGTGTAGGGGAGGACTTTGTAGAGTAGGGGAGATGGTTGGACTCGATGATCCCAAGGGTCTCTTCCAACCTCAATGATTCTATGATTCTATGATTAACGGAAATGTACAGCTTGGGCGGCCATTCACAACCACAGCTCTATTCTGCGTGAGTCATTCCATCCAACCGCCTGGTACAGACATTCAGAAAATGAAGATGATGTTTACTGCTGCAGAGCTCCCTGCTGAGCTCCGCCAGCTCTTCCCCCGGCCGGTATCCCTGGTTGCCACCGTAGGCTGGGACGCCTGAGTAACGCCCCGCCGAGAGGAGCCGGGATCCGCCTCGACGCGAGCGGTGGGGACCTCAGCGCCGTGACTCACGTCGTCAACCGCCCAAGTGACAAAGTGTTGAGTTTCCTCTACACCCCGTGTCACGGTGCATCAGTCAGCGAGGGGGCACGACTCTCCTCTGCGCATCCTTCCAGCTATATTTGTTGGGGAAGAGACAGGAAAACATGCTCCTGTCACATTTTAAAATAAAACACATGTGAATCTTATGAAAAGCACCAGATGACTGCACACAAGGATGAAGAGATATTAATGCAGACAGTGACACCTCCAGTTTCTTTGTGCTGCCTGGAGAAGGCACCAGCAGAGCTTTTGGGTACCTGATTTCCTTCACGCTCAGACCTGGCTGGTGTAAGGAGAGGGAGGGAAGGGCAGGTGACACATCAGACCAAAAAAAAAAAAAAATCACAGACAGGCCAAATTCTGATCTAACTTTTAAGACAAGATGGCAAAGGGTACTGAGGGAGAACAGAAACATCGGAATATTTTGAAACATTTTCAATTTACAGAAATTTATATTCTATGGAAGTCACATTGATGCATTTTTAACAATTTTTACTTTCCAGTATTTATTTAAAATAGTAATACTTCCAAGCATTTAACAGGGATATGCAGTCTTCTGACTATAACCGTACATCAGCAATTATAAAATGCAAAGGGCAGTGGGACTCAAATAGAAGAGACCTTAGACACAGAAAGGTTTGAGCTTCTCTAAACCTCATTTGTAAGCAGAGGTAAAATGGAAGAATAAATGGAAGAACTTGATAGCTTCATGTCAGAAAAGACATGAACCGTGACACAGCAATGTCAGCAAGACTAAAATGAGCTGTTAAAATACCTGGAGTGAAACAGCACACGGTTTCTGAAGTGGCAGATCTGAAAAAAAAAAAACAAAAAACAACCAACAACCCGATAATGGGTCAAGAACAATGAAATCTGTGCCTTGTTTCTGCTGTGCGCTGGGACTTCCACTTTCAAATTTTCAGCCAGAACATATTAGATTGCCTTCAAATTAAAGTGTCAAGGTAAAAGTCGGTGAGTGTAGTTCAACAGCTCCGTAAAAACATTGGCAGTAAAGGGAAACAAGAAAACAAACCTCATTCTGGTTTTACTTGTAGCACCTGAGCCTGAAGAACATGCCTTTAAACACAGGCACTCCAAGAGCATAAATATGATAAAACCCAGGCCCTGTAGCAATGGTATATGAGGAAGCTTTAAGTGCCTGTCAAGAGATTTTAAATAAGATTTTTGGAGCTAAAACATGATTTAGCTTTTCCAACATCATATAAAACTAAAAGTCAAAAAAAGGTGAAGTTCTTTTATTGACCTTCAGGAAAAAAAAAAACCCTCTTGACAGCTGATGGCCGTTGAGGGTGGCAGAGAACAAGCAGTTCCCGCTCTTGTGATTACTGAGCAAACTACTTTTTCAACCAATTTTTTTCCCACTACTTCAAGCAATGGCTCAGCACAACTTAACAGTTTCCAAGTCAGTAACTAAAAAAGCTCAAGGGTCTTCATTTTTCTAGGGCGAGAAGGGCAAACGACAGAAGAGCAGCATTCCTGCTGTCAGGGCACCATAACGTTTGTCTGGCACAAAACGTGTCTTGTCACAGACTGTGTGACTGGGCGCCCACCTCAAGGGCTTCTGTGATGGAGACAGAAAGCTCTGCATCACCTTTAAATATCTCCAGTGAAAGACTATAGGGAGGAGGAAAACTCATTTTTCCTCCCGACCCCAAAATGAATTTTTTTTTCAAAAAAACAATAAAACCAAGAGGTAATTATTCCTCCAGTGATTCAAGCAAGCAGGGAATCAATGACTCAATCATCCCAGGTGCATCCCCTGGAACGGCTTCCCCTTCCCCAAAAAGTTTAACACAGCTCTTTGGAAATCTTATCAATTGAAACAAGAGATCTTCCTCGGATCAGAAGCTCCGAGGGGAATCAGTAGATTCTGCTGTTTTATTATGCTGACCTTTAGACTCTCCTCTGCCTTTTTACTTTTCAGTGTATGTATCAGAAAATACCAGGACGTACCGGAGCGTGCCTGCGCGCATCGCAGAGCCGGTCCTTCCCATCCAAAGACAGACCTTCAGCTCTTTTACTCACTGAACTGGAAGTTAGATTTTTTTTGAGTGACTGCTCGAAGCAATGGGTAAGAAGGAAAAATACCCTTATTTATAAACCACTTTTAGCTGGTGTCAGCTATCGAGATTTTGTTATTTGCTTACATCATTTGCTTTTAAAGGCATATTTTTTCCCTTAAGACGATGTTTTGAAAATTCCTTGGCATTTTAATTGGCTTGATGTTTCAATTCTCTTGTCAAGAAATAGACTAGCTCAAAAAGCACGACCTGATTTCTCTGCGGATCTCTCCTCCTTCCAGCCTCCTAAAGGCCGCTCACTTTCTGCAGAAGTTTGCAGTCTGCTGGCTGCAGTTGTTACTAAAACTTCTATATTTGAAACAAGTAAGTCTGGAAAATCCAGTCATCTTGAACAGTGATTGACCAGTAACAGTCTGCCCGTGGGCAACTGCCTCAGAATTAGACATTTCAGACCAAACTTTCCATTTCTTCTTTTCAAGCAAAGAGCTGCAAAGAAAGAGCCAGAAGAAAAAGCTACAGTTGGCTGGAGATCTGCATAGCTAGAAGTAAAGACTTGTGGAATGTGTAGCTTAAAATTGTCCCTTTGGTCTCCAGTTCCTCCTATTTTGGCCATCATTCTTCACATAGTTGGGCTTGGAGGATGGGGATTGTTCTCCCCTTAAACTGGGTGATCTGGAGAGCAATGAGGAGGCGTAACGTGATGGAGCTGCTGCAAGGACCATCAGCCAGGAGCATCCTGGACTCGGTCTTCAAGGCATATGCATTTGCCAACAAGCAGTGTATGTACCCCTAGGAACTGCCTAGTTCAAGGAAAATGCTGGCAAGTGGCAGCTAGTTCCATTTAGTTTAGAAGTACTAACAACGTTGTTCTCTTTCTCTTCTCCCAGGCATCCCTTACCCAGGGGCCAGGCTTAGGGTATCCTACCAGCCCCCCAAAAAGGCAGCAAGGACACCTGCTTTTCAGTTTCCAAGGATTTAGACAGATTCAAAATTCGGGCTAAATTTCAGCCCTTTTGCATTATACAACCAGGAGTGTGCATTTCTGTTTTCTTCCAGTATCTTATGCAGGTTAGAAATATGAGGAGCTGGTAAAGCTCATCCCATTTCAGAGACTTCAGGAGAAAATGAGGAAGGCTGGGATTTCTTTTTTTTTTTTCTATACCAGTGAAGAGCAGTTTGCTTGCTTCAATAAGTTATAGGTTAATGGCTCTGCATGAGAAAACAATGATAATGGCCAGTTTTAAGTAAGATTCAGTTTCGAGTTGCTTGAAAACTGAAAAGAAGGTCAGCACACCCAGCCAGGTTCCTCTGTGCTTTTCTTTTATTTAGCTTTGCAAATAGCAGTTCTCAGCATCTCCCAAGCCTCTAGTGTGAAAGTGAAAAATGAAGTTGCAACAGTGAAATTTTATGTTATTATATTCCCCATCTTATTATCTAAATTGCTATACCATGAGTGAATTCAAAACAGAAGTCTCTATTGATCTGCATCTCTGTGTAGATCTCTCTTTTATTTTCAAAGCTGTATGTGTTTGCATACGGCTGGAATAATGTGGAAATCTGTTTACAAGCTGTCCAATGTAATTGAGAAAGATTCTTCTTGTGCCTTGGAGGTCACATACTTACAAAGGTGAAACTTGCTGCAGTAGCTATTTTAAAAGGATCAAGGACGAAGAACTATTACTTGTAGGCTGGGGACCAATAAAGGGAAATCCACAGAGAACTCTAAAGACCTGAGAAATAATCTAGGTGATGCACTAAGAATAGAGCAAGTCAGGAGAGGAGAACTTGGGGAAAAAAAGTTAATAAGCAATTTGTTCAAATTGCTTATTATGAGCTTGGAAAAAAAAAAACCAACCAAAAAACCATAATCTCAACAATTTCACTTATGGCTTTTTCCTTCTCCTGCCCATCGGCTCTGCCTGGCCGTGGGCTCAGGCAGGTGTAAGTCAAGGGGCTGCCACCTCCTTGTCTGTCATACGAGAGGCCTGACCCACAAGTACCACTGGAAGGTGAAAACTGGTTTTATGTTGTCCCCAGATTTAATGTGTAGGAATGTCATCGCGCAGCTGGAGCTCAAGCATTTAAAAAAATTCAGCAAGCGTTTCATCAGGCAGAGAAGCACGGCGAGGAAGTCGGAGAGGTCAGGGTACAAAGCGTGGGGCAATTAACAAGATATCAGTCTGTAAGTACATTAGTAATAAAGGAAGACCAAAAAAGGAGTGGGAAAGCCATTAACCACGTAAGCTGAGTGTTTAATGAGCTTTCTTTGCTTCAATCTTCATGAAAAAGGCCAACTGAGAGCAGATGGTCGGCACAATAATACTGTAACAAAGAGGGAAGATTGTAATCTCATAAAAAGGGAATGGTGAGAGTGCTGAGCTAATTTAGATGTTTTCAAATTGGTTATGCTGATGAGCTTTATCTTCGCATACTTAAGGAACTGTCTGAAGCAATATCGGAATCTTAACTATTATTATGGAAGACTGAAGAGGGAAGGATGGGGAAAAAGAAACCACATCTTTAAGGAGGAGGAGAAGATACTGCTTTACATACCAGCTCACAAATTGTCCATTCACAGAAAAATACTCAATCTTTCTGTAAAAGCAACAAAATACCAAAGGCATGAGCAGTAGTACACAGTGTTTGTGGAATGACACTGCACCAATTGATTTCCTCCCGTGGGATATGGAAGAAGCACAGCCTGACTTTGGCCTCAGCTGTTAACGTGGCACCTGGGGACCTGTACACAGGCTACAAAGCTTCCTCCAAGGCCATTCATTTTCAGAAAACACCTCTATTCAAAATGAAAGGATGAATGAAGCACGGTTTCAGAGACCTGCCTTGAACTCAGTATTATTAATTTTTTCATTAATGTGTTGGATGACGGAAGGAGGAATATGCCTATTACATTTGCTGATAACACTGCGCAGGGAAGGGCTGCAAGCACACCAGAGGACAGGACTAAAATTCAAAAAGATCTTGACAAATTGCTGAAATAATCTTTTTTTTTAAAAAAAAGCATGTTATTCAGGGGAGACAATACAAAACACTATACTTGGGCAGAAATAATCAATTGTATAATCAGGGGCTGGGGAAAGGTGCTGCTGCTCTGTGCTGCGACACCAAACACGCAGTGGCCCCGCAAACCATCCACCAAAAACCCTTTTGGCTATTAAATGAAAAATTCAGGAAGGTCAATTGAAAACTGTTCATAGATATTTAATAAAAGGGAAGATGAGAGAAATAATCAAACAAATTACTCTCTCCAAATTATCACTCAATTTTACCTGTAGTTCATTACTGACTCAGATTAATGAATGCTGAAAAGACATTACCTCCCGTATGAATATTCAGACTTCGCTGCCTGATTGCAGCATTTCCAATGAAAAATGCAGTATATCAATTCCTGATGAATTTTTTAAGAGAGTCGAATGCAAAACGCCCTCAGCAGTAGACCTCTCATTTAAAGGGATCACATTGGTACATCAGGCTACGGAGAAGTCCCCCGCTGAAAATACAGGACGCCAAACAATCGTTAACATGGGGGAATTAACTGGGGAGCCCTGAGTTAATGCTGGCGCAGGGAGACTTGCCTTTCTCCTCGGGGCTCACCACACTTCAGCTGCTCCACGTTATAAATAGTGATAACTGTGAAAAGACCTAACCCTCTTCTCAGCGTTTTGTGGGCTTATTTTATTCATTTTCACCTTCGGTAAAGGAGCATTTTGCCAGGGAAAATGCTTTTGTACTTAGCAAAAAATAAAACCTGTGAATCACCAGGGAAGCTGGGTGGGAAAGGTCACCAACTGCCTTCTTTATAACAGCAGACGTTTATTTTATCATTGTAGGACCTGAACTCGGTTCATGTGATCATCCAGCTTTAGATTTTAATCGTGAAGGTGAGAATCTTATCTTTCTTCGGGGAGAAGTAGAAAGGAGGTGACAAACAGCAGGCTGCTCGGTGCTGATTTACTCACCCAGATATCGCTAAATGAGTTTATTCCATCAGCTGAGCTGGGGGAATGGACCAAGCCAGGATGCCTCAAGCAGAGCAGGAAGAGTCCTCAGAAGGCCCAGGGAGATTCACAGTTCAAAGCAGACGGGGAAAGAGATACACGATGCTCCTCCAGAGCAAAAAAACACAGTAAACCTTCTAAAAAACTTCCACCCTTTTGTGCGGGGTCAGGGCTCACGATGGTGATACCCACCCCTGGCCAGAGATTGATTTAGCTACAGGAAAACTATCTGTGCAAGGCACACTGTTCACTGATTTCTGTGGAAAGGCAGGTGGAGTAATTTCCACAGTTCCTTTGGAAACCCCACTCTGCTCCATAACGACAGCCAGCGCCTTTATGGCCCCGCAACAGCTACACCTTGTAAACCGTGTCCTTCAGCTCCGGGCGGGCTGCTGGAAATAACAGCTCTCAGGAGTTACATCAGAAGCAAAATTTCCTCCTTCAAAGCATTGTAGAGAAAGATAAAATGACTTACTTAAAGCCAACCTTGTCTGCCCCGTGATTTAAGCCAACGCACTTCCCAGCTGGAACTGGCTGTGAATAGGACACAGCCACGAGCTGCAGCATCAGGGACACAAACTCATTCATAAGGTCTCAGTGGCTCCATGGCCTTGGGCCACACGGCTACAGCTTTCTTGGATGGACTGGCCTAAGGAAGAAAAAGGTTTAAAGGGAAATAAAAATAAAAAAAAATATATATTTACCAGTCCTGTTTTTCCCTCCAACACCTGAATTGTCTTCAGATTCTGCAAAGCCAGATTGTTCCACCCTCTAAGGTTTTAATAACTTCCATTTGTTAGGGAAATGCTGAGTTAAATGGCAAAGCTATTTAGTTCAAAGGCATTTTAAACTCCTGACAGTCATCTTAGACCCTTATCAGCCATTTCAGAGATATACAGCATCTTCACAGATAATTACATGCAGAAACAGCCATAACTTGCATATGTCTATGTATATATACACACATTATCTGCTGAGCAATTAAGTAACCAAATCTCTGCAATAAATATATTGTGATTGCCTTATCTAATTACTCTGCCACATAAGTCATTTGTTCACACAGGGCTTTTTCTTTCTTTCCTAACTTTTATATTCATCCTTCCCCTTAATGAAGAGGAACTCCCTAGAGCTCATCTCATAAAGTTTGGCGTCAGGGCCAAATCCACAAACCCACCTTAATTCTCTACTTTATATTCTCCAACTTGTAGATTAATAACAAGGAGCCAGGCTCCTTTCCCTTGTTATTCTTTGCTCTTATTTTATTCCTCTTTATTCTTATTTTATTCTTTACCCACTAATATTTCTTCTGTGTAAGGTCTCCCCTTTGCTCATACCGTTCCAGATGCTCAGCAGATGCTGTCGGGCAGTGCAACACATCAGAGTTTTCCCATTTTCAGTGCAGAAGGGGGTGTGTGCAGGCACAGAGCAGCGAGGCAGGACGGGGGGAGCAGCCAGGCTGCCTTCAGCTCGCAAAGGGGTCCCAGGAAATGG
>NW_015090880.1:1391070-1702593 GCF_001431845.1 Calidris pugnax
AGATGGTTGGACTCGATGATCCCAAGGGTCTCTTCCAACCTCAATGATTCTATGATTCTATGATTAACGGAAATGTATAGCTTGGGCGGCCATTCACAACCACAGCTCTATTCTGCGTGAGTCATTCCATCCAACCGCCTGGTACAGACATTCAGAAAATGAAGATGATGTTTACTGCTGCAGAGCTCCCTGCTGAGCTCCGCCAGCTCTTCCCCCGGCCGGTATCCCTGGTTGCCACCGTAGGCTGGGACGCCTGAGTAACGCCCCGCCGAGAGGAGCCGGGATCCGCCTCGACGCGAGCGGTGGGGACCTCAGCGCCGTGACTCACGTCGTCAACCGCCCAAGTGACAAAGTGTTGAGTTTCCTCTACACCCCGTGTCACGGTGCATCAGTCAGCGAGGGGGCACGACTCTCCTCTGCGCATCCTTCCAGCTATATTTGTTGGGGAAGAGACAGGAAAACATGCTCCTGTCACATTTTAAAATAAAACACATGTGAATCTTATGAAAAGCACCAGATGACTGCACACAAGGATGAAGAGATATTAATGCAGACAGTGACACCTCCAGTTTCTTTGTGCTGCCTGGAGAAGGCACCAGCAGAGCTTTTGGGTACCTGATTTCCTTCACGCTCAGACCTGGCTGGTGTAAGGAGAGGGAGGGAAGGGCAGGTGACACATCAGACCAAAAAAAAAAAAAAATCACAGACAGGCCAAATTCTGATCTAACTTTTAAGACAAGATGGCAAAGGGTACTGAGGGAGAACAGAAACATCGGAATATTTTGAAACATTTTCAATTTACAGAAATTTATATTCTATGGAAGTCACATTGATGCATTTTTAACAATTTTTACTTTCCAGTATTTATTTAAAATAGTAATACTTCCAAGCATTTAACAGGGATATGCAGTCTTCTGACTATAACCGTACATCAGCAATTATAAAATGCAAAGGGCAGTGGGACTCAAATAGAAGAGACCTTAGACACAGAAAGGTTTGAGCTTCTCTAAACCTCATTTGTAAGCAGAGGTAAAATGGAAGAATAAATGGAAGAACTTGATAGCTTCATGTCAGAAAAGACATGAACCGTGACACAGCAATGTCAGCAAGACTAAAATGAGCTGTTAAAATACCTGGAGTGAAACAGCACACGGTTTCTGAAGTGGCAGATCTGAAAAAAAAAACCAAAAAACAACCAACAACCTGATAATGGGTCAAGAACAATGAAATCTGTGCCCCGATAATGGGTCAAGAACAATGAAATCTGTGCCTTGTTTCTGCTGTGCGCTGGGACTTCCACTTTCAAATTTTCAGCCAGAACATATTAGATTGCCTTCAAATTAAAGTGTCAAGGTAAAAGTCGGTGAGTGTAGTTCAACAGCTCCGTAAAAACATTGGCAGTAAAGGGAAACAAGAAAACAAACCTCATTCTGGTTTTACTTGTAGCACCTGAGCCTGAAGAACATGCCGTTAAACAGAGGCACTCCAAGAGCATAAATATGATAAAACCCAGGCCCTGTAGCAATGGTATATAAGGAAGCTTTAAGTGCCTGTCAAGAGATTTTAAATAAGATTTTTGGAGCTAAAACATGATTTAGCTTTTCCAACATCATATAAAACTAAAAGTCAAAAAAAGGTGAAGTTCTTTTATTGACCTTCAGGAAAAAAAAAAACCCTCTTGACAGCTGATGGCCGTTGAGGGTGGCAGAGAACAAGCAGTTCCCGCTCTTGTGATTACTGAGCAAACTACTTTTTCAACCATTTTTTTTCCCACTACTTCAAGCAATGGCTCAGCACAACTTAACAGTTTCCAAGTCAGTAACTAAAAAAGCTCAAGGGTCTTCATTTTTCTAGGGCGAGAAGGGCAAACGACAGAAGAGCAGCATTCCTGCTGTCAGGGCACCATAACGTTTGTCTGGCACAAAACGTGTCTTGTCACAGACTGTGTGACTGGGCGCCCACCTCAAGGGCTTCTGTGATGGAGACAGAAAGCTCTGCATCACCTTTAAATATCTCCAGTGAAAGACTATAGGGAGGAGGAAAACTCATTTTTCCTCCCGACCCCAAAATGAATTTTTTTTTCAAAAAAACAATAAAACCAAGAGGTAATTATTCCTCCAGTGATTCAAGCAAGCAGGGAATCAATGACTCAATCATCCCAGGTGCATCCCCTGGAACGGCTTCCCCTTCCCCAAAAAGTTTAACACAGCTCTTTGGAAATCTTATCAATTGAAACAAGAGATCTTCCTCGGATCAGAAGCTCCGAGGGGAATCAGTAGATTCTGCTGTTTTATTATGCTGACCTTTAGACTCTCCTCTGCCTTTTTACTTTTCAGTGTATGTATCAGAAAATACCAGGACGTACCGGAGCGTGCCTGCGCGCATCGCAGAGCCGGTCCTTCCCATCCAAAGACAGACCTTCAGCTCTTTTACTCACTGAACTGGAAGTTAGATTTTTTTTGAGTGACTGCTCGAAGCAATGGGTAAGAAGGAAAAATACCCTTATTTATAAACCACTTTTAGCTGGTGTCAGCTATCGAGATTTTGTTATTTGCTTACATCATTTGCTTTTAAAGGCATATTTTTTCCCTTAAGACGATGTTTTGAAAATTCCTTGGCATTTTAATTGGCTTGATGTTTCAATTCTCTTGTCAAGAAATAGACTAGCTCAAAAAGCACGACCTGATTTCTCTGCGGATCTCTCCTCCTTCCAGCCTCCTAAAGGCCGCTCACTTTCTGCAGAAGTTTGCAGTCTGCTGGCTGCAGTTGTTACTAAAACTTCTATATTTGAAACAAGTAAGTCTGGAAAATCCAGTCATCTTGAACAGTGATTGACCAGTAACAGTCTGCCCGTGGGCAACTGCCTCAGAATTAGACATTTCAGACCAAACTTTCCATTTCTTCTTTTCAAGCAAAGAGCTGCAAAGAAAGAGCCAGAAGAAAAAGCTACAGTTGGCTGGAGATCTGCATAGCTAGAAGTAAAGACTTGTGGAATGTGTAGCTTAAAATTGTCCCTTTGGTCTCCAGTTCCTCCTATTTTGGCCATCATTCTTCACATAGTTGGGCTTGGAGGATGGGGATTGTTCTCCCCTTAAACTGGGTGATCTGGAGAGCAATGAGGAGGCGTAACGTGATGGAGCTGCTGCAAGGACCATCAGCCAGGAGCATCCTGGACTCGGTCTTCAAGGCATATGCATTTGCCAACAAGCAGTGTATGTACCCCTAGGAACTGCCTAGTTCAAGGAAAATGCTGGCAAGTGGCAGCTAGTTCCATTTAGTTTAGAAGTACTAACAACGTTGTTCTCTTTCTCTTCTCCCAGGCATCCCTTACCCAGGGGCCAGGCTTAGGGTATCCTACCAGCCCCCCAAAAAGGCAGCAAGGACACCTGCTTTTCAGTTTCCAAGGATTTAGACAGATTCAAAATTCGGGCTAAATTTCAGCCCTTTTGCATTATACAACCAGGAGTGTGCATTTCTGTTTTCTTCCAGTATCTTATGCAGGTTAGAAATATGAGGAGCTGGTAAAGCTCATCCCATTTCAGAGACTTCAGGAGAAAATGAGGAAGGCTGGGATTTCTTTTTTTTTTTTCTATACCAGTGAAGAGCAGTTTGCTTGCTTCAATAAGTTATAGGTTAATGGCTCTGCATGAGAAAACAATGATAATGGCCAGTTTTAAGTAAGATTCAGTTTCGAGTTGCTTGAAAACTGAAAAGAAGGTCAGCACACCCAGCCAGGTTCCTCTGTGCTTTTCTTTTATTTAGCTTTGCAAATAGCAGTTCTCAGCATCTCCCAAGCCTCTAGTGTGAAAGTGAAAAATGAAGTTGCAACAGTGAAATTTTATGTTATTATATTCCCCATCTTATTATCTAAATTGCTATACCATGAGTGAATTCAAAACAGAAGTCTCTATTGATCTGCATCTCTGTGTAGATCTCTCTTTTATTTTCAAAGCTGTATGTGTTTGCATACGGCTGGAATAATGTGGAAATCTGTTTACAAGCTGTCCAATGTAATTGAGAAAGATTCTTCTTGTGCCTTGGAGGTCACATACTTACAAAGGTGAAACTTGCTGCAGTAGCTATTTTAAAAGGATCAAGGACGAAGAACTATTACTTGTAGGCTGGGGACCAATAAAGGGAAATCCACAGAGAACTCTAAAGACCTGAGAAATAATCTAGGTGATGCACTAAGAATAGAGCAAGTCAGGAGAGGAGAACTTGGGGAAAAAAAGTTAATAAGCAATTTGTTCAAATTGCTTATTATGAGCTTGGAAAAAAAAAAACCAACCAAAAAACCATAATCTCAACAATTTCACTTATGGCTTTTTCCTTCTCCTGCCCATCGGCTCTGCCTGGCCGTGGGCTCAGGCAGGTGTAAGTCAAGGGGCTGCCACCTCCTTGTCTGTCATACGAGAGGCCTGACCCACAAGTACCACTGGAAGGTGAAAACTGGTTTTATGTTGTCCCCAGATTTAATGTGTAGGAATGTCATCGCGCAGCTGGAGCTCAAGCATTTAAAAAAATTCAGCAAGCGTTTCATCAGGCAGAGAAGCACGGCGAGGAAGTCGGAGAGGTCAGGGTACAAAGCGTGGGGCAATTAACAAGATATCAGTCTGTAAGTACATTAGTAATAAAGGAAGACCAAAAAAGGAGTGGGAAAGCCATTAACCACGTAAGCTGAGTGTTTAATGAGCTTTCTTTGCTTCAATCTTCATGAAAAAGGCCAACTGAGAGCAGATGGTCGGCACAATAATACTGTAACAAAGAGGGAAGATTGTAATCTCATAAAAAGGGAATGGTGAGAGTGCTGAGCTAATTTAGATGTTTTCAAATTGGTTATGCTGATGAGCTTTATCTTCGCATACTTAAGGAACTGTCTGAAGCAATATCGGAATCTTAACTATTATTATGGAAGACTGAAGAGGGAAGGATGGGGAAAAAGAAACCACATCTTTAAGGAGGAGGAGAAGATACTGCTTTACATACCAGCTCACAAATTGTCCATTCACAGAAAAATACTCAATCTTTCTGTAAAAGCAACAAAATACCAAAGGCATGAGCAGTAGTACACAGTGTTTGTGGAATGACACTGCACCAATTGATTTCCTCCCGTGGGATATGGAAGAAGCACAGCCTGACTTTGGCCTCAGCTGTTAACGTGGCACCTGGGGACCTGTACACAGGCTACAAAGCTTCCTCCAAGGCCATTCATTTTCAGAAAACACCTCTATTCAAAATGAAAGGATGAATGAAGCACGGTTTCAGAGACCTGCCTTGAACTCAGTATTATTAATTTTTTCATTAATGTGTTGGATGACGGAAGGAGGAATATGCCTATTACATTTGCTGATAACACTGCGCAGGGAAGGGCTGCAAGCACACCAGAGGACAGGACTAAAATTCAAAAAGATCTTGACAAATTGCTGAAATAATCTTTTTTTTTAAAAAAAAGCATGTTATTCAGGGGAGACAATACAAAACACTATACTTGGGCAGAAATAATCAATTGTATAATCAGGGGCTGGGGAAAGGTGCTGCTGCTCTGCGCTGCGACACCAAACACGCAGTGGCCCCGCAAACCATCCACCAAAAACCCTTTTGGCTATTAAATGAAAAATTCAGGAAGGTCAATTGAAAACTGTTCATAGATATTTAATAAAAGGGAAGATGAGAGAAATAATCAAACAAATTACTCTCTCCAAATTATCACTCAATTTTACCTGTAGTTCATTACTGACTCAGATTAATGAATGCTGAAAAGACATTACCTCCCGTATGAATATTCAGACTTCGCTGCCTGATTGCAGCATTTCCAATGAAAAATGCAGTATATCAATTCCTGATGAATTTTTTAAGAGAGTCGAATGCCAAACGCCCTCAGCAGTAGACCTCTCATTTAAAGGGATCACATTGGTACATCAGGCTACGGAGAAGTCCCCCGCTGAAAATACAGGACGCCAAACAATCGTTAACATGGGGGAATTAACTGGGGAGCCCTGAGTTAATGCTGGCGCAGGGAGACTTGCCTTTCTCCTCGGGGCTCACCACACTTCAGCTGCTCCACGTTATAAATAGTGATAACTGTGAAAAGACCTAACCCTCTTCTCAGCGTTTTGTGGGCTTATTTTATTCATTTTCACCTTCGGTAAAGGAGCATTTTGCCAGGGAAAATGCTTTTGTACTTAGCAAAAAATAAAACCTGTGAATCACCAGGGAAGCTGGGTGGGAAAGGTCACCAACTGCCTTCTTTATAACAGCAGACGTTTATTTTATCATTGTAGGACCTGAACTCGGTTCATGTGATCATCCAGCTTTAGATTTTAATCGTGAAGGTGAGAATCTTATCTTTCTTCGGGGAGAAGTAGAAAGGAGGTGACAAACAGCAGGCTGCTCGGTGCTGATTTACTCACCCAGATATCGCTAAATGAGTTTATTCCATCAGCTGAGCTGGGGGAATGGACCAAGCCAGGATGCCTCAAGCAGAGCAGGAAGAGTCCTCAGAAGGCCCAGGGAGATTCACAGTTCAAAGCAGACGGGGAAAGAGATACACGATGCTCCTCCAGAGCAAAAAAACACAGTAAACCTTCTAAAAAACTTCCACCCTTTTGTGCGGGGTCAGGGCTCACGATGGTGATACCCACCCCTGGCCAGAGATTGATTTAGCTACAGGAAAACTGTCTGTGCAAGGCACACCGTTCACTGATTTCTGTGGAAAGGCGAGTGGAGTAATTTCCACAGTTCCTTTGGAAACCCCACTCTGCTCCATAACGACAGCCGGCGCCTTTATGGCCCCGCAACAGCTACACCTTGTAAACCGTGTCCTTCAGCTCCGGGCGGGCTGCTGGAAATAACAGCTCTCAGGAGTTACATCAGAAGCAAAATTTCCTCCTTCAAAGCATTGTAGAGAAAGATAAAATGACTTACTTAAAGCCAACCTTGTCTGCCCCGTGATTTAAGCCAACGCACTTCCCAGCTGGAACTGGCTGTGAATAGGACACAGCCACGAGCTGCAGCATCAGGGACACAAACTCATTCCTAAGGTCTCAGTGGCTCCATGGCCTTGGGCCACACGGCTACAGCTTTCTTGGATGGACTGGCCTAAGGAAGAAAAAGGTTTAAAGGGAAATAAAAATAAAAAAAAATATATATTTACCAGTCCTGTTTTTCCCTCCAACACCTGAATTGTCTTCAGATTCTGCAAAGCCAGATTGTTCCACCCTCTAAGGTTTTAATAACTTCCATTTGTTAGGGAAATGCTGAGTTAAATGGCAAAGCTATTTAGTTCAAAGGCATTTTAAACTCCTGACAGTCATCTTAGACCCTTATCAGCCATTTCAGAGATATACAGCATCTTCACAGATAATTACATGCAGAAACAGCCATAACTTGCATATGTCTATGTATATATACACACATTATCTGCTGAGCAATTAAGTAACCAAATCTCTGCAATAAATATATTGTGATTGCCTTATCTAATTACTCTGCCACATAAGTCATTTGTTCACACAGGGCTTTTTCTTTCTTTCCTAACTTTATATTCATCCTTCCCCTTAATGAAGAGGAACTCCCTAGAGCTCATCTCATAAAGTTTGGCGTCAGGGCCAAATCCACAAACCCACCTTAATTCTCTACTTTATATTCTCCAACTTGTAGATTAATAACAAGGAGCCAGGCTCCTTTCCCTTGTTAGTCTTTGTTCTTATTTTATTCCTCTTTATTCTTATTTTATTCTTTACCCACTAATATTTCTTCTGTGTAAGGTCTCCCCTTTGCTCATACCGTTCCAGATGCTCAGCAGATGCTGTCGGGCAGTGCAACACATCAGAGTTTTCCCATTTTCAGTGCAGAAGGGGGTGTGTGCAGGCACAGAGCAGCGAGGCAGGACGGGGGGAGCAGCCAGGCTGCCTTCAGCTCGCAAAGGGGTCCCAGGAAATGGGTTTTGGGAATGAAGTGGGGGCTTTGAATCAAGATCCCAGCTGGTAGGAGCAGGGCAGGAGCACAGCTCTGGTGCCAAGCTTATTCCTTGTCACCGTGCTCAGCCCAGGAGGACTCAGCTCAAACTGCTTGAGTGGTCTTAATCACAGATTTATATGTTTTTGGTTTTTTTTATGGCTCAGTGCAGACTGTTCTTTCCTCAATCAAAACCTCTCACCCCCAGACCTGGCTTTTCCAATTACTGGTTTAGTGCCCACCAGTGAAGGGGTAGCTTGCTGATCTGCAGCTTTCTGAACCACTCAAACCTCTTTTTTACCCTGTGTGTGTCACGGCAGCTTCTTGTTCCATTTCTTATTTTTTTTGCATATAACTGCTCCAGGTTACCCCTTTCTCCCTCTCTCAGGCCGTGCCGTGGTGTCTCTGTGCCCCCATCCCCTCTCCTGCAGCCATCTCACTTTGGCCCGCATTTCATTGCTTTCCTCCCCAGAGAAACCAATATAACCTTCTGGCATTTGGCTCTTATTCCCCCTTTACAGACAAAGACAAACCAAGTTCACTTAAATTTTGGCCAGAATTACCTCCTTTAGCAAGAAATGAACTTCTATCACCCAGAAATCAGGGGGTACCTCTCACTTCTTTGTCGTGTGCTGAAATGTTTCTACCCAACTCTTTAGTCTGTTCCTCTGCCTCCGTTGCTTGCTCATTCAGTAGAATTGAGTCTGTAACAAGTTTTTCCATAAACCCCACAATTAACAAAATCCCACTGCACATGACCTATGTTTTATGATGCTGCCTGAAGCCCAGATTTCTCCACCTGCTGGTTCCCTGGCCAGATGCTGCTGCCAAACAGGTTTTGATGTCTGAGTCCTGGCTGCTTTGCTTTAGGACAGCCCTTTCCTTTAGCAAACTTCTTTTCAATAAGTGTTTTTAGTGTTTAGTTATCTCTGAGGTTTCTCTCCTGCTGTAAACAGAGACCAAAATAGATGCAAAAAGGCTCAGCATTTCTGTGGGTATCACACGAACCTCACTTTCTTTAGAAAATACCCAAAAACTAGGTCAAAATGAGAGCCGTGGTGGGTGATTTGTGGTTGCACAGGAACCTCGGGAGCGGGGCGAGCGGTGGGGTCAGGTCCCTCATTAGGAGCTGTGGGTGGGTGCAGCAGAGCTCGCACCTCCGAGCACCTCAAAAAGGAAACGGGGAGGCACAGGAAGTCACATTAGTCCACATCCAGATTTGGCCTAAGCCAGCACAAATTGCCAAAATAGGAAAATTAGGTGCCGGTTCCTTAACGGTTGGGATGAGGTAGAAATCGGTCTGCCCATTTCTCCCCAACTCCGCTCCACACACCCAGCGATTCCAAGAAATTATACTTGATAAATGACTTGTTTTCTTCACGCTGGTGTTCAGGTGTTGCTGAAGTAGGGGAGCAGGGAATTACAGCCCGCGCTGCTGCTGTTATTATTATTATTTGGCAGTAATTCCTCTAACTTTCTTCCCTGGAGGAAGACACAACGAGCTGGGCTCCTGCTTCCAAGGTCATCCCACCAGAAAATATTAGCCATTTGCTTCTATTAGTTTCAATTATTGCGGTACAGAAAACCAAATAACAGTCAATTTACAGTATTTCATGGCTTGCCTTGAGTGCGGGGGCTGGAATATTTACCCCAAAGCACCAGCAACTGCAACAAAAAAAGCAGAAAAGCAGCTGGAGGAGGAGGAGGAGGATGGGGGGACCTCCCCCCACGCCCCGCTCCCCAGGCAGGTTTGGGGGACGCTCCAGCCCTTCTGTTTTTCTGTCCTTTCCCTAAAAAAGGGGCAACACAACATACTGAGGGGACGAGTGGATTAATTCCTGTTACAATTACGGCTCTTTTGGCCACCTTTATAGTCCTCAGAAGGTGTGAAGTAAGTAATTTTCCACAGTTTTACAGGTACAATGTACACATTCCCTGTAGCTGCTGATGCATTCCTGTGCTTCCCTCCCGACTGCGGTATTTAAATCCTTTCTGACTCTCATTGCAATGTGACATCTGTCCCCGCTGCCTCCCCGTGTCGCTAATAGTGGGTGGTGTGTTATTGGTTTAAGAAACGAGGGATATTTCATGCTGATTAGATCCACCCAGTTAAACTACCCCGCCATCTCCTCAGCTTCCCAGCCCCAAACAGACAGCTCTGTGCCACGGCCCCGTCAAAGGCAGGGGGAGAGTGAAGGACCCATCCCGTGGGTCCCAGGCATGGTCTCCAGCTGGGAGCTCCTCGGTGGGAGACCTGGAGGGACCAGAGATGGGCATCAAAACAGACAGCTCTGTGCCACGGCCCCGTCAAAGGCAGGGGGAGAGTGAAGGACCCATCCCGTGGGTCCCAGGCATGGTCTCCAGCTGGGAGCTCCTCGGTGGGAGACCTGGAGGGACCAGAGATGGGCATCACTGACAGATGGAGAGAGGGTATCAACAAGGGACACCGAGTCCTCCAGGTCTCTCGTGGTTTGACTCTGCTGCCCATTAAATCAGTGCCTTAGAGCCAACACAAAGAATTCAGTCTCAGTCCAGAGCTCAGAAAACATAAGAAACACTTGAAGATCTCAAGATTTTAACACTGAATTGTTTTGAAGTCCGTTTTCCTTTTGGTTTTATCTTTCACAGTGTTTAACCTTGCAGTTCCCATCTCCCATTGCCTGCCTGTGATCCCAAAGGCTAGAAAAGACCCTGAAAAGAAAGACTGAGGGAGGGGAGAAGCCCCCTTTGCAGGTCCGTACATGGTCTCCAGCTGGGAGCACCTCAGTGGAGACCTGGAGGGACCAGAGATGGGCATCACTGACAGATGGAGAGAGGGTATCAACAAGGGACACTGAGTCCTCCAGGTCTCTGGTGGTTTGACTCTGCTGCCCATTAAATCAGTGCCTTAGAGCCAACACAAAGAATTCAGTCTCAGTCCAGAGCTCAGAAAACATAAGAAACACTTGAAGATCTCAAGATTTTAACACTGAATTGTTTTGAAGTCCGTTTTCCTTTTGGTTTTATCTTTCACAGTGTTTAACCTTGCAGTTCCCATCTCCCATTGCCTGCCTGTGATCCCAAAGGCTAGAAAAGACCCTGAAAAGAAAGATTGAGGGAGGGGAGAAGCCCCCTTTGCAGGTCCGTTCCCAGGAGTCAGAACCTGGTGAAGAAGGAGCACATGAACCGTTGCAATATTTGCAATAGAAGGGTGCAAGCCAGCAGTGTCATCAAAGTGAGACTCCCTTTACATTTCCCACAGTAAGGAAGCTCATACTAGCTGTTTGATGCCATCGTTTTACTGTGAGAAAGACTATATTCACTGCAAATTATCTCCTGAGAAGAGCTATGTGAAATACAGTAATTAAAAAAGAATCATGATTTTCTTTGGGAAGAGTTGCTTCATTCAACACACAGTTTCTATGAGCACACAATCTTGGGAAGGATTAGATTTCTGGATACATCCCTGAATACACATTAATACAAGTATTAAATCAACTGCAAACTCCTCTGGAAAAGGCTGCTGCCCTGCCCCACTCCTCCAAGTGATGATTATCCCCACATAGGCAAAAATGAAAAGTAGTTTTTCTTGAAAATTCTCAAATGGGAAGGTTTCACTCCCTTTTCCTTCCTTTCAAAACATTTTTCCTCTGTTTTCTTGCAATGCTATGAAGGGTGTCTCTAGAGTAGGCACCTGACTCTGTCTCACAGGCAGCTAGAACACAGATTTTTCCAGTGTAGTTCAGAGATATTGGGCAAGAGCCGAAACACCAGCTGGACACCCTGACCTGGACATCTCTCCCTTTCCCCAACCCCACACGTCTGCACCCTGTTCTGCCTCACCTGCCCCCCGTGTCCCTGCGATACTGCCCCTCTGCCCTTCAGCAGCCTGTTGAGATGACGTATTTATACCCAAGGAAAAAGGGCAATAAACACATAATAAACTCTCTGCCTCCCTCTCTCCTTCCATATTCCCTTTTGGCCTTTTAGTGAAGGCCATTTTATTTTTAACTAATATTAAAAAAAAACCCCAAATGTAAACAAACCAAACAAAAAAAAAAAAAAGCAAACAAATAAAAAACCCAACAACAAACCAACAACCACAAAAACAGCAGCACAAAAAAATCCCAGAAAAATCCCAGCCAGAGGGAAATTATCACCTTGTCTTCCACAAGTCATCCATGTGAAGATGGGTTCATGAGCAGACCGTGAGGAGCACTGCAAAAGTCACACATGCCCCCTTTCTTTTTTTTAAAGGAGTAAAAAAACCAACCTTTTTGAATGGATTAAGTCATCTGAAAAGCTCACAATGGGAAAAGTCCGTTTGTTCTTCATGCCACAAGCTGGAACAGCAAGCCATAGGATGCCAGGGATGTCTCACTACTAGATGAAGCTCAGCACTGAGCCAGTTCCTCCATGGTTTGGAAGGCTGTGGTTCTTTCATGGAGGAAGGGCTGGGTTGTGGTTTTTCTCTTTCTTTCAGAGGAAGGATCATCTCACTGTGTCCAGGCTCTGCTCTCAGCTCCCTGGCAATCACCTGGCACGGTGAAAATCCTGGCAACCCACTCCCTCCATGGGAGAGACCGCAGCAAGAAACCCTGGAAGGAAAGAGAGGGGGAAAAAAGAGAAATCAACAGACAGCAGAAGACACGAGATGCTGATTTGTGTTACAGCCATGGTCCGTGCCACCAAGGCATGGTGCTTAGCTTAAGTTGGCAAAGGTGAGAAAGCCCCCAAGCACAGGGACGTGGTGCCAGTATTTACACAGGCTCTTCTGAGAGGGTTCACTCTCATTCAACTCGTGTTGATGCTTGGCAGGGTCATGGGCTCTGTTCCTGGCAGCAATGAAGCAACCTGAGAAATTGCACCATCACCTGAACAGCAATGTTCTGTAGGCCGTAACTCAGAAAAAAAAAAAAAGGAAATAAAAACAATAAAGAAAAATAACTTAAAGTGCAGATTCCATAGAAAACACCAAGACAGTACAGGTGGAAGGGGGGTGATGGTTAAGCTCTCTCTGTGCTTTGTGGGATGTATAAAATTTGACTCCTGAAAAACTAACCATCATGCTAACACTCACCTGCCCACAGATAAGTCTGAATATTTCATACCCTGAAGACTTTGGCAATCCTTTCTTCCAGGCGTATCCAGAGCATTTTGAAAAGACAGCTTTGAAACTCAGCATTAATTATATTAAGCACAGGGACAAATAACCATCAATAAAGATAGCTCTGTGCATGTAGGGAGAGGGCTGCAGTGGGGAGAGTGAAACCAGTCTCAGCTTGTCTGGTTGAACATAAATATTGGGCTGGGGTCTCAAAGGTACTCAAGGTAGCTGATAAACTGTTTACCATACAATGAGATTTTCCATTTTAGCACTGAAGGTATTTTTAACGGAGAAACAATAAAAATAAGCTTTTTAGCCTCATTTATCTTCTCTATGTTTAGGCATTTTCAAGTTTTTTCCCCCAAGTTTTCTTTTTTTTTTTCTTTTTTCATTTTATTGTTGCTTTATTTTCTTTTATACAAAACATTTAGAAATCCCTGCAGGTTCTGGTGAGCTTTCATGGCCATTTGCACATCTGATGTTTAGAAAAAGGAATTTTGAGTTGCTACAAAACTACAGAGATTATACAGTAATGCCTGCCCTCAAAATAGTTTTCCATTGGCTTTATATCTGCCCAATATTACCACAGCCTTCCACCAGTGCCACGCTGCTCCTACCGCACATATTGCTGCCGTCATTATCCAGTTTGCAACAGCAAAATTGAGTTTCAGCTGCTCCCACAACACGTAACGTGTTAGAACAGGTAAATCTTTGCAATACACCATGAATATCAGAGGGAGTTGGAGGTAAATTTGAGAAAGAAAACATTTAGGTTATATTTCTAGGCAAAAAGAGAGTGCAAATAGGAAGATAAGTTTGTCTACCCGGGAATTTCCCACAGGAAATGGAAAAGAGTCCAAACTCTCAGCAAACTGAAAATGTGCTGTGGCTACAGGAAAGGAGAACATCAGAGGGAATAACCCTGAGCTGAGACTGCTGAGCTTTGATTCTATTTTTTTTTTTTAATTTCTAGACTCATTTATTCCTGCTTTATTTGGGCAATGGAAAAGTGCAATACTGGAGGTATTCCTAAAGTGATTTTTCTCTAAATGTTACTCAAATTATCTGTAGTCTAAGGGTCATGATAGATATGAATTATAGCTCCTAGTATTAAAATACCAAAACAAATTATTAGCATATAAAAATAGATATGATCTATTCAGATGTGTTACTTTGAAATATGGTACATAGCACAGTGCACCTATCTAAAATCATAAAATTTGTCAAAGGTACCAAAAGTTTATTGCCTCGGAAGATTCATGCAGCAATACTGGAACACTTGATTTAGGCCTCAACAGCCTTTTATAATTCTTGCAGGCATGCAAGCATTTCAGAAGATTTATTTAAATACAGAAAAAAATAATTTAAGAAGACAAAGCAGCCTTTTCTCCTAATCAGATGAGATAGACATTCTTTCAAATCACTCTAAGGGCCAAATTTTTCATTTTTCTTCCCATAATTGTACGCTGCAATAAATCTTTCCACGTGAATTAATTTCTTAAACATAAGAATTATTTATTAACACAACAAAGCAAGCATGTTTTCACAACGGTAATGTACCAGCAACAAGTGTATTGCACCCAAATGATGTAACAACATGTATTTATTCAACTGCCTGAGCAATATAAAGTCGTCAAAACGAGCGATGCCTCCTGTGCCCCATGGGCTTTGGTGGCTGTTGGCCCCATGGCTTTGGTGAGCTCCTCTTGGAGCATCTCACTGTTAGAAGTAGCATCAGTTCCCCCAGAACTACCACCCCCTGCTCTCCTGCCATACTTTGGGAAAAAAAAAAGAAAAAAGCCCAATTTCTTTCACTAATGTAGCTCTGATGAGTTTTCATTGTGTGAACAAGGAAAAAAATTATGATAGGACAATTTCTTAATGCAATACAAACAGCAGCAAAGAGAAATCAGGCTTCTCCCTAAACAGCCTCAGCCTGGGAATTACCTTCCGTTTGTGCAACCTTCAATCAAGCCTCAGAGAAGCCAAAATTCAAACTGCTCTTCTTAAAAATGCATATTCTCCAAATGCACCAACCCAGCATTTCCTAGATGTGGACACGCTTCCAAATACAGGAATCCGGTGGGTTTTGAGTGGGATCTGCTCTAATGCCAGTGCCTCCTTCTGCAATGATTAAAAAGATTAACTTCAGTTGTCAGTAACTGCAGTGAAAAGCATTGAAGGCTCATCTCTTAATTGCAAAGGGAAACACAAAAAAATGTGGCAATTAACCTTTATTCATGCTAACCACAAAAAGGCATGGCCAGAGGCTTCTGTGTTTATTACTGAGAAAGAAAATCTTTGGGGTCTGCAGTGAACTTCTCCCTTGATGCTGACTCTGCCTGAGAAAGCGATTGCTACGCTGGGCATTTCACCTGGCAATAAAAGCAGCTTCACAAAGCTAGCAAGTTGGAGGCTACAGAGAAATTCCAATCTTTGACATCTTAATAATACCGTGATTTTTATCTATTTGGAATAGGCAGACACGGAATGCAGAAGGACAAAGCCCTGTCCGTGGAGCCCCCAGGGACTCACACAGAAGCCCAGCACGAGCTAAACTCCAAATTTCAAAGTACAACTATCTCATGTGAATCTGTGTTTGACTCACATAGATTTATTTATGTGCCCAAGGGAGGAAATTGTCTTTTTCTGATCCTACAGTCCATAGAAATCAAACTATTGCTGACTTCAGGGGCACCCTAAGCCCACCTAAGCCAAGTTGTGGTACTTTGTGAGCTTATTATATATACGAGTCAAACCTGTCCTCCTTAATATCTCAGTGGTTACGTTCATCTAAGGACATAAGTGTTTCTCACAAAGAGATAACTTATTTATGTAGCAGAGCTTTAAGTTCTTTGAGGTCGTGGAGTGTGCTATATACAGTAAACGCCCAGTATTGCAGTTATTAATAATAACTAGGTTCGTCATCATTTTGTCCACTCTTTCCCCCTCCACCTTTTTCTATTCATTTTTTGTGGCAGTTTCTTAAGAAAATGTAAATGTTCCGCTCGTTTTTGCGGCCTAATCTCCATATGTTTATCAGCTGTAATTGCAGCTTGGTCACGGTAATTAAAATACACGACACCTACTTGTTAATGTAGGCAAGAAAAGTAATTTTCTCTGTCATAATTTCAAAACATTTGTTCAAATTGTAGCCACAAAGAATACACACATGTTAATGTATTAGGTGCCAAAACCCCCTCCTCCGTATGACTCGAGAGAAGCAAATGCCAGCTTGATCCAGCAAGGAATTGGGTGGATAAAGCAAAAATCTGTCATGGTAAAAGCTAACATTTATTCTTTGCTAATGTATAACAAATTCTAGTATGATAAATATTAGATTTTCCTTGATAGCAAACAAGCATCCTTTGGGGACACGGAGAGTGGGGTCACTGGACATGGCTGGCTGCAGGGTTGGGGTACACCTGTGTCTGAGGAAACCCAGGGCTGTGCAAGAGACTCCACCAACCAACCGTCCCAAAAACCCCCTTTTCTTACCCTTACAACAGCCACAAAGTTACCCAATCGACTGATACTTCGTGGAACACAAGTCAAGACGAAGATGATAGAAGCTTCAGAGTAAATTAATGAACCAATTAATATAAACTTTTGTCTGAAGGAGGCAACAAGACCTAAATAAATCACAGCTTCAGCATCCTCCCCAATTTGTTCGTGTAGCGCCAGACCGTATTTACCACCGAGAATAAGGTCAACTTTAAAGCAAAGATTTAAGAAAGGCAAAAATGAAAGGATCTTTATCATTCGGTTGCACTCGGGAGGCTTTATTTTGTTGACACAAGCCGTAGCCCAGTCATTTTGCCACACACGAGGGTCATTACTCATCTCCTGGGTTGCGCCGCATTTTCCATTCTTTTAGGCAGAGCCTTGGCATTATCGATCACGGGGATCAGAGTGCTGGGACATCCAGCACCAGGTGGGATGGAGACAGATGGAGCTGACCTCAGCCCACTCCTGAGGGACAGGAGGAACCAGGGAAATTGGTGAATGTTAAGTATTTTTTTAACTGTCTATCAAGTGCAAGTAATGAAGTCAGTTCTCTCTGTTTTTATTATTTTCTTTCCTGCATTCAACCTGAATGGTGGTGAACTCGAGCCTGAAAAGGTGTAAAAGCCCAGCAAACTTTGCATGTGGGGAGGTGAGTCATTGTTTCAAATCCCCTCAGAACAGAACAAAACCAGAACAATTATCCTGTAGTGCATCTTGTCCTCCATTGGCCTCCGAGCTCAACCTGCGCTTATTTCAAGCAAACAAAGCCATAATATGAGCTTTAGAAATTAAACTTACTTGAAGCCACATATTTTCTGTCATCCATTAATTTTGCTCTTACAAATCCGGAGTATTTAACCTTATGTAAAAGACTAATTTTTTTTCAAATACGCAAGGAAATTCAAGGAGTGGGAACATACAAAGTCACAGGTCTGTTCTCTTTGCCCAAGGACAAGACGTACAGAGGAAAAATAACATGAACTACAAACTAAGGATGCAAAACCTGTGCAGCCCCATAGGTTTAACTAAGAGGCCTAATTAGATGATGTCACTTAGTGCTTCCCGACGTGGTGTGGGAGCTCTAGACACCCCGCTGGGGCACCTCACACCCCAGGGAGAGGAGAAGCCCAAATCCCAGGTGTGTTTGAGGTTCCCCGCACCGCAGTGACAGCCACCCTCCTCCCCTGTACCTTGGGAACCCTGATGCCCGTTATGAAATGTTTCCAGGGCAGGGTGAAAGCTCGCCAATTTACCGAGAAAAGCAGAGGTTATATCAGATGCCATCTCTCCGACAAAAAGCCTAATCCTTAACAAGAGAGAGGAGCTGCCTCTCGCTGCGGCTTTGATCTGCGCGGAGTCATGTATAATGGAACAGCGCCGGGGCTAATGGCAAGGAGAAATCATTTACTCCTCTTTTAATGGATACGTGCTCCTCTCTCTTTTCTGGGCACACCAGAAGAGCTCCCGGCAAGCCATGGCTCCTGCTCGGAGCACGCGTGACCCGTGCCACCACCCCGTGGGACATCTGCTGGAGGGACCCCCTGCCTTTATCCCCCACACACTTTCCCTAGGGCTTCTGGAAGCAACTCTGCTAAAAAAGTCTAAAGAAATAACATTCTGAGCTTCTCATCCTCCCCACCACGTGCTAGTGATGCGCCCTCTCTCTCCTCCCTGAACACTGCAGCTCTTGGGAAGATTTTCTTGCATTATCGTTGTTAAAACACGAGTACCTTTCCTACTTTGAGTTAGGAACAACTGGAATCCCACGTGAGGCAGGGATGTACCTGGATGCAGGGACAGACACTGGTGGCTCTCCGTGTGCCAGGCGATGTGTGCTGGCAGGGAGCTTCAGCAGCACCATCTATTTTGACAGGTCTCACAAACTCGTACCTTGAGGAGCTTACGAGAAAATGGCTGGCTGCTTCTTTACAGCAAAACAACATGTTCCTGAGAGGAGAAATTCCATTAGGCAATGAAATGTGCTTCATTTCAATAGTAAAAACAGATTCCCTGTGTTGGTTTTTTTTTTTTTTAACTCTTTTCTTTTTATAGCATCTCTTTTCAGTGGTGAGGTGGCCTTCCTTCCTCCTTTGAATATTCCCAAGGAGGAAATAAAGTCTGAAGTTCCCCAAATATTAATGTTAAGTGGGTAAAAAACACAGACCTAAGTAAGGGGATTGTGCAGTCTTGCGTCTATGATCGTGTTATGTGATGCAGAAATGCACAGCAACGAGAGCAAACGGTGGTAACAGAGGCTAAGGGTAAAGCTCTGAGTGCTCCTGCTCCCCATGGCTGAGGTTAAGATCAAAGACATATAATCTAGACCCAAAAATGTACTACCAACTACAATTAATGGAAATAACGTGGGTGAGCACCTGCTGCTGGTAAAATATCTGTTTGGAACTTGACCAAAAGCAGTTTGAATTACGGGGAAAAAAAAAAAATAGAAGCTTTTCCATCAGCGTTAGGGGGATCTTGCCTTTGTGGAGCAGCAAGGATGCAGTGCAGGAAGAGGGGACAAAAAACCGGAAGGATTTAATGCGAGGACACGAGTTCCTTCCCAAGATCCACCCCCAAAATGATGCTTCACGCACTTTCCCTCCGGACGGGAGCTGCAAAGGGAGGCTCCGGGGGGGTCTAACCCCGCCGCCGCCGCCAGGTGGCGCCCTTGAGCAGAGCACGGCGGGAGGCAGGACCCAAACCTCCTCATTTTGGAAGGAAGTTTGACACACATCACGTGAAGGTGACACACATCACGTGAAACCACCCGAGAGCTCTGCGGCCTGGTTCTGGGGCCCGCAGCGTCCCAGGGACCCTCCGCGTGGGGCCCAAGGGATGCTTTCCCGGCTGAGCCAGACCCAGGTCACGGTCTCTTCTGCCTCCAAAACGGGCTGCAGGCACCAAATCCCAATTAAACAGCAACATTCTTATGCCAGGCTGTGGTGGGTGTTACACTGAGGGTACAGGAGTTTCATTCTCAATCCCACTTGTACTGAGATACAGTTGAGATTGCTACCAAGTACAACTTCTACTTAAAATGTATTCTAAGGCTTATCAATGAAGTTACATATCTCAAGTTAACATCCCATTAAAAGCACATCATTCCCTCTTAACCCGTACAGCCTTGGGGAGGGACTCTGGCTCAGGGAGGGGAGCAATAGGACGAGGGGTAATGGTTTGACACTGAAAGAGGGGAAATTGAGATGTGATCTCAAACTGAACATCTCTGCTGTGAGGGTGGTGAGAGCCTGGCCCAGGTTGCCCAAAGAAGCTGTGGCTGCCCCATCCCTGGAGGGGTTCAAGGCCAGGTTGGAGGGGGCTTGGAGCAACCTGGTGTGGTGGGAGGTGTCCCTGCCCAGGGCAGGGGGTGGCATTGGATGGTCTTTTAATGTCCCTTCCAACCCAAACCAGTCTATGACTCTGTGAAATGCTATAGGAAAGCCACAGCCTATTTCTTGCTATTTGAGAATAAATTCAAGCCTTAGAACTCACTATGCAACCTATTTTTCAATAAATAGGGTTTTCACGCTACACTAACACACAGCAGGGTCAGAAAAAATAACCCTCATTTATTTTACCGGGGGGGGGGAAGCCACAGACTGAAACTCACCCTAGCTCTGTCATCATTATATGCATTTTAGCAAATGTATTTGAAATGCTGTGCAAGTTCTTTACTCAGGGAACAGCGTGAGTGTGGCTCTTACCGACGGTGATGCAGCATCTCACCGCAGGCGCCGGGCTCCCAACGCGAGCTCTCTGACTCCATGAGACTCTCTCCTTAATTACTTCACTAATATCTCGATTCAAATTGAAACTTGTACAACGTTTATTGCTTCTCTAAAAGGAAAAGTTATACACTTCTCTTCACACCTGAGACATAAACCGTAGGTGCACATGCTCAAAGAATAGTGAGACCAACATCAGCTTGGCCATCATCAAAACTAACTCAGGTTCTCTGACGCTCTCAATCTTACAGAGTTAATCAGTATAATCACCACAAATGGCCACAAAAGCCTTTCAATTATGGATGTTTCAATTTCCTGGCTGATAAGAAGAGATGCATAAATGCTGCTGCAGTTTGTCCTTTTAGTGAAACGTGTGGAATTTCTCAAATGCAGGAGGACAATCCCGTGTTGAGCCTTGGCATGTTCAACCAGCTGTGATGGTTGGGAAGGGATGGGTTCTTGCACCAGCGGAATTCAGCTGTGAGAGGAGGATGAGTATCCCCAGGAGAGGCCCCAGCCAGGCCTGAGCAGGGTAACCAACAGCTTCACACACCCTCCTGACTGGTGACACAGAAACATTCCATTTTCTTTTTAAAGAAAATGAACAAAACCTGGCTCTCCATGTTCCACAAAATACATATATACACACACATACACAAAATAGCTCCCTGCAGTTTTGTGGAGTCTTTTCCTGGATTTTTTTTCCTCTCATATCTAGAATATTCAAAAGGTATTAATTGACCCAAAATCTGAAAATAATGTCAGAATGACTGGAAAAGTATTTACTATTCCTCAGAAATAATGTGCTTGGTTGGAGCTATTACACGGGTCCCTCAGTTATTTGCTCACCTGCGGCCGATGTGATCACAAACGAAGCCTGTTCATGGGGACAGGAAGCACATAATTTTCTTCTCATCTGATCCTCAAGCTTAGTAATTTTCTCCTTTATAACATTTTATGAAGAGGAAAGAAGATGATGAGTAGGGGAAAGAGGAACAGGTCACAGAGAAGAAAATAGTAAAGAGAGTTGGAAAAGAAGTGATGTGTAATTTACTACAAACAGCAGCAGCACAAGGACTTCAGGTATTATGAAGACAAAACATGAACAAAATCTGCATTCTCAATGTGGACATTTTCTTGCTTTCTTTGTCCTTTCTTTTCACTTATTTCAGAACATATTTCTGAAAGATTCATTTCAGTAATAGAAAAATATCTTCTTTTATGTAAGTGCAGCCCGTTCCTCTGGGTAAAGTGATATTCTCTGGCCATTTAGTGCCACAGTTCAACAGTTTTTGGCAATGCAGAAAGGCATAAGAGGGTAGAGAAAAGAGACAGACAGAAATCAGAAACGCTTACCAAAACTTAGCTTGTCTTAATTAAAAGCTCCATACACTGTACTATACTTTGACATATATATGAAGTCATAGCAACAAAAGACTAATTACTGTTGGCTCCTCCAGCATCACCTGTAAAGTCTGACATAAAACTATGTGAATTTACTTGGAATTGGTACAGCATTATTTCACGGCTGCAGTGTATCAGGAACAGGACTGTTGGCTGGTCTGTACTTTTTAGAGGGAATTTTCACTCAGTGCTGCAATTTTCAGCAGCCTCAGCCGGTTCTGACCCTCCGCACGTGTTGGGGTGAGCCACAGATTTATCCACAGACTCCTTCCATCACCAGGTTATTCACAGCTATGTGCAGATTTGGGAGAGTTTGTATATATTTTTGGTAAAATAATAAAAATATTATTTTGGTAGGAAAATGAATGCAGTGTGGAACCTGTGCTTACAACTAACTAAATAAAAACTTTGTCTTATTCCCTAAAACCACTTTCCTTACCTTTGTTATGAGCGTATGGGTGAAACTAGTTGCTCTTACCTAATACAACTCCGTTTACTGATGGTTTTGTACAGCTGAAGACTGCCTCCAACCTGGATCTCGCCCGCTCTTCAGAGATCTTAGCCAACTGCATCAACTTCTTACCTTCCTTCTTCTTCTGGTTGCTGCAAACAAGAGGAGACATTATTTCCAACGGTGAAAAGAATATACCTTTGAAATAATTTCACCATAAATTGCCATGTGAAAATCCCACCCAAACAGCTTGTGTGGCACCACCACAAACCCTACAGCTGGCAGGAGCAGAGCCCTTCAGCTCACCCTTGCCCTTCCTCTGGTGTTCGGGTGGGTTTGTCTCAGCAGAAGACACATCTCCCCTCTCCAGCTGACTCCAGGCAAGCGTCCTGCAGTGCCTTCAGGCAACAGCCAGGACTAGGAGGGTTGTAGGCTCTGTTGTAAGAGGATTTGATGTGAAACGATGAATGACAGCGTGTGATGGGATGTTGGTAAGATCTCATTACCTGCGAGATCTGAGACAAATCTCCTTCAACTCGACAAGCTCTAATAAAATGCTTATTTGTTGACAGTCTTCTGCTGTCGCTCCCACAGCACCAAGACGTTGTTATCTTATCACAATATTCACGGCATGAAGGAGGAGAAGGCTTCCCATCAACTTCATGGCTCCTAGAGGAGGTTTTGTCCTCGTTGATGTCTGTCCTGCCAGGAGACAGCTTGGGGTTGTGCAGTTGGGGATCTGGCCAAAAAAAAAGGTCTCCCACAGTCCAAAAGCTGTAAGAGCTGGATTCCCATCAGAAACCTCTTCCTTTGAATCACGTAAAATAAAAGATCAGACTGTCAGAGAGGTTTTCAGAATAGCAGTAATTGGCTTTTTTGAATGACTTTCCAGGACATCTTTCTTCTCCCAACTCCACCGGGAGCTGAGCCTCCTGGTTCCCTTGCAGCAGCACAACTAGACCCGGAGCTCTTCAAAGGGCCCGAGGTGCAGGGAATGAGATCTGAAGCCAAAGCTGCCTCCAACAACACTAATGCTCACAATGGCTCGCTCAGAAGTGTAAATAAATACGGATATTCTGATTAGCATTGCTGCACTTGTTTCCAGTCTCCAAGGACACCTAGCACGGCCATCCCTTTCTCCCTGAATAGCTGATCGGCAGATTAAAACTCTTTCATTAGGCTCCCTTTGTTTGAAGGGGAACAATCGCGGCGATCTCCCAAGGACTGCAGCTGAGGAACAATACCGCAGAATCACCGCGCAGATAATTCCTTATTCTTATGCAACAGGACCATTTCCAACTTATCTGACTTTTTCTTCAATTTCCTTGTAAATAATACAAAATAAATAAAATTAAGAACATTTGGTTGGTAAATTCATGTATGCCAACTGGGAAAGGAGAGGTAAGAGAGGTGGGGAGAGGGGACCATCTGTGTCACCTGGAGGAACAGTATATTCTTCAGGGAATTCTGAGAGGACCATTTTGCTGATCCCCCCACCCCAGCTTCCCAAAAGGAGAAGGAAATTTCTGCAACGTGACAACTAGTGAGAGCCCAGGTATCTGTCTATAGTTTTTGTAATTGAAACAACACAGCATAATACATACTTTCACTGCCCAGTCAAGAGAGTGAGTTGTTCTTCGAGAAATAGGAGAGGGGGAGCCAATCCAGGACATGCTTTGGCCAACAAACCTTAACAAACCAATGAAGAAACCGCATGCAGAGCCTGGTGAAAGCATTTGAGCAGCTCTGATTTCCCCAGCACAAGCCCATGCAGGCGGGTGTGAGACCCTGCCAGGCTTCCTTTGAAAGCCCGAAAGCTACTTTCCCCCTTTTCCATCCAGGAACACTGTGCTGCCTCCAAGACCCTGAGATACTGACAGCCTGAGGGGAGCCATGTTCCCCCCAAAGGCAAACCTGCTGGCTGGCTTTCAGACTCCAAAAGCCAACTTTTGCTACACAAAACCACACGAACAAGCTGCCAATGCAGCAGGAACAGCCCTCACAGCCTGAAAGAGATGCCACCCACGGTGGCCGGACACTTGACCTCTGGATGCAAAAGTCTTCTTGACTAACACTCTCCAGAACAACATCCAAACCCACTGAGGTAGCTGATCCCATTCATTTAGTTTGAAATATATCTAGTATTTTGCTTCTCCCCCCCCCCAGATACTCACACCAGACTCACAGGAGGTGTACTTTCAAAAATCAGATTCACGCTAGTTAAAGGTTTTATTCCAAGTGCTACCTGTACAACTTCAAGCCTCATTATATTATAAATTATAGATTTTCAGTGACCTCAGCTGGTAAATGCTGGGCTGATTCTGCATTCCCATTAAAAAAAAGGAGATCTTCCACGTGACTACAAGTTGTGGATGTAAAAAAAATCCCAACAAAACATAAACCCAGACATTTCCCAGAGAAAGGCAGCAATGCTCTTTTTTTTAACACATGAAAAATTATCACAATCAAATTCCATTGTAAAATGCACTTCAGAATTTGTTTCACCATCTTTATTACCTAGACAACTGGGGTATTTTTATTTTTCCCAAAGTAGAAGCAAGTATCTAAATGAGAGGAAAATTGATGATATACAGCCAGCAAGTGGTTATGAAAAAAAAGGGGCCAAAATTTATCTGTATCGTTACTATACAGTGTAGCTCATGTGCTATAAACAGATACTAGAATGGAATAAATCAGAATGGCACCAATGATCATAATCCTTATTCTTTATGGCCCAGCCTAGAAATCAGGATTCGGGATCCCATTTTTCTTGGCTTTGCGAGGAGAGGAGCGGAGGAGACAGCTGGCGAGCTAATAACCTGTGTGACGGGCAGGATGCTACGGGAGGGGAAAGAAAACAACCCAGAGGGTGGCAAAGGTTGGGAGACACGGAGAGGGAAATAGCAGGGAGCAGAAGTTACAGCTTGTCATTTACCCAGGCAGTGCCAGAGGGGCGAGCGGCGGCCGCCGGAGCACGGCGAGATTTCAAAAGGGATTTAAAGGTTAACATAACAGCTTACAGAAAGGATTGGGGCTTTTTTTTTTTTTTTTTTTTTTTTTTCCTACTCACAAGGGTGATGTAGCAGATAAAGGCAGGCAGAGAGGGGACAGGGAGCGCCAGGGTATGGAGAGAGCATCTCTCAAAGGTTGCTGGGGAGGAAGGATGCAGATGGACGTGGATGTTCCTCTTCCAGCAGCACTTGAAAGGGAAGGGAGTACATATGGGCTGGATGAGGATCAAAACAGCCGGGGAAAAATCCCTCTCGGGGAGAGCTGAGGGAGAGCTCAAAGTGCGCAGGGGAGGTGAGGAGCAAGGTGAAATGCCAGGAAGAGCATCTGGTGCGTCGTTGTAGGGAGTTACCTGGGGCAGTGCAGCTGGAGGAGAGTCAAAGAGCAGATTAGAGCTCCTGAGGAAGGGACAGGCTGGAGCAAGACAGAGCCGGGACTGACGTGCAAAGGAGCAAGATTTATATTGGCATTTCTAGGAAGAAAAAGGCTACAATATAAATCCAGACCTCGTTGCGTGCTAGGGAATCCACACATGAAAAAACCCACTTCTCCTCACTGCTCTATTAATGGACCTTCTTTAATCAACAACTGTTAAAAGGTGAGGAACCCATTCTTTCAAATGTTTTTCATAAGTCATTACTCAATTCACATATTCAAATTGAGATAGAAAATAATAATTTCAGAATAAGCAGTCTCACTGAAAGGCGATACACAATAATTTTTAAACATCTTTAAATGAATTACACAGTTTTTTTGTTAATCTAGATGTTCCTCTTTGAAGGGACTTAGTGAATAAGGAGGAATAAGTGAATAAGGAAGGACAGTGGTGAATAATGGTATAAACTGTATTATCTGGGCCAGCCCTCACCTCTCCCAGCAGTACCCAGCAGCTTCATGTCTTCCTCATGTCCTCAGTGGTCCTCACCTCTTCTGCCCCATGAGGACATTTGCTGGAGGTCCACCTTACGACCAGAAAACGTAGAGATGAGTCACTCACCGAGCTGCCTGGGCTTACATTATGTTTGACCCTAGAGAACAAGAGACAGTGGAAAACAGGCCGAGTAAGAGGGATCATTTCGTTAATTACATAAATAAAATAATAATAATACAGTAGAAGGTGGTCCAGGAGCCAAGGGCTGGGCGTGCGTTGGCTACAGCATCCTGACAAGGTCAGGGCTCGATGGAGCATCGCAGGCTGGTAGTGCTGGGCCAGTGGGACCACCAGCCCCTGGTGACACAGCAAGGACACGGGCTGGCAGCCCCCCACCCCTGACCCAGGGAACCGAGCTGCGTGTCCAGCCAAGGTCATGGCCCTGGTTGCATCAAGAGGACTATTTTCAGTGGGGAACCTGCCAGCAGCTCCAGTACAGACAGGCTGTGCTGGAAACCACAGGCTCCAACCCCGGTTATAATTTAGCCTGGCTCAGTCTCAGCTAAAGAACTATTTAATTTTTAACGATTTCACATTATGTATTTTATATATTTAAATTCATGGAAATGTTTACTTATATACTTATATTTCATGGACTATAAAACAATAATAACAAACTCCAAATTAGTCATTTCCTTTCAGATAATAAAGTCACAATGAGAAGAATTTGTAGCTTCCAATTGTTCCAACCAGTGTTTGAAACAACATGAAAATCTCTTCAGCAGTCATTACCGCCTAATTGTTTTGGAAAGCTGCAAGAGAATTACCACAGCTTTTTTTTTTTTTTTTGTATGTTGTTTGCTTCGCTAAAGAAAAGTTCATCCCATTCAAAATTATTAACTATTTCAGTCTCTTTACTCTTAAAAACAAAATAGATGAGTGAATTGGGAAATTCTGTTGAATATTCTATCAAAACGTTTTTCTACAAACTAAAGCTTACAGCTCATTTCTCTTGAACCTGACAGAGAGCAACTCAGATCTGCCAAAATATGTCGTCTTAAATTCTTTGCCAACGTGTATTTTGTGGTAAACTGGATATCCATATGCAATTTTGTAATCCCAGTTTAGTGCTGGTAGTTGTCAAGCTCGTGAATTATGCATTTCAGTCTGTAAACACAAAGGAAAAAGTGTTTACAATATAATTAGCTTATCTGGTATGTTTCAAGATCATTACAATTTATCTAATAATTAGTAAAGAGAATGTATCTCACGTGTATTATTTGGGGGATACTCCCGGATTCCTGTCCTCCAGGGGGAGGTGCAGGATTTCTCTGGCAGCTTTAAGAAGCCCGGGTACAACAGAAAACCAAATGTGAAGTGCTGGAGATAGAAGACAAAAAAACTTGATGTTCGAGTACTAGTCTGAGACTCAGAACATCTTGTTCCCAACTCCTGGTACAAATTCCCTGCAGCAACTTGAAATATGAGGGAGGCAGGTAGCATCTGCACGGTCCCTGCCGCCTCTGGGCGTCAGGCTCTTCCCAGCAGGAGGTGGTTGTTCCTGTCCTCCTGCAGGCACCGAAGCAATGAAAATAAAAACAATACTTTGCTCTACAGATACGATCCTTCCAGCCTTCTCTCTACACTCTGTTTATTAAATAGAGTCTATTTTCAGGCCTGCCCCTGGACAAACTCCTACCCATTGAGTCCTGCATTTTTTCTCTAAACACACCTGGATCCAATCTGAGTGGCACCAGAGCAGTTCTCCAGGGTTAAACTGTTCATTCTGATGTCTCACCTCAGACTGAGAAGATGCTTGGGAACCTTTAATATCTCAGCTTTAATCAGTTTATCCTTATTTTCTTGTCCAATCTCTTGTGGAAGCTGATCAAAGTTTATGAACAGCTCTGTAATTAAGGTACATATATTGGGAACAGAACTTTTCACACCTCAGTTGTTGATCCCATGAGTGATTTCACTGCGTCTCTTCCAGAAGACCTTATTTCAGTTTTTTATGGCCATGTTCAATAACCACCAACACAGCTGGAGACAGTGTCACATCTGGCTGCGTGCTTATTCTAGATTTCAAATTCTAGTAACCATTTGTGCTGTGGATAAACTCTGGGCCCATTCTTTAAGTACCGTATTCCTGATTACAAGACAAAAATCCAAAGCTGCTAAAGCAATGCACACATGTGCCCTCTGCCAGCTAAGGCAGGATTTTTCTGTAAGACCAGTTATTGACACAAATAGCTTAGCCTTTTGGCATTCCTGAAACACATGGAAAAAAAGGGCTGGCCAGTGCCTATCTGTGTCTATCACACCTACAGTAGCACTGTAGATATTACAGACATGGAATCAACAGCCATTGCGTTGGTGCAAATGGGTGCTTCTTATAAATCCTGGTTTTGTTGGAGGTTACAACCCAAGAGGTCGGTCAAAGCTGTTCATACTCCTCCCATTGCCTGCAAAACCAACCCAGTTAGCAAATAAAATGCCAAAATAATATCACTAGCCTCAGATATTGAGTAGAGAATGCCTCTATGGTATAGAGAACTCATTATTTTCAGCAATGAAGAAATTGTTTAGCTTTAGTGTTTGTACATCACTGCTGTTCAATGGCTTAAACATCTTGCAGCACCACAGAAACTGCCAAGAGGTGATGCCCCCGTGAATACTCCCTTACATGAAGAATATTCAGAAAAAAAAATAATTAAAAAAAAAGGTCTGATATTTGACCAACAGCCTGGTTTCTACAGAGGTGTTTCAGGAGCAGCCAGCACCTAAGTCAGTATGATTCATTGGATCAATAATTCTAAGGTCTGTACCTAAAAGGTTGAAAAATGTGATATAACCTGGCAGAAGAGTAATGATTGTAATGTTCAGCAAAATGGTTAATGAGGCTTGGAGAAAGCAGACTTTGGGGGGAGGGTGAGCGAGAAATATGTAGAGGTTTAACCTTGCACACCAGCTTCAGCAGAACATTCTGTCTCTTAGGTTAACTCTAAAGTCCCCATAATTTAGAAGACATGTTTATTTTCTTGACATTTTCACTCTTTTACTGATTGGGGCCTTTTCCTTCCCCTGTTTTCACGCACTAGTTATGGGAGGAGGACATGGCCTCTCTTCCAGCTCACAATATCCTTAATCATTACTTGTTGAACAGTTGATTTTGCTGGCGCAGTTACATAAAGAAGAACAAAATAAGTTTACTTTACTTTCTTTCTCCCCTAACTGAAAGCTTTGTTTGCAATACCTTCTATTTTCTCTGTGTCAGTTACCATCGTACTCTAAATAATAAAATCCTTTCCCAGATCCCTGCTTTCTTTTCCCTCAGATGGTATAATACCATCCTATACACAAATATTTGGGCTCAAAGCAAGTCAAATAATAGTAATACTGAGGCAGCTGGGATTGATGTTCTTATTTTAGCATTTCATTATTTTAAGAAAAAGACACTGCCAACTACAATTTCCTATTGTTCTCTCTCAATCCTTGGGAAGAACCACCTGGTCCATAAAAGCATTTGAGCACAAGCTGGCCCTATTTTGGGGTGTGTGTGGTGGCACCTGCCTCTCTGCTTTACCTGGGGCAGGAACAAGATGCCCCTCACTAGACCAACACTATCAACCTGTTCAGATCAACCTGAAGAAAGAAATATTAGACAAGTGATCTAAGACTGTTTATCCAGATAGTCAAAACCACACCCTGCGCTATCACACCAACGCATTTTTTCTTAAAAAATACAATTTACCAATAATTCATTCATCTTCCAGAAGCTGAAAAAAAGAAATAACATGCTCTGACAAGCTCTGGGTGGTCCTGCTTTGGCAGGGGAGTTGGACTAGATGATCTCTATGGTCCCTTCCAACTCTAAAAATTCAGTGAAATTCAGTGAAATGTGCTTGGTAACAACAGTGAAACATTCCCCAATTTGTCCCATATTTGTCAGTCTGCATTAGCAAGAGATCTATTAGCAATCCCAGTGCCACCAATGGCACTGCAGGCTCCATGCTCCCTCCCCATCTGTAAAGCATCATGTCCATGGCGAAGACAATTAGATGTTTCTGATCTCTTTTCTATAATTCACTTTCCCATCCAATCAACAATTATCCATAATGAACTTTCCATCACTAGTTCGAACGCAGCAGTTTCTGTTGCCTAGTGTGGGACATAAAGGAAAAACCGGTGGCAAATGGCATATAATGTTTTATGAAGTGATTTCTGAATAATCACACTTTAATTTTAAAGCTGTTTAACAGCCATAGCAAATGGCAGACAAAAGAACTGAAGTCAGAAGTGTGACCTATGAAACTGATGCAAATTCATTTGGAAAAACCCTTCATTAGAGTAGGGTCTCCTTGTCACAGCTCCATAAATCATGCAGTAAAAATACAGCTTAATTGTAAAAGCACGCAGTTTATAATTCTGTATCTTTGTAGCCAATTGGGTGGTAATAGCAGTGTAAGTAAAAAGAAATATTTTTGTCCCGGCTAAAGTTAAATGGAAAGTTGGAAGAGGTTATGAATTGACCCTGTTATTCATAATCTCTCAGAGAAATAACTGGGAGATTGGTTTGCATGGACACCTGAATTAATCAATAGTCCAAACTCTAAGGTCAAGCTAATCTGCCTGCTACCTCTCAGCAGAACTCCCACTGCTTTGGGATGCCTCAGAAGTCTTTGGAGAAGCTCCTGGAGGAGTCTCCGCTGAGCAGGGGCAAACATTTCCAAACTTCGCTGCATTTTCATGCAAACCCACCCAATCTCACCTCCGAAACTTCACGGACTTCAGTTCTGATGGAAGCCTGAAGCAGATGCTGTGGTGACCATTTCCTCTTGCTGTGCGGGTGTCTGGGGGCTACCCACCAACTCTCAGAGCTCACAGAGGAGGAGGCACAGCCAAAGGTCACCAAACCAACATAGGAATCTCTGCTCCAGTGCCTGGAGCATCTCCTCCCGTCCTTCTTCTCCGACCCTGGTGCCTGCAAAGTTGTGGCTCTCATGTATTCTCAGTCCTCTCTCCAGCTACAGTTGGGCAACAACTTTTCCCCTTCTCAACTATGTTATGCCAGAGGTACTACCCCTGTTGCCAAAACCTTGCCACGCAAACCCTACACAATCATTTAGCTGCTGTGGATGGATACTTCCAGGTTGGTTTTCCCCCAGAATATCCAGATGTAGAAGAGCATGCAGTCCCTCACACAGGGCTGCAGGTTCCTGGCTGTCACATACCCAACGTTTCACCCCCATGGCCAGTTAACAGCCGCAGCACTCGGTGAGGAAAACATCTGACTGGGAAATATCAGAATGGTAACTTCATGGCTACTAAATTAGTCAGCATCAGGTTTTCCTCTCATGCTGAAAAAAAAAAGCCCATGTGATGAAACCACCCCAAGGGGAGAGCCACACCTGGAGGAGGGGAAGGGCTTCTGGTGCCACAGCATCCCTTTGCCCACCGTTCTCCAAAATCTCTGCACCAAACCAGTCAAGGCAGGCAATACCTAAAGGAATCCTTCACGGAAAAACACTCTCTTAACTTCACTACAACTGAGAAATGACTGCTGCCCCTCTTGAGAAGAATTTAAATAGTGAAAAATGTTTTAAATGTGTCGAAAGTGTTCAGGCACTGGTTGCAAACCAATTATTTTATCTACAACAGAGGGTTTTTTAAAGGGGAAGAGAGCAGAGCTGAGTGCTTGCAAAAGAATTACTAATTGTTTTGCTTTCTCAGATACCCCTCCTGGAAACACACACTATATGTAGTGTAATGTAATTAATGTCAATTGTAATGCATCAAAAATGTATAAAAAATATTAAACCACTGTAACTACAGGGAAAAAAAACATAAGCTACTCCTTATATGTGTTTGTTTTCCAATACATCAACCTGCAGACCCAGGTACATCAGAGCAACTCAGACCTGTGGATTATCTGATCAATAGCAAACAAAAATGAAAGTATTTTCAGTTCACTGGAAAAAGTCAAGGAACAGAGAAATAATAACGGGAGCAGTGATTTGATCAGAGGGAGCTGTAGTAGGTGGCACAAAATCGTAGGACAAATGTCAAGCACACAAACAAATAGCCCCACTGAAGTGAAAAAACATGAGTTATCAGGGTGTCTTTTAGAAGGGCTCCATGGGTCAAGCCTCTTCCTCCTCAAGCAGTGGTCTTATTGGAAGCAAAAAATTATTCATGGAGGTAAAGCCACGTGAGGCTGCAGCATTTGTCAAATTCACGGTTCCAATTTTTAAGCCACGGTCACGTTGACCTTCCTGTCATTTTTAGACTTGAAAACAAAGAGAGGGAAAAACATGGAGCTTCAGCGCATGCAAGAACAACGGTTTTCTAAGTCCTGGTGTTTGCAAATGCCTCTTTTCTTAACAAAAAGATTTTTCTTCCTGTAAGTTTAAACTAATGAAAAGACAAGTGGGTTTTAACCAGTAGGAGAGAGCTGAAGATGGTCTTTGTAGGACTGTCAAACATTATGGGAGTAGTTCATTCATTCTATTATCTGGCAAAAGACAAGTCAGAAGCAAGAACAGACTTTTTGTATTAGTCCCAGATTTACTCAAAATTTTTCATTTTACCGTTCCTAGCTAGAGATTAAATGAAGACTATACCTGGACTGACATCTACCCCAAATGGTGTTACTGCCCCTCCAGCAGCGGAGCTGAACCTACACGTGGTGGTACCCAACCTGGTAAGGGCTGACCTTCCTTGGCATAGAAGAAAAGCTGTTCTAAGGATGTGCTTGTTCTCCAAGACCTAAGCCCAGCTGAGCTCGCCCTTAAATCAGGGGGAAGAGGCCAGCTCACCCTGCTCACCCCCAGACCGGGCAGCTCAGCGCATCCCCGAGACAGGGCAATGCCCTCTTGTCAAGCGGAGTGAGGAGGTGGGGGTGGAAGAGAAAAATATCATTCAGCTGCAAGAGTCATGAAAAATATATTGTAGAAAACGCCTGGAGGGGTGAGCGATGGTGATAAAGCGCAGTAAACAAAGGAAAGTGCTACAGTCCAAGAGCAGAAAAGTACCAGAATTCATCAGGCAACAGGAGCTGCAGAGGCCTACCCACAGAGGCCTACCCACAGAGGCCTACCCACAGAGGCCTACCCACAGACGGCAGTGGCTGACGTGGGGACACAGTCCCAGCGAGGACACAACTGTCAGAAATTGCCGGGTGTTTCAAAAAAACCACACATCTGTCTCAGCCAGTGGCGTCAGCTTTGCAAACACAGATGTCGGCTTTCGCGGCAGCTGACAGGTTATCAAAGCATCAGGAATGAATCAATGTGGGACTTACCTCCCCAGAACGTCCCTCCGGTTCCGTACCATCGATGCTGGCAGCTCGCAGAAGCGGTCACAGCCGTCTGAGCGATGCTCACCCTGCTGATTTTAAAGGATGCTCTGTTAGATCACGATAGGGATGAGTTACCTGCCTCAGGGGCTCATCTAGGACCTTGTTCAACCTAATTGCTCCGAGAAATGGGGCAGGCACAGACCTGAAGGTCCTGACCACCTCCTTGTGCCTCTGCCACGTCCCCTGGTGTAGGCAAAATAAGCGTCTGCCAAAGCCACATATTGCTGGAGGCAATAAACTCTAAAAATAGAGTTTGCTGCAATTCTGTAGGGAACAACCCTACAGACAGGTCAGAGATTGAATGAACCCAATTCTGGACTTGTAGGGTCCCTCTCCAAGCCCTCCCAGCCACCCCCAGTCTTTTTTTTTTTTTAAATTATTATGGTTAGGTACCTGAACAGGATCATCTCTTTGTGTCTTGCAGAGTTCAGGTATTTCCCCACTTCACAGGTTATCAGCAAAAGGGCTTCTCTAACCTACAGAAATCCCCTGCAGGCAACAAAACCCAAACACATTAGGCATCAGGCTGTGGGAAACTGTCGCTCAAAGACTTACTGGATGAATAAAAAAACCACCCCACCACGGTACTGTCAAAGCTAAAATCATCAATAAAATAATCTTCCCAATCATTTATAGGGTGTTGTTCTTATATCTGCCTCTACAGATCATTGCTGATGGCAAGTCTTGCTTTAATTAAACGTACTCACAGGTGGGATACACGCTCTTATCAAAATACCAGATTCTCTAGAAATATTTCTATGTGCATCCAATCACAAGAACGAAAAAGCTCTTTTCTTCCCGCACTGTGCTGGGGCCCCTCAGGGGTTCTGTTCAGCCCTTTCCCAAATGGTAAATGGGGAAAAAGTCTGAATCTAATCCTGGGAAGTGCTCCCAGTGAAGGCAGTGGGGTTCTGCTTGAGTGAAGACTGCAGAGTTCAGCTAATTGTTCGTAATTTTCTCCTTTCTCGTACAGCATGATGAAAATGCTGTGGAAGAGCAATCAGACTGCTGTGAAATTACACACTGAAGAGAAAATGGAAGATTTAGTTGTCGGTGTGGGCCACTTTGAGGGGTAGCTCTAGCCTTACACAGATTTGAAAGGGAACTTTTTAAAATTTCCCCTCACTTGCCAAGCTATTATCAGTCAGCACCTTCGTGATTTCTCCCCAGAGCCCTGGGAATGGGATGGCTCTCGCCACAACCCCAAAATACACTGACCTCCCCTGGGGACTTGGCCACACTGGTAATATAAATGCATCACACACACAAAAACAATAATAAAAACCAATTACCAATTTTTTGCTCTCCCCTTCCAGTGCTGCAGTCACTGAAGACAGTTTAATATTTTCTATTAAATGCCATCCTATCTGCTTTTTATTTCATGTGGAGAGAACAAATCGCACCTCTCCTAATTGGCAAACCCTCTATGCTGCTAAGAAAGGGAATGGACAGACAGGTGGACTGTCTGCAGTATTGTTAACCACCCAGAATTGCCTGGCTGGCCTTTCAAAAACTCAGCCTAGCTTAAAAATCAGCCTAGAGCGTCTGACTCCAGCCTGGCTCACTGGGTCCAGCACAGGCAACCGAAATTCACCGGTTCACTTGTCTCCAGGCTGCAGCTGGAGGGGTTTGTTGCACGGTCTGTTCCCACAGAATGGGGTTCCAGGTCCTCATTCTCTAGTGAATTTTGGTCTTAATTTACTCTGGAGAAATTTATGCTGCTCTGACTGTGTGTTACCGTTCCTTTGGTTTTGTAGTCACCTTGCGGTACTCCATCCCGATGCATCTGCAGAAAACATGTTGACCTCTTCTCCCGCTCTCCTGGGCTGTTTCAACCAAACCCTTTTGGGATGCTGCTGGAAGACAGGCTGTGATGCTGATGGGGGAGATGGAAAGTTCTTTTCCACACCTGTTCTGATTCAAATCCTTTTTGAGCAACTGTGGCCAGAATTGTAAACAGCATCCTGCATGCAATGGTTTGCGTAGCAGCACCAAGGTCTGCTCTACGAGAAAAGATCTACTTGAATATTAACGTCCTTCTCTTCCTCCATCATCTACAACTGTAATTTTCCAGGTACAGCAGAAATTTATCGTTTCTAAGTCCCAAAGCACATAATCTTGTACTTTTTATTATTATTCATATTATTTTCATTACTGCAGCCCTTCCAGTCATCTATTTCTTCCTATATACCAAACCTCCCCTGCACTGGCAATACCTTGCTGGGTTCTGTGTCACTGGCAAATTCCAGTAGCACATCACCACGTTAACCACCACTTTCAAAACAACTCCTGATGAGCTCTAAGAACTCCAGTCCTACAGAGCAGTTCTTCTTTTAGCATAAACCATCCCAATTATCTTGCGCCCATTTCCCACCTGCCCTACAAGTAAGCACTAAATATAAATGACTGAGTATAACAACTTCTAGGTTCTTTCTGTTTTGTCCCTTTTTGCGTTTTGCAACATTTAACCGTAGCTGGAAGAAAGAGTGAGCATGGAATTACACAGGTTACAGGTGCTAAAACACTGCAGAGGTGGCCCTGGCAGCATTCTCTGTCCCATCACGGGATGGTTTGATGCCATGAGGAATAACTTGGTTGATCATTTTTGTTGCAAACCAGGACATACCAACTGTTACGGACCGATTCCTTAACATCACTGCAATGCTCCTCCTTTGTAAGCAAGCACATTCAGAATTAATTTAGGTAAACTTGTTATGTAGCCATGCTCATAAAAGCATTCAGGGGTGATCTGTCACATTAATGGCACTGTAAAATACCAGTTACGGTTTAAAAAAACCAAACATTCAGAGGGGATCAGTCAAAGGGCTGGATGATCCTTTAGTGGCACGTGGTGAAGCAGCTTCAATTAGCTCATTCTCCTGGGAAGCAAGAGGCTGAAACAAACTGTAATTACACGGAATTAGGTGTGGTCAGGTTCCTTCCTTCTGTGTCAGATGTTGAATGCAGGTTCAGGACTTTGTGTCTGCTGAAACTTGCCATGAAGAAGAACATCCTCCTGGCTGCTCATCATGGCACCAGAGGAATGGGCCACAGAGACCAGGATCAAATCAAATGAACTTAAAGACAGCTTTCAGTGCACTTTCCCCATGGCCTGTGATTGCTCTTTTGTACTGATATCCGTGCCATAAAATATTTCTTAATTATTAAATTGCATAGTGTTGGGCCAGAGAATAAAGTACCACGGGGTCATTCGCACCCTCTCAGCATCCTGGGAGCGGGGGCGGTGAGGAGGAATGGCTTTGCAGAGCAATTCAAGGAGCACATATTTGCCCTGCCCCCAGTAGAAACCATCAAAATCGCTTTGTTTTGGATGCTGTGGAGCTGCGTTAGTGCACACACTGATATACTTAAGCTTTTTAAGTGCATACATATGTGTATATATACATATATATATATATATATAAAAGCAGGACTGAATATTGCTTCCTCCTCTCATCAGTGAGGCTCTTGCAGTGCTCCCTGCGGAGTCTTCTGCTTAACCTACTCCAAACACAAAGTTAGCAAAACATAAAATCTCATCCCAAAACTCCTCTCATCCCAGTCTGCCGCCTCTCCTGCAACTCCAAGCACTGGTTTTCCCCCGGGGACACTGGTTTCCACAGGATCGCCGTTGTCTCCGGGCGTCCTTTGCCATACAACAAAGCACATCAAACGCACACCCCTACGTGTGAGAGACAGTGGCCTGTCTCTGCACTTCACAGTGCTAAAAAAAAAAAAAAACCAAACAAAAAAATGCCAGAAACCCATAACTGCCAGCTCTGATGCATTATGTTTTTCTACAATAGCCTTCAGCAAATTCTAAGCTTAATATTAAATCAACTGTTGGTTATAATTCAATATACGGGCTTTAGTAATTCACTGAGTGAGTTTCAGTATTACACTTTGGAGAAAACATTACTACACTGCAAACCCCAAGCCTCAAAACCCCCTTCCCACCCCCTGTACCAAGAGTACAGCTGCTCAGATACCATCGTGGCGGGCAGGCTGGAAATCCAATGCATTTCCTTTCACACCCTGAAATGGTTTAAGTAGCACACAATTTTTCTTTTTGAAGGATTTCCTCCCTTCTGACAAGTAAATAAATGTCTAACTTTCCGCTCCTTTTAGTGCCAGAAAGAAAAAGAAGAAAGAAGGGGGAAAAGAATCTGCAACAGGTTTGCTGAATATTAGTTATTCATTTTATGAAACACAACAAGGATACTTTATAAACTAATCCAGCTTCACAATGACTGCAATGCTGCCTTCAGGTTTGTGTTATTGGATAATTTGTCAGTTCTGACACTTTGGCAAGTAATAAAGTAAGGAACAACAACTAGAAGCATAAGAAAATTATTGAATCTGGTTCTTCTTCCTCCTCCTTATTGTAGTCTAAACATAAGCTGATTTTAAACAAAGCAGTGTTGGCAGAAACAAAATAACTTTTAGTATTTATGAAAGATGCAGCTCTAAAATAAGATGCTTCTGTTTAAGGGTGGGGTTTTAGTTGTTTTTTGTTTTTTTTTTTTCCTTTTTTTTCCCTGTCCCTCCTTCCCCAGATAGATCACTTTCCATTAAATGGTTTGAGCTAAACATGAAAAACCCTAATCCCTGCTCAGGTGAAGCTTCAGTTTGCATAACTGGTAGCTCTGAGGAAAAAGAACATTACAATGACTTCAGCTCAGCTGTGGACCACTGAGCACAGCCACAGAGATCCAGCTGCATCTATTTATGGTGAATTTTCTGGAACCTAAAATTAAAACCATGCCTAAAAACCCATGTACCTGCCTCGTCTCACTCCATTTCAATCTGCTGATGGGAAACGGGCAGACATTTCCAGTGCAGAGCGTGCAGTAGAAAACTGATGCTATTGTTGGCTGCCTACTCTGGAGAACACAGTCCTCCATAAAAATCAGAGCCAGGGACACTTCCAGAGCATCCCCTGAGACACAGAAAACCTCTGCTGCCCCTGAGAGTTAAGGGAATTCAGAAATAAATAAGTATTTCCACACATGCAACTTGTACAATGCACCAGAGGGGAAAAAAATGTAATCGTTTTACGTAGCAGTAGTGCCCTAATTAGATACAAATTCATTGACAATTCACGTAACCAAACCTTAGTGGTTGGAGCCAGAGCTTATTTTCTCTTACAAATTGCCCTAGAAATGAAGTAGGCCCACTCATGAGGTTTCAAGCTAGTAAATGATCATGAAAGATTAGGAACCAGTGACACAAAAACAGGGAAACTGTCAAACAATCAGAGCTTCTGCATCAGGCACTAATTTCAGTCCTCGTGGCTGCTCTGAGTCTCCCTATGTTGCTCCTAATAAAAAAAAGAAAACAAGAAAATCTGGAACACATATCTTGAACATATATTACTGCAGGTCCTTGACAAAGGAAACAAATCACTATCGGCCCAAAAATGTATGGAATTGGTGCAGAAATAGATATTTAAGTGCTCTAGGTTTAATTTCCTGCTGAATTACTGTATATGTTCAGTAGTCCTCATCAATATTCCACTGTTTAAGCCTGTCATTGGTGATGAGAAGCAGATAGGAAGGTTTTTCAGTAACGCCTTTGAAATGGTAACTTTTTTTCAAAAACAAACAAAAAAAAGCAACCCTGCCTGCTATTCAGATAAAGCAACTCATATTTAGGACAAGAACATGAGAAAATTACTGGCAAAACAAGGCAGAAGAGGCTCCAGCTCTGATCAATGAACTGGCCGGATTCGCTTCAGTTTGTTGTTTCATAGATTCCAATGAAAATGGTACCAAGCCTGGATTTACTATCAAAAACCCACGGCAGTAGGTAGAAGTGCAACTTTAATGCAGAAGGTATTAAGCCTCTCTTCATTTCCTAGAGCCCGAAACCTCCCTTATGATCAGCACTTTGCTGACTCGCGGGAGGTGAACTCCTCAAACTGTGAAATAAAAACCACTGAAGAGCTGTACGTGGCTCGGCCGGGCAAGGAAGCCAATCTGGCACGTTTGTTATTACCTTATTACTAACTATCTCTGTGAAAAGGCAGCGTCAATATATCACTATCTTTTTTCAACTTGTCCCGCATACAAATCAGACGAGTTTAAGATGATGTTTGAAAACCCAGCATAATTAATAAGACATTAAGCAAAGGAGATGTTCCTGCATTGACAGACACGTATTTCATTTAGCATTAGGTGTTATCCATTTCTCCAGCTTGTGTATTTCTGATATTGCTAAATTGGAAGAGGAAAAGATGAAAGGGTCTGACATGCACCCCAGATTTCCCTCCGCGACTGACAGACAACCCCCAAGGATGTGGGGAGTGACAAGTTCATGCCCAAGTAGTTGAACAGACAAAACCAACTTCAAAAGCCTGACTCTGCAGACTGTGTCGCCCTAAACCTTTTTCCAGTTACATTAAATTTTTTTTTGGCAGGTACATCCTGAATTATCCTTTAATCATGAGGGTTTGTTTTCCCCTCTGGAGAGCAGCTTTGCTCCAGAGCAAGCTGTGCTTTTTTCAGTGGAAATAGGCTTTAGAGAAATAGGTCCTGTGTCCATGCAGCCATCCAGAGGCACGGTGGCTCCCCAGTTCAAGAGGGACAGGGAACTGCCGTAGAGGGTACAACAAAGGGCTACAAAGATGATGAGGGGACTAGAACATCCCTCAGATGAGGAAAGGTTGAGGGACTTGGGTCTTTTTACTCTGGAGAAGACTGAGGGGGAAACTCATCAATGCCTATAAATACTCAAAGGGTGGGTGTCAGGAGGATGGGGCCAATCTTTTGTCACTGATGCTCAGTGACAGGACAAGAAGGAACGGGCACAAACTTGAACATGGGAAGTTCCATCTAAATGTGAGGAGGTGCTTCTTTATTTTGAGGGTGGCAGAGCCCTGGCAGAGGCTGCCCAGGGAGGTGGTGGAGTCTCCTTCTCTGGAGACATTCAAACCCCACCTGGACACGTTCCTGTGGGACCTGCTCTGGGTGGACCTGCTTTGGCAGGGGGTTGGAGAAGATGATCTCCAGAGGTCCCTTCCAGCCCCATGTGATTCTGTGCTCCATGACGGACACACAGGGCTGTGCTGGTCTTGCACACCAAGGAGCCACCCTACATGCTCTGGGACATTTTCTGATCCATCATAGCCCCTGCTGAACTGGGTAACGTGAAAATGGAGCCAGAGCCCTACCTGAGCCTCACGCTGTCCTACACATCTACGCAGGAACAGCATTAATGGCCAAATGGGCAACTGCCCAGGCATTAATGGACAGAACAGCAAGCGCAAAGGAGAGGGAAGGAGATCTGTCACGTCCATTACTTTCATTTCATCCCAAGGGACCTGGTTTAAGCTTGAAGCGCCTGTTGCGGCTGGAGATTTTGGATTTTTTTTTTATTCTATTCATGCAATTTTTGCCTTTTAGTGTTCTCTTGCATGATAATGATTCCACCTTTGCCACTAATTAAATAAAAAAAACACTACTCTTTGTCTGATAGTCCATTTTAAAAATTAGATAATGGATCCCGCTTAAAATATTTTTGAGAGGGGCACACAAAAATGTTTAAAACCAGCAACAGTTGTGTGGTTCCACGGTTCTGTACAAACAGATGGCTTATGCTTTCCCAGTCATTAAAAACTACTGGCTGAGGGGCCCAGGGAAGGAACCTATAGCCGTGCAGGGACGGCCCAGAAGCCAATTATGCACCCAGATACCATACATTGTCAGGAAATTATATTCCCCAGCTTGGCACCTGCGCCTGCCAAGCAATCTCTACACCAGCCTTGCCCAAGAACGTCAAGGTCACTGCTGATCCATGTGGAGGTGGAAATGGAGTTGAATCACCGCTGCCAGAAATATGACTATGTCCTGACAATTTAGTAATAGAATTGCGTGGAGATGATGACACTTTTTCTTGTTTTCCCTTCAAACCCAGTGCAGGAAGGAAAGTGCAGTCTAGAAAGTGTAGCTAGTGCAGCAAGGCAAAAATTGTCACCTTATCTTAAAAGTGCAGAAGATCCCATATTATAATCCCTTATTTTGTTATAATTTCTATTTAACTACTTCTTACTATATTTTGGTTTGACAATAATAGTAAAAAAAAATCCCAGACATCCTGTCCCAATCATTCTCCTAGCTGGACAAGAGAGAAAAAAGAACAGTGACTGAATTTTCCTGACCAGACTGAGGATCCACCATAAAAAAATTGTCAAAATACAAGCAAGCACAACAATATGGAGGGAACCACGTTCTTCACAATCCCACATGGTAAGATTTCTCACAGAAAAACTGCAGAACAAGTCCCACAACCACTCTATTCCCAACCAGCTCTCCATCAGTTGGTGGTCACCTCCAGACCTTCCTAGTTGCAGCCGAGAACAAGCCAAGTGGCACTGTCCTCAACTTCCATTAGCCACAAGGGTCCCCAATGCCACCACTGTCCAACTTTCCAGCAATTGCCCATCCCCGCACTGGGTTCCAGTGGTTGGGCACCGTGCATCCAGCTCCACCTTCAGCTCCCTCTTTCCTTTTCAGAAGTTGGTGGCTGCCCATGGCTGGTGTTTAATTAAATATGAAATTAGCATGAAATATGAATTAGTATGAAGCTCAGTTGTACCAAAATGATCTCCTGCTAGAGCGAGGGTATCTCAGTGTGCCTCTCGAAGCAGCTGGCCAGACTCTGGAAATCTAAAGGCGCCTGGTGCAATTAAGCTGCGAATCAGTCATGATAATTCCAAGAAAACATTTTTAATTTTTAATTGGGGGGAAAGCAGGGGGAAGGACAATCTCCAACACCTCTGTAAAAACAAACCCATGTTCTAATTAAATGAATTTGAACATGAAATGCCATAATGCCAAAACTGATTTGAGGATCTTTCCTGCAGAGGCTGCCAAAGGCAAAGAGCAACAGGATCTTCCAGGTTTGAGAAGACAAAAACCTCAGCAAACAGTTACCCGAAGACAAGCAGACTTGTTGAAAGATTAATGCAACGCCAGTGCAATCAACATCAGGTCTCAACGGCTGTCCCAGCAGAGAAATGAAAACAATATCGTCCCTCATAAACTTTTAATGCATCAGAATGAGAAAGTGGACTTTATTGCCCTTGTGTCATCACCTTTACTAAGTACCGACAAGGGCCTGAGGGTTAGATACGGGCTCCTGTCTTCTTCCTTCAACTTCTATCATTTCTTTTCCATTTTTTAAATTTATTTCTGTACTGTATCTTTCCTGCCTTTGTGCAAGGCAAAAGTTACTTCTTCTGATTGAGGTGAAATCTCCAGCAGTGCCCTGACCACCCGAAGAGGGGACTGAGCCAGGAGAGGGACACAGCTCATCTCTCCAGGAGATGGGCACCTCCAGAGCGCCACAGAGAAACCCTCCCTGGATCCTCTTTTTGACATCTTTTGTTCAGCAACAAGAGAAACCACCCTAATTCAGGTAGTTTTCATTCTTCACAAAGAAAATGAGAGCTTTAACTATTTTTAACGTTACAGAGATGCAGCTCTTGTTGAAAGGTCTCAGACAGAGAGATGAAGAATAGGAATGTTGTTAAAATGAAACCCTTTCTTAATAGTCTGCAACTATTTTATCTATTTTCTATTCTTTTTTAATATCTTTATATGACCTTTAAAATATTTTCAAGCACAGATGTTGCAACCATTTCCATCCCCAAACACTAAACCCAGGTATAACCACTTGCTGTTAATGTAAATACTGTTCAGTAATTATTCCAGTGCCCCCTATTAATAGCAGTTTCTACAGTACTGCTCTGGGAGAACATAGGAAAAGAGGAGACCATTGCTGTGAAAAGACATTTTCTGGCAGACTAGTGGTCTGGGAGACTGGAGGAACCCACAATATTTTATATTCACCCCATTTTTCTTCACCTTGTTTTATTACAATAGAAAAATCAGCCTTTAGGGGAGGCACTGACAGACAGCAGCTACTTCAAGGTCTTGCAAGACCCATTTACCCAGTAATTATTGCACCGCTGATCAAATAAGCCCAAAGCAGAATATTTGACTTACCTGGGTATCATTTCTAGCTGTGCTTCCTGGCTGCTGGATAACGCAAAGCAAACCATCGTGTTCCTGAACTGCCTGCAAAACAGGGATAGTGATACCGTGGTGCTCCCTGAAAGCTATTGATTTAGAAGAAAACACACATAAAAGCCCCTCAACCCCCTAATGTAAAAGTTTGGTAGGATGATAAATTAATATACTACTTTTATCCGTGCCTGTTGGATGGGTCTTACCTTCAACGGAAAAATGAAATAAAAGTGTATTATCACAGCTTGCAGGACCCATTGTGATTTGAGTTTTAACGTGTTAAGATCTAAACTTGGAATAGCCAAAACCTTCCCCAAGTTTAGTGTGAAAGCAGCGAAACACGTAAATAACTTTAAACCGATGAAGCTACATCATAGCTTCAGCTCTCTTCTATACCATGGCGGGGGGGAAACACCAAAAGAGGGGTTTGGTGTATGAAAAATTGCCCATTAGCATCAAACTTTTAATAAAAGTAAACAAAACCTGGATCTTAAAAGTTTAATTCTAGTTGCAGGTCCAACACAGTAACCATAGAAATAATCTAATCTCTTCCTACTAAAATGCTGCTTGTCCTTGATCATTATTTTTCTTAATTGAAATACTTTAGATACTTGGAACAAAATTGCTTTGCAGCATGATATATTGCATAAAAGTTGTTTAAATTTGTAACCTGCTGGTACACTATGTCCTACATTCTAACAGTTTTCTGGGAAGCTCCTTAAAGGCGTCTTTAATTTTTAATAACTCCCTGGAAATCTGAAACGGAAGGAAAGGTAGGTCATATTTTTGGGCATCCCATTTTTGACAGAGCTCTTTGAACTATGCAGTTTTGATTGCGTGTGTATATTCCCTGTGACTTAGATTCCTATCTAATGAAATTTTAAAAGCAGCGAGCCCAATTCCTGGAGGAGTAAGTGGTTATTTTAATATCTTCTTAATTATAGTAACCTGTGACATCTGTATTTTCCCTTCACACGAGGGCAATGAGCACAGCTTACTCCTATGCCAGGACCACCCTTCCTGCACCCTGGGATTTGGTTCCACCCCATCCTGGATGGGTGGATTTCCCCTTGAGCCCACGTTAGAGAAACCCCTGCAAATATTCTTGCTTGTGGCCTTGGGGACAAGACTTGAGCAAGGCTTCGGCCGCAGAATAACCACGAAGCCCTCGAAACCATGACTAATCCCCTGGTTTCGTCTCGGGCGGGCAGTGGGAAAGCTCACAAAGGGAACACTGCTTCATTTGTAAATTAAACTGGCACAGCAGCCCTGCAGCTGATGGCTGACGTTCATTTCTGGCCCCAGACCCGATTAATGCTAACGGGGTGTGTGACGACTGGATTGAATCCACGGCAGCTCGAGAAGGGATGATTAAGAGAAGAAACTGCTGGAGAAGAACGGAGAGTATGAGGGCTGGGTCTGTGTGGGATCCTCAGATACATGTTATATTAACAGACTTATAACCCATTTATTTTAATGGGTTCAGTTTACTTACAGACAGCATTCAGAGGAGTCACATTTACTGTCAAATTTCTAGCCTGAAGTCTTACTAATTCGCTTGCACAAATCAAGCCTTTTTCTAAGATGATCCTCCTCTCCTTCCCCCTGCCTGTGATAAATTCCCTCCAAACCAGAGCTCGCATTATCAATAGACACAGATGAGCTCAGCAGACAACAGGCCATAAAGTGCTAATTTATCCCCCTCTGCAGTGGGCAGCCAGGTCCAACATTCCCGTGGCAGTTCAAGACCATCAGTCCCTTCCCCTGCAAAAATATTAAGGAGTGGAGCCGTCACTGCCTTCCCAGTGCTCCCAGTATGGCAAATTTTCTCTCCCTGTTTGATCCTATCGCACAGGAGGGCATTTGCTAGTCAACAGGCATTTTCCCAAGCCCTGTTAGCACCAATGTCTGAGTCCCAGTCCATCACTCACCCTAATTGCTGCCGTCTCCAGAGCAGGCTTTCTGTCCGTTTTGAGGAGATCATTGTGCTTGTGGTATCTCCCTTCAAGCAGTGACACACGATACATCAGTTCCTTGATGCTGCCCTGAAAACCTGCTTTCCTAAACGGCCATCACAGTCTTTTTTGACAACTTCCTCGCTCATTTATTTGGCGTTTGATCACAGGTTTTGAGAAATTATAGAAGTCCTCTGGAAGCTGTGATGATCCCCAGAGCAGCTAAAGAGGATTCACAGACTTTAATCCCCTAACGTGTCCTGTAAAAAACACCACTACTTGAAAAATAATCCTGTCTGCTGTGTGTGCTGATGTTATGCCTACATCCTCCACGATACAACTAGATGACATGCTGGGACCTGGGACAAGGCCACTCCACCCTGATCTCCACATCTCCAGCTCTGCTCCTAATCCCTCCTCGCTTGCACCGCTGAAACACTCATTGCACCCACCATTTTCCCAATTCTCGGTACCCTTCGATTCTGCCATTAGTGAGATTTGTTTTTCATACATACACCAGACACATCACAAGCAAAATCCAATTTCACAGGGCAGAAACATTTCTAAGGAATACATTTCCTGTCAGAAGGTGCTTTTCACAGATTGCCATCATGCCAGAAGTGCCATTCTTCTCCCTGAATTTAGAAGATACACATTGACAAGGTGGAAAGGAGGGTGATTTTACATGGCAAAGCAGAAGGGCACACTAACACCCTTCTGTGATGGGTGCTCAGGGTAACCCGGGCTGACAAACAGTTGAGAAGTGTTATCTGGTGACTAACGTACACACAAACCGAATGCCCCATGAATGATGGGCCTGAGGAAACCTGTGACCTGGCAGATCAGAAACGCAACTCGGAGGAAAAAATTCAGCACTCTTCCCTTTTCTGTTGCTTTCAACATAAAATGTAGCTTCAACCCCTTTGAAAGCCATTCAACCTCTTTATCATCTACCACAGGTTTCGTACCTGAAATGCAAACACTTGATTTATTATTCTTTTTTTAACACGTTGACATTTCACCAGCACGGGATGGGTTTATTACTTTCAGTCAATCATTAAGAGTTCACATGTGGCACCGTTTGTGAAAGGCACACACAGGTTTCAGCAGGGAATATGATGTAGCAATTCAAAACATAATGACATTTTCCTTTTTCTCTCTGTACGACACGTGGAATTCTACTCACCATACATGCAGCAGAGCCTGAAATCCTGTTTGTTCCACCTTTCCGTGGTCTTCCTGAAATAGTTAAAATCCATTTATTCCCCCTTTTCTTCCTCTGAAGAAAAACAACATTTGCTGCCTAACTTGCCAACAAAATGGAAACACTTAATGAATTATGAAGTTTTGAGCCATGTGTCTCACCATCATCTCTGAGACGAAGGGGAGCGGGGCCAAGAACTGCAGCCGTGGAGTGTGTACTGATCACCTACAGATTTAATAAAATAGAGATAAATCAATTTGTGTTTTATCCTAAGTTATATGGAACTCAAGACTGCAGAATGACAAAGAAGCTATCACACAACTTTAATGTATTTTAATTGCTTTTAAGGGGCATGCTTGTTAGTGTCACTCCTGAAGAGCCTTGCTCTACCTTGCTTTCTCTGACAAAACTTTTCTCTAAACCACTCTGGAGTTTTCAATCCCAATCTTTCACATAAAACTCAACTAGTTTTGAGCAAACCTCCTATTAATGGGCTGAGTCACCAGCTTGGTCCCTCCTCTGTGACCAAGCCCAAGCTGAAATACTGGGCTGTGGGTAAACCAGACCTAAAACAAATACATAGAGGGCATTGCTTTAGAAAGATTAAGTCCTTCCATCCAGTTCTTTCTTTCAATAATAGTGTATTAGTACCACAATGCCAGGAAAAAGAATGGATAGCAAGATGCAAACGAAACTTTCAGCTTTAAATTAAAGCATCCTGTGGAAAAGTGAAGCTAGAAACCCACATTTTCACCTAGAAAGGCACCTGCAAAAAATAAAGACTGCAGTAACCTTAAAGCAAACTCACAACAGTAGGGGGCTGACCCCAAAAAGAACAGTTACTCACCAGCCAGTGTCTTAAGGTCCAAGCAGGAGAAAAGGTCCGGTTTTAGAGACATCACATGTGGAAGGACCAGCAGAGAACTTGCAGTCCTCATGGACAGCCAAGGCAGGCTCTGAAATAGGGGTTGACCTGAAAAGGTCAAAAGAAAAGGTTGTAGGGTTGATCATTGCAATAAAAAACCAGACATTAACCCATTCTTGACCGAAATCAGTGGCATCGGCTGTTGATTTTGGCAGAGAGCAGTCCATGTTTGCCAGGAAATGGAAGTCACTCTTGCATCTGCAATCCAGGACAAAATCCTTCTGTGACCTGGGTAATTGGGTAAAGCAAGTATATAGCTGAAAAACTGACATCACTGTGCCCCTGCATACCTAGAATTGTGCCACCTGCCAGCTGAGCACAGGAGAATGCATTCCTACTCTTTGGCTCATCTGGCCTCTTGTCAGGGATTCCAAATGCAAGTTAGGAATAGAAATTTTGGAAGCAACTATAAAAGGAACAAAGTAGAGATACTGTATGTGTAAGAAATTGCCATTAAAAATTGAACATGCCAGGGACAAGACAGGGATGGTCATCGCTTAAAAGATCTAAAGAAGCTGCAAGTCAGTTAGAGAGGCGGGTTTCTCTCTCAATATGTCATGGATCATACACAGCAACCCACCCAGCACTTGCTGTATTCTACACCCAGTGCAGCTATAGCCCAACTGGAGACTTCTACATGCAATATTTTCACTATGTGACTTCTTAACATACACCACCAAATTAATGAATGGGAGAAACAATAGCTACAATTTTTTAAATACACACCAAAATCACAGTATTTACAATATTTTGAATACAACAAGATTAAAAAACAACATATAACAGAATTTTCATATATTTAACAAGCAATGAAGGAAGTTCATATCAAAGTAGTGAATTCCACTAGAGCAATCTTCAGCTGCTGAATGAGAAGTGTATTGGCAGGGCTTGTTTAAATATTCAGAGTGATCTACAGAAGATCCCAGTATCACTAGAGATGATACATGAATAACAGTGGATAATATGATGTAATTACAGGGATTATCCCACCCCTGGGACAAAAAAAAAAAGTTACATTCAAGCACTCTTTAATCTCACTGGGACAGAATGAACTTGATGATAACCAAATTTTGTTCAAAAGAATTACTTGTACTAATTAAGAGATGAAGGTGGCAGTTCAGAATCTATTTCTGACTGTCATTTCAGATGTCACATCAATCTATTCCACTGAGAAAATAACAATCAAAATGCTCTTGCAGTCCCAGCAAGCCAATTTGTACTATAAAATCACTTTTACACAGCTGATTATTATGGTTTTCTTTTTGGCCCTCTACTGAACCAAAATTGCCAACTACATTGAACAACTGCATTTATAAGATCAAATATATCTTTGCGTGGACTGTGTACACCTATTAAAGTCAGACCACATTTCAAATTGCAGTGCAATGTTCAAGAGCCAGACTGTGAAATAGTTGTATGCATTTCAAAACATTTAAAATATGTAAAGGCACAAAGGCAGGGGCCCCATATCTAAGTCCCAGTGCGTACTCATCCACGCTCTTGGGCACCTAAATATTTGTGAGTATCCCTGAATATTCAAAGCAAGAAACACAACTTCATGAAAGGATCATAATTCTTCCACTGACCTTTGGGTGCACCATTTCCTACAGTGAAAAATGAAGACATATTTTACAAAATAGTTTGTGGAAAGAGCCTGATACTTAATTGTGGCTTTCTCCCCAGAATTCCCAAGGCAGGGCTGCATCCTGTCTGCTCACCCTTCACTGGGAATGTGCCGCGAGAGCAGGACACAGAGACGCTGAGACTGAATGTGATTCAACATTTGGCAGCTGTTTTTGTCTTGAGTCATGCATGTGATGCCCATTAACAGTAATGGTATCGATCCTTCAAGGGCTACGAGCAGGGAATTGCAATAAGTTCCTGGACGAGCTCAGAAATCTGCTGCAGTCTTCTCTTTACAGCCCTCCTGAAGACAGCATATGAAAAGGTTTTTACTCAGTCATAACGATTCCTAAATACAACTAAAAATGAGAATTACTGACAAATATTTTTCTAGATATCTAAAGTAGAAAAATAATATAGCAGTAACTATACATTGATATAACAAGCCAAGAAGAGTACCTGGGCAGTGTTTCCTCTACTTCTCCAGTCCCTCCACTACTTTTCTTTACCTCCTGTCAAATTCTCACACAAGTCAATCCAGGCTGTATGTGCATAGTCCTTACTGCAAGAGAATGTACACATCATTCTTGGCTTCTTTTGGTATTTCCGTAGAATGAGTAATTAGAAATTATATAAGTTTAGGGAGCTATGACCTGTATTAATTATGGCTGAAGTCCCTAGATAGTTTAAGTAGGGCATCTCATGAGAGAATAAAATCCCATTACCAGGTAAAGCATCCCCAGGAAAGCAGTGGTATCATGCCTAAGTAGATGTCCTTAAGCTCCTGGAAGCTCCTACAAAGCCAGGCAGATATAATTGAATTAATACTTCTGAATTGCAGAGTTCATAAATTCTGCAGAAGGTTGTCTCTCACACTCATAATGCCTGGAAGAAATGGAAAGACTAAAAATACATGCATTTTAATTGTGTTTGTGGCATTCAAGGATTGGGTTTCGGGAGCTGCCATCCCTACAGTACCATTTAGCAGAGTCACATGAGAGGGGAGATGTGTGAGCTGGTGTTTGCAGTGAAGATAATCAGGCACAAGCAGGTGGCCCACAGAGGTCTTGGAGATATTCAACACCTGAACGGACAAGGCTCTCAGAAAACAGTGATTACAAATAAAAGCCATCCTGATGGACTAGATGAAATTATGAGGTCTGAGTAATGCAACAGAGGGAAGAAAAAAAAAAGAAGGATGAACTATAATAAATGTCACAGTAACTAATAATCAAGACTCAATGCCTTACAGTAGACCAAAAAAAAAACCTAAATTAAAAGGACATTCTCCTTCCTTCTGTAGAGGTCAAAAAAATTACAAGGGACTCTCTTCACCAAGAGCTAATAATAATATTGGATAATCTATGACAAGCTTTTGAATTCCAGCCATCCCTGTGGAGTGGAAGACGGATGCAGTTATTTTTTGCTAAGGGAAAAATGTTGTCTGAAGTTTTGGTTGCTTATCTATAAAAAGAATTCATCCACCTTGATAGATGTGCTTGAAGTCCCATGAGAAGGCTATAAGACATAAGCAAGTCTGGTGGAACATTGATCCTGACTTTGTCAAAAATCAGACAGACAAAAATCCTCAAAGCTGTCAAGAAAAAAAAAAAAAAAATCTCTTCCTGTGAGCTAAATTGTTTGTCAGTGGCAGGGGGCCAGCCTGGACCGAGAAAGGCATTAGAATTTTTCTGACCAAGTGCATCCATTTTATCACCCCTGAAATGTCAAACAATCCAATTCCCAAAGGCATCTTTTCTGGCAGCTGTTAAAACAAACCAAACCAATCCAAAAAAAAAAAAAAAAAGCCCACAAAGAAAGTAGCAGCTGCTTGAGTTGTTACCAATCCATTTCCCCTTTCTTTACTCAAATCTAAAACATTGTCATTTATCCACACATGAGCTTTCCTCCCCAAAGCCACCATTTGAAGGACCAACAAGGGATTTTGGTGTTTCTTTTGGTCTAATCGCATCTATTACATTTCAGCAGCTCCTTCCTTTGCACAGTTGAAAAGAAGCTACCAAACGAGCAGGAAAGCTATTTGCACTGGGTCAAAATAATAATTTCAATTAGCACAGACAGTTGGGATAAATGCAGAAGCTGTGAGTGAAATCATGACAAACTAGTTATTATTTGAGTGAAATAATAACAAATAATGAATTTGATTACCATCAGTTTCATACAAGCAATCCTTTTCCTCCTCAAGTTCCCTTGTAAAGTACAAATTATTAAATATATGATTTACTGGACAGTATCTGTATATAATTATTTAGCCATATAAAATCACATCTATGGTTTCTGTGCAGTTAATATGCAAATACTTGTTGTTCAGTTTTGCTGCACATACAGGTGTTTAAGTTGCAGTGAAATGTTCGTGATACCTACATTGGTAAAAAAAAAAACCCTTACACTCATACGTTCAGCTTTCCAGCATTAATATTCATGTTTGAGTTTAAAATTCACTTTCCATAAATATTCTCCATTGCCTGCTATGTCTACAAATATTCTGCCTGATAAATTAGTTGGCTTTGAAGACGACAAATTCAAAGAAAGTGATAAAGCAAATTCTACTTTATCTTTTCCTTCCCTCCCTTCCCCAACTCTAAATACTCACCTCCACTTGAGGATACTCACCTCTGACAGCGATATTCTATAATTTATAATCTGCCTGGGGATGTGCTGATTTCATGATGCGGACAGGGAAAATATCCTGAGGTGCTGAAGACACAGAATAGGGTAATTAAATGATTTTATGTTCTAATTCTGAGACAATAACACAATAGTTATCAGATAACACGATCTTTAAAGCTGCTTGATCCTTAAAGCTACTTGTAAAGCTTTTATTGAGAAGAATAAATCACCCCAAATTAAAGTACCTTCTTGCACAGGCATCGGTTTGGAATATCTCTATATGATATATACGATATCTGTCAGATATATGATGTATATCTCAAGGCCAGGTTGGATGGGGCTTTGAGCAACCTGGTCTCGTGGGAGGTGTTCCTGCCCAGGGCAGGGGGGTGGAACTGGATGATCTTTAAGGTCCCTCCCAACCCAAACCATTCTATGATGGTTAGAGAGAAACAGTCAATAACCGTGGGTAGAATTTCCCAATTTGGGGCTTAAAAGTTTAACTCACAAGGAGAGTTAAGCCATTTCGTGTGAATTAGCATAAACTACACTGCTAAAAGTACTAGTCAAGGAAAGGAAGAGAGAGGATACCTCTAATTCCCATAGGAGCCATGGGACTTTGGGATAGGTTCATGTGGAATCATCTATTTCAGGGAAAAAAAAAGAAAAAAAATGCCCAAGAGAAAACCTGCACAGTGCCCCCCTCGCACCCCACATCCTGCTCCTGCCCAGCTGGAGGCTGCAACTGCTTCCCATCCGCTGTTTCCCCTGCACTAAGAACAGGCTGCAAGCCAGATTTGTATCTAATTTTTCCCTTTTTGCACTGTTATTCTGCGTTATATCTTCAGTCTTCTATTTCACTGGTTCACCCTCTGTTAACGTTATGTTGTCCTCATTAGCGCTTCCATGGACTCCACAGCAAAAATTATCTATTTCATTTAGCGTTTTTGTACATTATATGATTTTTCTTCTCCAACAGAAAGTCATGATTGCATTTCCAAGTTCAAGCAAGTGCCTCTGTCCATCTAAAGTCGAAACGAGTCACCTTTTCTGACAATCTCTGGTGAACAGGAGGACCTTAGGTGAGAAGACAGACATGCCCATGCACTCTAGCAGTGCTCTGGAAAGGTCTCCAGTGAGCCCATGATGTTAGACACACAGCTATTCCAGTAAGCTATATCTTGACCTAAATTACCTAGTTTGGAAGAATGAAAAGCCCTTCATGTTCTGGCCAGGCAACGAGATTTAAAAAAAGGAGAAGAAAGGGTACATCCTCCCTCCGGGATGAGGGGTTTAGTCTAGAGGGCAGGCGAAGCTCAAAAAAAACCCTCAAAGAGATGGCAGGAAGGAAAGGAGTGAAGAAGAGGAGCGCTCACTGCCCTCCCACCCGCACGAGGATCCCTCCGGGATGGAGATCCACATCACAGGGAGCCGCGCTGTAATTACAGATGGAGGGATTGCAGCAGCAAACTCCTTTGCAGGCTCTGAGTTCTCGCTGGATGGGGTAGTTGAGATGCATTAGATTCCTGCAGAGGCTTTGAACTAGAAAATTCTCTTTAAGAGGGACCCACAGGAAGAGTTACCTGGCAGAGGAGCTCGATTAATGTCAGCGCAGGAGCAGACGGATGGCAATGATTCCACAAACCTCTCCCCATCCTCAAAAAAAAAAGGATTTAGAGGGAAATTGCTGGTGATTGGCAAGGGTCTTCGCAGAGCTACCTGCCCTGAAGTCCTCTCCCGAGTCTACCTCCACGGCAGCAAATATTCTCTGCTGCTGCTGCTCAATGCAATAAACTAAATACGTGTCTACACGGATCCCAAGAAAGATTAAAACTTAAAAGGAAAATACCAGGCAGGTGAATGGCACATAGATGTTCAAAATTATTTTTGAAGGACTGAGGGAAGAACACTTGCCAGCGTGTGACAGAAACAAAACAACCCTCAGGTCTAAAAGGGATGGAAAACCAAAAATATAAGAGTTACCTTCTTCTCTTCCATTTGAGATCTGCCCGTGCTGGCAGAGGACAGAGATGACACAGTAGAGCACTTTGAAGACTACAGCTGGCAGCAAGTTTGTAGCCTATTTAATTGTCTGAACTAAACATTTGCTCTGTCTCCACCTTGTTAAATATGAATAATACCTTCCCGTACTTGTGAAGGATCTTTTGGGATCAGTCTTCATAAACAACTCATCTCCAAACCCGTTCAGTGATGCTCAGGGGACTGACACAACCTGGAGTGACAAACGGAAGGAGAAGATTAAGAGCACTTAAAAGAGAGTGATAATACTCCTCTCTGTACAGTGTATTAGCAAGATTATCTCTGGTATCCCCTTCAAGAGAGTAAGGACAACTTAGAAAACAGCCAGAATTTTAACCTGACCCTGAGCACACACCAAGGGGGTGCGTTAACAAAGCCCATGGCAGCTGGCGGGTGGTGGCTTAACGTATCCTTCCTTGCCCTGGGCTTGAAATTTATCTTCAGAAAACTTCTACACTAAAAATACACCTCTCTATCTTATAATTTGATTCAATGGATATTATTTCAAGACGAAAATATTTTGTTTTTGCAGCACTGCCATAGCTCTAACACTATTTTCCCTTGGTGAGTTAAGGTAAACACCAAACTCGAAAAGAAAGTGAGGTCATTACGATACTGAAAGCAAACACAATTATTTACTATTATATTTTTGCCTGTGACTGAACATCTTTCAGATTTTAATTAATTCTACTTAACATTTAAATGTCCTATATATCTACAAACATGAGTTTAATTCAAAGTCGGTGTTTATTAGCAAGATAATTGTGCTTATTACTTAAGCGTGGTGCCCAGCTGGCATTCAGCCCAGATCAGACTTTTCTCTCTATTGTATCTGCAGAAAGATTTGGACCAACTTCCACAAAAGCAGCTGTTTTACCAATTAGGAAGAAGTGCACCCAAACCTACCCTCTAGCCCATCACAAGTGTTTTGAGATGAAATGACCGTGGGCAGAAATCAGGAGCCAGGAACTGAGCACCTGGATGTGGAAGAGGCAGGAGTGGGGCTGAGGGGGGCCCACGGAGAGGCAGAGATTCAGTTCCCACAGCTAAAGGGTATGGAAAGTATAAAGAAATTATTTTGAGATGATTAATGCCAATTGTGGCTTTTCGTTTTCACAGGTAGAGAGACAAATTCATTTTAAAAATTTCACCATAAACTGAAAGCCAAAGAAATTGCCCAGCCAACATTGTCTAGACACACATTAGGGCAGATTAAAATCAAAACAAAGAGGAACAAAAACTTTTATATTATTGAAGTGGTGTCAGAATTTCAGATAAGCTACTGCACTGGGATTTTGGTGAAAATCATTCATTTGGAACTTGTTTTAACACTGTTAAGAACAAAGTTTCATAGGAAAATCCAATTTAACATACCAGGTGACATCCCACTTTTAAATATCCACTGAAGTTCAATACTGCCCTAGAGAAAAAACCAAGCTTTCAAAGGGTATTTGACAGATTATTTTATTCTGAAATAAATTTATTAGTATCTCGAAAATTTATTTCTGTATTCTGAAATAAATTTATCAGTAGCTTTTCAAAAAAATGGCCCATCATCTTACACAGCTATAACAGCCCCCAAAGTTTAATTTTTTACTTCCTATGATCTTCCAAGGAGCTTCTGTAGATACTTTCAATGTATTGCACTAGAAACCAGGTGCTTTCATTCCTTTGGCTACTTTCACAGTAAAAGCAATTTTGAAGAAACTGTTCAAAATGCATCAATGTTTTTTAGAATTAAGGGCCTGGTATTTTTACACATCAGGTGGGATGGGAGGAGGAGAGAAGGAAAGTTCACACATATCAAGAGTGGTTGGTTTGCAAACATGTAAAAGCCCTTAAATCCTATCTCTGAAAGGGTTGGTAGCCAACATGCCAGCTGGTTGGAGCTCTGCCTAGAATAGTTATTTCTTAATGAATTTTTAAGTGAAAGCCCTGAAAGACTCAAAACTCATATGGAGTGCAGTGAATTTTGGGGTTTTATCCAATGCCTATCAAAGTGTAGCAGCACAAGCCCTTTCAGCAGACAATGGGTAACATTAATTGTCTGGCTCTTTTTCCACACAAACTGAATATGGTTTCCATAACTAAAGGACCATTAGATCACTGTGTGTTCTTTGAAGGCATATTTCATATCTATTTTGTTAACCTAAATATGTTGTTTTCTTGCACAAAACAATTTTGCTCTTTAGTACACTAGCTTGCATTATTCCCTATAGAAATAGCTTTAATTTAATGAACAGATGCAATATGGCACGTAAATCAGTGAACCATCCAGACCCAGAAATCAAATCTCAGAACTTCACCCTCTTTGCCTTGTTTCCTTCTCTGGCTGGTAAGAAAAGGCCATATAATTCCCTTGGGGGACAGGGGAGGAGAAAGGGGGGGAAAAACACAAACCCCACCAAAAGACAAACACAAAAAAACCCCAAACAAGCAAAAAAAAAACAGTTAATGTTGTTTTCTTTCCATTATTTATTTTCAGTTGTTACTCAGCTGCATATTGATAAAGGTCCACAGAGTTTGAGGAAAACTGACTTGTTGCCAGTTTGCCGTGAATATTAAGAACCATCTGCTTTTGAAATGAATCTTCCTTTCCCTCTTTAATAATTAACTTCTGGTGATCAAATACATCCTTCAGTCTGGTCTATAAAGAGGGGGGAAAAAAAAGAAAAAAAAAAAAAGAAGAAAGTGCACTCATCCATAAAAGAACTAACACTGAAAATTTTTCTTTGCAATTCAATGCTGTGATCAGACCAACACAGAGCTAGACCATCAGACAAGATAAATCCCTTGTACATGCAATGTTTTGTGACATGGATTAACATAAATTCCGGATGTAAAATCACTTTCACCCACAAGGCTGGCTTGAACATGTATCTAAGATGGTCCATGATCAAGATTGGGATGAAAACCACAACAGAGTTGAAGTCTCCAGGTGTGTGTCATGAGGGACCAGCCCTCCCTGGAGGGACATCTCAGCTGCTGAATTAGCCCCATAAATCTGTATGGGTTCCTGGTTCCCCTGTAGCCTCTCCGACACGGCAGATCTCTGCCTTGTACAGCCCTCTGATGTGCTCTGCCCCCCGTGAGCACCTCAAAGATTAACCAGCCCTTGGAATGTTAGATAGGTGTCTGTCTGGGTCAAGATGAAGGTGCATGAGCAGGCGAAATAAAACCTGGTGGTTGTGTGGCAAAACAGAGCATTAAAAGGAAGGCTAAAGGACTGGGAACTCCCAGAGCTACCAACTGCCGGAGGCTGGGAAAGCCCAGGACTCTGCAGCAACAGGGCTTTTTGCTGTCCATGCCCTGAAGCATGGATAAAAAAAATAAGAAGATAGACATATCCCCTTTTGCCTGCTCAAACAGGCAGGTGCTAAGGTTTTCTGTAAGAACTAAGCAAAATTATAAAAAAAAATAAAATAAAATGTAGTTGAAGAGCCAACATACGCTGCATGTTTTCCATTGCAAAGCTGGTCAGTGAGGAATGGAGCCAAGGGAACAGACACAAGCCCTGAACGTGTTAAATGCTTCCTGCAGACATCAACAATCAGATTGAACACATAATTGGCCTATTTAATTAAACAGATGAATGTCAACTTTAACTTACCAACTTAATTAGTTTACACCAGTCTCCCTCCCCCTGCAAAAGAACAATATTTGCATATTGATCTGCAACACATGTGCAGGTATGTATGTATTATTGATCAATAAATCATTTAATGGGAACTTACTTAAACGCCACACTTGGGGTTAACAGCACCCCATCACACTGTGGGGGTTTCTGTGAGCACTGCCTTTCAGTGCAGCCCGATTTCTGAAATATTAACAGATTTCTGAAATATTTACAGATCATGCTCTGGAAAAGACCAATGAACAAGCTCAAATGAGGATTCATTTACAACTGGCAATACATAATATCTGAAATCTACCACTACAATGTACTGTAGCCACTATGTGCTATTAAAGAGATGTTTCCGTCCTCGTTTATAATTTTTATTTATCTCTGTCAGTCCCCAAAGACCCGGTACCAATATACATTTGTTAATCATTCTGAGAGTAAAACCTTTCCTCACATTAGCAAGACAGCCACAATAATCCATCCAGCATTGGGTACCTCAAATGGCGATTCATTTTGAGCCAGTTTTCCACTGATGAATGGCTTTATACAACATTTTCCGCTTGCCCAGTATCTGCCCCACTTGAAGAATGTTGTAGGAAGAATTTACAGATAAATTACTTATGCAGTTGGGTACAATATACCTTTGTTCCACATAATATAATTCACAGGAATTATTTCCCATGATGATTTACAGAGTTATATAATGCAGTTACAGAGTTAAAATAACGACAGAGTAAAAAAGAAATTAGAACCTATAACCACCGAAGAAATACATATTGAGATGTGATTTGCAAATAGACAGTGAATCATCGAGGCAGAGAGACTACACGATACTTCTGTAGGAAAAACAGGCAGGGAATGAAAAGTGGGGGATTTGACAAGGCACCATGCTCCTTTACTGCCACTTGCACGGGCTGGTTTCACCCATTAATCTCCAAATTATTCACTGTTGGATCCTTAGTGAAGTTATTAGTGCCAGACTTTATTTCTGAGTGGTGGGGATTTGTTTGCTTCTTGGGGCTTTTTGTTTGGTTGTGGATTTTATGTTTTTATACTCACCATAGACGTCACCATGGCTTCTGGCCTGCACTCTCCACATCTGCCCCTTTGCTTCCCAACACAGATTTTTTTCACTAGGAAAATAACTAGAGGTCTTCTTCACGCACAGGAATGCACTTTGAAATACACTTAGACTCACCTCTACTTCCAAGTTTACAATGAGAAATTTGAAGTAGTGTATGGTAATTGCACTTTAAAGGGAGGAAGACAGACAATGAAAAACTCAAATATTTTAAGTACCAGAGCCTTAAAAATGGTGTAAAAGAGTAATACAGACAGTAAAATTAATTTCAGTAAACCACACGTGTTTTATAGAATAACTTCGCTGCATGAATGCAGCGGAGGCCAGTCTGACAGAACATATTTAAATTTCCAGGGAAGTGCACTTAATTTTGTTGGACAATAACAGACTAAGTTATATACAACAAATATTCATTCATTCCCAAGGAATAGAAAGTGCTGGGAATAATCACACCACTTCCAGACTGCAAAATACTTCCTAGTCTTATACATGAAGGTTACTTAGAAGTCGCTTTTATAAGCAATGGAAAAATTGGTCCCCACATTATTGCACTTGAAATCTGTGGGGCCACACTGGTTTCCAGTCCCATGTGTGAATGCTGAAATCCCGACCCTCCAAAGCCAATGGCAAAACTGTCCCTGTTGTAACCCCTGCTGCATGACACAACATCAGTATAACTACACAGCGGAGCCTGGCCTGAGTCAATCTGATGGGCTGGAACAAATTAATAATCCTACTACAGAATAATAAAAAATAATAATAAAATTAAAAGCAAGCTGTACATCTTCAGGTCACTATAGTCCTTCAGGTTTTTTGCAGCCAGAGCTGTCGTCTGACAAAGAAAGCTTATGCAGGAACATTTTCTTTTGGTTTTCATTCCAAAGCAGTACAGAAATGGCTTTTACCTAGAGAGAAAGTTCAGGAGCTATTAAAAACTCTAACATTGAGCCCTGCACCCCATTTGGGACACATTTGCTGGGACTGTGGAAGATGGATTTATATGGAGAGATCTTGGATCTTTCACTTCATGTTTTGGATATAAACAAAAGGCACAGCTCCAGGACACTAGAATTCAGCATTTCAGGTGGTGTGCTTTTCCTGAGAGCTCCTGGGAGCAATAACCTCAGCAGAGATTTCCAGAACAGCATTTAATAGTGATGTGATGTCTTGTGGGAAAGGTATGAGCTTCTGGAAAGTCAGGGATGTGGTGCTTCAACTCTAGAAATCACAAAAGGATCATTCATTTAATATATGTATTAAAGCTCTGCGAGTCTTACCAGATTCCATTCACTTTGGAGTCAACTTTGTATTGCATTCAAGAGAAATGTGGGAAAGAGAATGTTAGACACAGTAATCCCTATCAAAAACATGTAAAACTTTCCCCTACCTGTCAAAGACACTGAGCTGTCAGTAGTCAAAATAAAAATAAAGAGACAGATTTCCGTTCCTGTCAAATCTGACTGACACGAAGAACTTGGATACCCATGTAAAAGAAAAAAAAATAAAAAATGAATGTCAATCCATTTCTTCTCTCAAAAGCAACAATCTAACAGAACAATTGGAGCTTTATCCCTGGAAATGATTTCTCTGCATATTTTAAGTGTGTTCAGGAAGAAACAGCACCAGAGACATTCTGTTCAGAAGTACCATTTTCCTACCTGAAATTTCCATAATTCCTCTATTATTTCCAAAGACTGTAGGCACAAAACAGCAATGGATCCCCCAGCTAAAGTTGTGGTTTTTTGACAAAGAGGAAAGCAAGAATGACTGCAATAGATGCAAGTTAGAAAGAATTCTTTATGGGGCAGAATAACTTGTAGGGCCACCTACAGTCTCCACCATTATTTTTTTACAACTCTGTCCTTTCAGACAGGGAGGGTATTTTTCACCTCAATGAGAGCTGCTGAAGCATTGTCTGGCTGATATTCCATAACTGATGGAGAAAGACAGGCATCACTAGAGGACATTTCCTTCATTTATCAGCCAAGAAAGCCAAGGCAAAGTTTGGCTCGAAAGGACGAATGCCATCTTTAAGCACTCGGTAAGATCTCAATGATGGCCAAGTAAGACATGACTCTGCAGCTGCATCAATCTTAAAAATAACAAATATAGGAAGAAAAGCAGCAAAAGAAGACCAGCAATTTACTAACATAGTGAGAGTTAAGGAGGCCAGAAAAAGCCTATTGATTTCCTGAGTTTTAGAGCAGTTCTTCAGCATAACACAGGAGGCATCCAGCAGCTACAGCTCCCCATGGATGGATGTCCCAGTGCTTTCAGAGGGACTCAGGCTGCTCTTAAGCATTACATTGATGAGCCATGCAGTGCAGAAGCTTCCCATTCCACCAAGGAACCTCAGATTCTCCTAAACAAAAACATAAGTCTTTGCTGGTTCTTTTCCCCCCAGCAGAGAAGCTCAAGCTCTGAATGGTCTGACCTCTGCAACACCCAGTGCTTAAACCAACCAAACACAAACCAGGCTCGGAAGATCTTGTCTCTAAATGCCCCTGGCTCCTTTCCCAAAGGTTGCCAAGAAGTACCTGTTATGATCTTTTCACTTATTTGTGTGGAGGGAAAAACCTCAGGTTTTGCTAACTGGCTTTGAGGGGTGAAACAGCCAAGTGCTGCCATGGGTGGAAGATTACAGCTTCAGCGATTCCCATGGCTTTAAAAACAAGTTCAGATTGAATAAAGCTTAAGAATGAAAAAAAAATAAGTGGAGAGGATGTTATTGATTGGGCAAGACAAGATCTTTAGCACACATTTGTACTTACTGGTTAAAGTTAGTATTAGATGCTCAGAGCACGTGCATCCTGCAGCCCACCGGTCATGGTTCAGCAGGAGTCACACAACAGCTCCCAGGCTGAGGTGGCCAATCATTGAATTAGCCTGACTGAGCTAAAAGTAATATTTTATCTCAATAACAATTATATCAGACTATAGTAATTTCCTTTGGTTGTTGAAAAGGAACTTGTACATAATAAAATGATGAGTGGTCAAAATAGAAAAGTGATTTTTAACTGGATTGTTGAGATAGCTGTAAAAAATATTATAAAAGTATATATATATATGTTTAAAAGAAAACAGTGAATTGTAGGACTTTAAAAAGCCTTGCTCAGCCATGACTGTGGTTTTAGCTTTAGCCTCATAAAAGATATAATTCAATTTATCTTAGTCCCCTCAAAGGGGCCACAGAGTTAAGTGATGACACAGGACCTGGTCTTGAGTCTAAGCCTTTGATGTTGAACACAAAAACTATTGTATTGCTCGATTCACAGCCAATAAAATAGCAAACAAGTTAAAAACACATAGTATCATTTATGTGGCTGCACGCCAGTGGAAGAAATAGAAAATTCTGAGTAGACTGCTCAGAGCCACACGCAGTATTGCTCCAGACATTATAAATCATTTTGAATTCTGGCAACAGGCAAGACGTAAAATGAGAATTACACCATTGGTGCTCTCCAGTTGATCAAATAAAGGATATCTTTAATTGCTTTATCACTAAGAGCCGGGGTCGGTACAGGAGAGCAGAAAGCACCATTGTGCTTCAGGTTGAAAACCCAACTCCATTTAAAGGTCAGCTCCTCTACACACACTGTGTCTGCTCAAATACAGTTCAAAAGAAGCAACTAAAACCATCCTGTCACTGTCTGGCCCTGTCAGAGATCTCCTTTTGATGAATAGTAATTTGAACATTCCATGTATATATATTTATATCAATATGGATGGTGAGAAAGTAACTTGATTATTTAATTTTCAAATCTAAGCTTTTCACCCTGTAGTATTTTGAGATCTAAAACATTCTGCATTATCAAACTAAACTGAAAGTTTTAATGGTGTGTTTTTGACCAAGTAAGGAATAGATTTCTTGTTTGCAGATCCATTATCCAAAACATTAGGGAGGTGTATCCATGATGCTTGAACCATTAAATTCAAAATCTATTGAAAAACTGGTCCAAACATTTTTTTTATCCAAGACAAAAACCACTATGACCTAAAAAAGGTGTTTTAAATATGTGCATCTATATACATGCATATCTACAATTAAAATATTTTTTTTCATTAAGTTACTTTAATTTCATCTTTAGACTCCAAGGTGAATCAAACTCAAATCAGAAACGCAAATCCACGCTTTGCATTCTGACCCAGATTCAACAAGGTGTACAAGCCCATGCTAAAATAACAATTAGTCCAATGGTGATTGGACTTTACTTCTTCAGGTACATTGCACATCACTGCTTCAGGTAGAATGTAATTCAAGCTTTCCAACTACATACAAGTTCAACGTTAAGAGTACGGGTAAACGTCATGCTGAACTACAAACTAGCTTACTGTTCATATTCAAAATATGGAGAAGTTTAAGTGAAAATATAAACCATTATTAAATTATTATTCCCGACTAAACTCAGTCTCATTTTTTAAGCCATCAGAATCAGCGATGAGCTGCTCGGAGAGCTTGTCACACAGCTTTGTTATAAAACAGTGCTGGAATCATGAATAAGCAAAACCTGTGGTAGGCAAACAGCAAACATAGGATATTGCAGACATATCACTCTTGACAGGGCTAAGCAATAGGTGATACAGATAAGTGGGGTTGGAATAAAATATGATTAAACCAGTCTTTTCCATTCCGTTTTGATTTAAGAGTACGAAGTGCAAACTATTCATCTTCTGTCTAGAGGCAGTAAATCAACTGATAAAGAAAAGTGAAAAGTAAGTGGGGTGCCAGGAAAATCAAATCCTCACGTGCTCATAACTTGCTTATGGACAGGAGGAAAACAGGATTAAATAACAATACAGGGTATTAACCCTAAGCATCATCAGAATTTATGCAAGGTTATTACCAGCACAAAAATTAACATCAACAGCCAAGCACAAAGGGAGGGAAGAAAAGAGTAAATACCAGTAGAGTCAAGGTATTATGGTGCAGAAGAGTTCATGGCAGCTCTGGGTCTACGCCAGAGTCCATGTCTTGACTCTGCCAATATAGGATAGAATTGATAGGAATAGTAGGAATAGAGCTGCGGTGCTGCTGAAGTACCACCATTACAGGAGATGGCCATAGTGCTTCTGGGGTTATCGAGAAGAAAATACACCAGCAACTTCTCTCTCTAGTTCTATGAAGTTATAATTCATATTTATTTCCATTTGCTACTAGTTTGAAGATCAGTAATTGTCACTCGCAAAGGTGGAATCCACCACTCTAACAAAAACACCACCACTAACAAACAAAAAAACCCCACCTCCCAAAGCTTTTTTTTGATTGCTTTTTCTCTTCCCAAGCTTCTGGATCACAGGGTTGTACTTTGAACCCTGACACATGCCCATGTCCTAACTTAATTTGCTTTGCTTAAGAACGCATGCTCATGAGTGGCTCAGGAGCCATAACGTCATCTGGAGCCACATCATGGTACGAGCAGCTGGTCCTGGGTCAGGGATGACCAGGATTTTCTATTGTATTTTTTATAGCACAATTCATAGTGTCATGGACCTCTCAAATTTGACCCTACCCAGTACCATTCCCATTTCTGCGCTCACAGAAACCTTCCCTCCTCTTCCTCCGAGTATAGAGGAAAGATAATTCAATTGAGAAGTCTGGATGCTGAAAGATACACAACTATCATATTTCCTCCTAAAAATAGTGATCCCATTAAACCACGTCACCTCATGCTGCAAAGGTGCCAGATTCACTTCTGCTAGCACTGGGCTGCTGAATGCAGACAGCAAAACTAGCAGAATGAGAAAGTCTTAGTCTTTTAAATTAAATCATTATACCAGGGTTAGAATATAATGCTGAACTACTGAGGAAACCAGTGCGGAGCCTCCTGAGGAAGGATCAATGTGTCAGCCAGGAAGAGATGGAGTCATGAAGTAGAATTGGCATTCTTTAGAGAAATAGCAAAGCAAAATGAGCTAGAAACAAGCTGAATGGGTGAAATGAAGGGGATAATCCTGCATTTTTCACAAAAGCCTACAAGGAGATTAGTTTCCAACACTCGCTACGTTCTTGCAGCATGATGGTGAAAAGGAACGCTTGATGAATAGTTGGTAATTATTTTTCCTTCACCAATACTGTAAATCAGTAATAATAATAATAAAAATCTCTGTACCGCCACGTGCACTGCTGCATGATTAACAATACTTTTTGCCTTTAGATTTTAACTACCTTCAAGAGAGAGTTATTTGGGACTTGGGCTGATGAAGCAAGGGGGATACGTGGGCAGGGTGACACCATCCCCTCTGGCACAGGTATGGCACACTGCTGACTGGGACACCTCGTGTCTCCAACATCAGTGGCAGAGTCAGAAGAGGTTTGTTACTGGACAATTGTGTTCCATGAAGCTGCATGAAGTCCGTGGCCACCGAGGGAGCAGAGACGAGTCCACAGCTGCTTCCCCAACCCACCAGGGAAGGGGCTGCCATAGCCAGGGAAAGTGGTGGGCTTTGGATAATCCCTCAAGGCTGGAATTTCTCATCCTGCAAGGCCACACTAGTGCTGGAAATAAACAGGGCATAAAGCTGTTCCCAGCCCAGGACCCTTCCCTAAGACAAGACACAAAGAGATCCTTAATGGACCGAGTTGGACCATAAACCATCGAGCTGGAGAGACTCTGCCCTGGGCGCTGCTGCTGCCTGACACGAGATCTGATCTGCTCCTAACGCCAAGCAGAGGACCCAGACACCACCGAGAGCTGTCTGGTCACTTCACTGGCCCCTGCACTCACCGGAGAATGTCACACATTTCTCTTACAACTGCATTTTGCAGCTGAGGTGACTTTTTTTTGAGATTGCAAGTCTGGGAAGGCAAGCCAGCCCCCTTCAGGTACATAAATCCAATGTCATTTGCACACTGGATCTGTGAAAGAAGTATTGCTTCTTGCTGTTTCAACTGATGTCAGCAGTTCCAGTGGATGGGAGGAGAGAGAAGAGGGAAGAAATAGCAAGTATAGGCACATCCGAGCCTTTCTGATTTAACTGAAATCTCTGCTTCTGCTGGAGGAAACAGCATTGGATTGCTGTGAAAGCAGCTGCACTGGATCTCGGTTGGGAGGGGTTCTCTGCTCCTCACAAAGCAATTACACAGAGCAAATTAATCAGTTCCAAACTGCTGCCTGTGTGAGGAGGTGGGTCCTGGTTCCTGGCTGGAGCATTTACCGAGGACTGGCCGTGTCTGGGGTTACACACATGGAATCAGGGTGGCAATTTAAGAGTATTGACATCATCTTTAAAACCCCAACTGACGTGGTACACATGTATACAGAAGAGCTCCTGTGTACTACTTTACTTTTCAGCAGTACTTGGACTTTAATCTGTGTTATTTCCAGATTCATTATGTTGCCATATGGTTTCCTTGCACAAAACGGGCCCAAACTGAAGCTCTGCATAACAGAAGAGCCCTAGAGCTCCTCTTCCTCAAAGCACCATTCCTGAAAATGAGTAGGCAGCGGCAAGGGGAGCAATAGTCCCACCGCTCCACTTCCCCAGCTCTTGTCTGCCCAGAAACGCCTCCAAAAACCACTTCTGGAAGTATCCCCATCACCCTAATAGGATTGCAGCACCCCCAGGCAAGCTAGCCCTTATGGCACACAGTTAATCCCAACCCATCAGCCAAACCCTGAACTAGATTTATGAGCCTGCAGAGCAAACTAAGGCTGTAACACAGCGAGAAAGCGAGTCGCAACCACGGGCACTTCAAAGCTATGGGCAAAGGCTTATCACAGAAGCTCAACTGAGAGTTATCTCAGCTTTTCAGGGGAAAGGAGCAATCATTCCTACAAACACAAGCCCCACACACCATACCCAGCACCCACACCAATGCAAACCCAAGCCCAAACACCACTGAGCACACACAGATCAGCACTTAGGTTTGCACTGTGCGTTATCAAACCTCCATGAAGTACCAGAGCGTTATTTTCAGTGATAAAATCAGGTTTTTGGACAGTGAATAGAGCTTTAAGTACTTATTTTTTCCCCTCTTTGTGGGAGAAACTTCTGGCTGAATAATCCTATCCTAAAGCACAGTTTGTGGAGTACTTGGCATTAATTCTGCAGGCGTGTTGCCATGAGTATTCAATCAGGCTGCTCAATTACACAGTAACTGAATGCTGACACCTACTGACACACAAAACCCTCAGACTAAAACATCACTGCAGAATCCCGACTGATGCTCATCATGCACATGATTCAGCTTCTCCCTCAGCAGCATCAACGGTAAGGTTGGCACTGTGCACCTTTCCAAAGGGATTAAAAGAGCTGCAGCATTCTATCAACCTAAACGGCAGAGTTTTTACTAAGTTTGTAATGAAAATACATATATATGCATTGAAGTCACACACAAAAGTGCTCACATCAATAAATATCTGCAAGTCAGTACCCGATCAGGCTGGGAAACCTGAGGAAACACAGTGATTCAGCCGCTGCAGTCATCCAAAGGTGCAAAAGCTTGAAATAATGATGTCATTTAGGCCATTTAGTGTGACACTGCTGCTTCCAGGCGTGCTGGTCCCCAGCCTCCAGGCTGCATTGGAAACAGGAGCCCACTGCAAGCTGAATTGAGCTGGGGGAGATTAGCATCATGAAGTGATGCATTTCAGTGAAATATTTACCTCAAACTGAGAACACAGTAATGTATTATATGTTCTTTCAGGAGAAGCTTATTCCTCTATTATGTACGTACTCAAAGATAAATAATAGTGGAATATATTAACCTTATTATCGTCAGTCTATACTTGAGCAGAACATCTGTTGATCTCAGTTCATACTCCAGCAACTACAAAAAGGTTTTGGTGAATCAAGTCTTCGTAAAAACACAATTAATTCCAAATATTACTGATTTACTGAGTTGGAACTAGCTTTCACCATATTGCACTATCTAAAGAAATGCAGATTTGCACAAAAGCATACATAAAGACAAAGCAAAAATGGTTTAGATTGAAGCTTTGACTAGACTCCATTAGATTTTCAGCGATCACTTAGGCACAAATAAACACAGAGTATATTACTTATTTGCTCATAGAACATACTCTTAGCCATTTGGTGAGCTAACAGGCTCCATTAGCCGTGGAAGGAGATGCCAATCTTCTATAAGTATATTCAGAAATGCAGCTATAACTTCATCACGCCCATGATAAAAACCAGGAATTGCTCCTCAGCCCACCATCCCTTTTCTGCTGAGGTTTGTGCGTGGGCCCACACTGGTTTCAGCAGAGGGGAATGACCAGAGGCACAACGGGGCTGATGTGTGGGGCCATGGGTGCCATAAGAAAACAACGAACCACTTCATTATAATACCTTGCTGCATTTGTGAAAGTGCTTCCTCAATGAGGGCTACTAAAAATGGTTGACGTTCCTTTATTTCAACCATCACAGGAAGCAGAGAAATGCAGATAAACTGAACTGCTTTCACGGGGTTGCCCTTAACCTGTATTATTGCCTGTTGTCAATAGGGTGCTGGAGCCTTTATCTCAGCTGCATGTGGAGAGCACGTACAGCAGAGTCACTGACTGATTGCTTCCAATTTCCTTTATGTAGTGGCCCAACAATGCCAATTGAAAGTAATCATAACAATAAATTATTAGTACAGGAGCACAGAATCGACTGTTAACTCTTTATCCATTTTGGCTGTAATAGAGTATTGCTCTGGGAGGAAAAAAATACCATTACAGTAACATTGAAAAGAATTGACTATAATAATTTTTTCACATTTCTGCACAAGTGTACATGAAAACTTTTTCAGCTGTTACATGGGCTTTTTCTATTATTACTGTAAGCTGCAAGCTCTAACACAGAAACACACACAAATTCCTTCTTTCCCCTTTCTCAAAATAGAACAGGGAAAAAGCCCTCTCTGTTCTCTAACACCTCCTTAGCAGATGGCACTGAAGTTAAACACCTCCCACACCCAGCTGGAAGGTATGATACAGGAAAATTCCTCCCCCATGTCCAGTTTAAAAAGAATCCCATAGAGAAAGCGAGGAGGTGACAAGAGCCCCCGCGGGGATGTCCCCAACACCACCACGGCTGCAGTTCCATCTGAGTCTCCTTCAACTTTAACAGCTCTGGACCAACCCTCTTCTTTCTTAGCTCACTTCTAAACCCAAAGCAGCTCTAAGATCCACTCTATTTTCTCTCCTCTCTCCTTGACCAGCCTGTTTCGGTTCCCACTCTGTCCCCTGTCCCTCTTCCCCTTCCATCCAGCTTTGTTCTTCATGGAAAGGAGTAAACATTTCTGCAGCTTCTCAGCAAGACAATAGTTTTTTTCCATATAGTAAGGAGAAAATTGGAAAAAAAGACTTCAGGTTCACCATTTTGCTCTATAAACTCCCACTTACAATGGAAGAAAGAAAGAGAAGATGGAACTAGCTTCTGCCCACGCTGCTGGTTGTCATAGAGTAGAATCATAGAATTGTTATGGTTGGAAGAAACATTTTAAGATCATCAAGTCCAACCGTTAACTCAAGACTGCCAAGTTACCACTAAACCATGGCCCTCAGCACCACATCTGCATGTCTTTTAAATCCCTCCAGGGATGATGACTCAACCACTTCGACTGGAAACCTGTTCCAATGTTTGATAACCCTTTCAGTGAAGAAATTTTTCCCAATGTGCAATCTAAACCTCGCCTGTACAACTTGAGGATGTTTCCTCTTGTCCCATCACCTGTTCCTTGGGAGAAGAGACCAATACCCCCAGCTACACCCTCCTTGCAGGGAGTTGGAGAGAGCGAGGTCTCCCCTCAGCCTCCTTTTCTCCAGGCTGAACACCCCAGCTCCCTCAGCCTCTCCTCACCAGACTTGTGCTCCAGACCCCTCACCAGCTTCTTTACTCTTGTCTGGACACACTCCAGAATCTCAACATCCTTCTTGTTGTGAGCGGCCCAAAGCTGGACACAGTATTCAAGGTGGGGCCTCACCAGTCCTGAGTAAAGGGGGACAATCACTGGCCTAGTCTCGCTGGCCACGCTATTCCTGATACAGGCAAGGATGGTGCGACTGACCCGAGTGCAGGACCAGGTGCTTGGCCTTGTTGAACCTCATCCCATTGGCCTTGGCCCATCAATCTGGCCTGTCCAGATCTGTCTGTAGAGCCTTCCTACCCTCAGGCAGATCAACATTCCTACCTAATGTGGTGTCATCTGTGAACTACCTGAGGGCGCTCTCAATCCCCTCGTCCAGATCATTGATATAGATCTTAAACAGGACCAGCCCCAATACTGAGCTCTGGAGAACATCACCTGTGACTGGGTTGTCCTAAGGTTGTTGCCCAGCAAGACAACAATCTAGGGTACAGCCTGATGAGAAATCCTGTATTACCAAGACGTAAATTCCTATGCTAAATGCACTTTAAAAAAATCCCCAAACCAAGATACCCATACCAGCAATAAAATTTTCAGCTATCAGGTCAGGTGAATACATAACCTATCCTTAAAATTAGTCCAATATTAGAGCATCATTTGAGAATTATGGTTCAACATTACTAAAGCATCAGGAGTAAAGTAAACACACAGAATGAATGACTGGTCTAGACCATTGGCCTGGACACACTGAAGTCCTGCTAAAGCTCAGTTGTCTTTGGCTGGGAGTTTTCCTGAATCTTTCTGAAATGATGTTAAAGCAATAGCTGCTGGCTCTGACCTCCAGATGATCATGAGAAGACCACATTCAAGGTCTTTGAAAATATTCTACATTCTCTAAAGCACAAAGTTTTTAAAACAGATGATGACACTTGCTTTTAGTAATAATTATCCATGAATATAAATTATCCCGTAACATTCTTCAATACTGCATAAAAGGAATTCTGCTATGATCAATAATTAGAAACCAATTACAGAGCTTCATGTGCAACAGAAAATTACTTCTGTGACTTGGGTGCCTTTATGCCTCTATTACCAGCATCTGTAAGGGTGGTAATCTATCTTAATAATTCTTAAATCATATATGAATACAAAAGTGCCTATAGCATTATTCAATTCCTATTTAAGTCCAAGGAAAACTGCCTGTTTGAATTATACAGAAGTCCTGTTTCTCCTGAAATGCACTTTGATGTGATTCTGTGCAAATGCATGTTAGCCATAAACCCATCACTTTTTGGAAACAAGTAACCCAGTAATGCTGCTCATTGATCCAGGCTATGAAACCAATTCTGCTTTTATTTTTCCCAAGATGTGTTTCATAATTTTTCCTCTTCTTATTAATAAATTCCGAGGAACATGGAGTGTATTGGCAGGTCCCTCTCTCAAGAACAGCCACAGGTCTGCAGTGATGGACGCTAACGTGATGGTTCATATTTCAACCTTGTGTTCAGCCTGGGACTATTGACCCACTCCTCCCGAGGCATAAATCAAATTTTTCCTCACTTCCATGGTCTGCTTCATTCTTAATTTCTCATTAGAGAAGTTTTAGTGGACCAGGAATATTGCAATATAGAATAATGTGCATTTGATTGTAGAGGTTTTTTCCCCCCTCCCTTTCTTAGTTGAAAACCAGGTCTGAATACAGATTCCTGGTGAAACCTGTGACTGTTCTCACCATTAACCCCTGGATGGTGAAGTCCTTTTGCATTATTTTCTGCCACGTATATGGGAATTATCCTAGCCTATTCCAAAAATTTCAGGGCTTCTGTTTCCAATGAATTCATACATTTCCAAAAGCTATAATTTTTCTTCATCTGTAAGACATCAGCCTTAGCATACCCAAAATAGTATTTGGGTTCACTTTTCAGTAAATAGACTATTTTCAGAATAGGTGTTTTTAATGCAAGTACAAAACAATTTCTGAAGTGTCTCACACGACCAAATTTAAGTACAGCACGAACTGGTACAAGCCCAATAAATTTCTTTTTCCCACAAAATGATCAGTCTCATAATAAAAACTGAAGGACGCAAGTAATTCTGCCTACCATTAAGAACCACAGACAGAATCACTGAATAACCACACCTGGAAGGCACAGAAGTGCTTCAGCAAGAAAGCAGATAACAGGCTGCCAAAAGACTCCGAAACGTGGTACACTGTTTAAGCAAACTCACTGAACTTTGCGGAGGCCCCATTTTTTTTTTTTTTCCACAGAAGAGGAGAAAAAACTTTGGGAGTCCCTGCTGTGTCCCAGGTGAGGCAGCAGCCTGTCTGCAAGAGCCCCAGCAGTGTCCTCTCCCAAGCTATTTAACAAAAAGGAAACATACCCAGCTATCTTTCCTACTGCACTGCAAAATACAGAAAGCACACTGAATTAATTGAGACATTTAGCATTCTTCACAAAAAGCATCATTTCAGAAACACAGATCGTGAAAATATTACTAGTTCCTCGCGATCAGACGAAACTGAAGTTCTCCAAAGAATTAAAAAAATAAACAAAATGAAGGAGGACTAGAGGTCATAAGCTGAACCACAAGACACAGCTTCAGCTTATCTGAAATGTGCACGTCACAAGAAATGAAATTTATGGTGAAAACACAGGGTTTGCTCTACCAACAGAGTTAATGCATCAAGAGCCCCGAATGACCCCATCAACAACAGCACGAGGCTGAGTGCAAGGCAGGGCAAGGATTCTGAGGCCAGAGATGAAGACCAGGCAACAAGGATCAGCTCTAGCCCTGGCATGTCCTCAGATGCTCACAAAGATGACACAAGAGAAAGTGTCAAGAGATGAGGAGATGCAGCCACCAGAGGCTGGGAGGAGAAGGTCCAAAGAACCTAGTTGTGAAAGCCTTTGTATATCATGAATATCATGGGACAGAAGAATAAAGTATCAGCTTGAACACTGCACTCTGGTGAGCAAATGAGCTGGACACAGACCTCAACTACTGCCACAAATTATTTAATGTCATCATTGCAAGAAGAGAAGTTTTAAGCTTAATATTCTTCATCTTTTTTAAATGGGATTTTATCTGCATTCCTAATTTAAATGGAATGACAATACAGAGGGGTAAGGTCTACGCATCTTTTCCAAGTCAGTTTTATATAAAACTTTCTTGGAAACTGGATTTAAAGATTAGAAATAACTGGCATTTTTGTCTGAACCATTTTCCCAGGGTTCCACCCCCCTTCATTTCCCATGTTTGTCCAAACAGGGTGGGGAGGCAACCTGGACAATTTTGGAGAAACCAAATAATCGTTTGAGTAGTTTTGCACTAAAACTCTTTTGTTGTTCTAAATTATTTCAAACTCTAATTCAAGATTAAAAAAACAAAAAGCCAAATAAACTGTTTCATGTCTATTTAAATAAAAGATTTAATTTGGTTCAAAGTTGCTTTTCTAACAAACCAAAAAAGATGGAGAATATATTTCCTTGTCCCATTTGCAAACTTCTGCACCCACAAAGAGCTTCTGTAGACACAGAGAAAAATGGAAAGCAATAAACCAGGAACTTTCCCCAATTCACAGCTGTGATTGGGAGGGTCAGTCCAGGTTAGAGCTCAGCGAGTACAGCCCATGTGATTACGAGGGGCAGACCAGCTTCATAAAATCCTTCTTTGCTTTTCCTTTGAGACCCACACTCCAGCGCAGACAAGCGCAGCTCCTGTTCCTTAATGGAAAGTGAAGGGAGCTCTTGCTTCCCCCGTAGCAGTTTCCCTTGGTGCTTGCAGCAGCCCTTTGATAGCAGGTCCTGCGTGACTGCCTGACAAAGCATTCATTCCTTTATTTCTACTTTGGAGCAGGCAAATAAAGGACAGAGAATCATCTTATTGAATTATTCAAAGTCGTTTTTAAGTGTAAGAGGGTTTTTACGTGCTTTTTCTTACAAAGGATACTGGAAAAGGAAACCTCTACCAGGCTGCTTTCCTCCCTAAATTACTCTTTGCACCTTCTCAGCCACCTTTGCTTATCTATATTGTTTCCAAGAAAAACCTGTTCGTTTACCGACATCTGTAACTGTGATAAAGTGTGATTGAAAGCTTGGTGTGTCAGATAGAGAGCTGTTATCACAGCTTGATTTTGAGCTCGGAATTATACTGTATAATATACTCTCCAAACAACATACCTTTAAAATGAATTTATGAATGGCCTTCGCTAGATCTGAGGATAAACTTGCGGTAATTGAAAAGAGTCTACGAGCTGATGGACAGGCTTATCATTGATGAGGGTTAGATACACTTATGCTGCACTGGGAATTTCATGGATCAGGAGAAGTCCCTTCACGCTAATTAAATGTCATAGATAAATGCCTTCAATTTTCAAATAATTTATCCTTCTTCCCATTCACTTTCAAACCAGGGGAATTGAACTGATCGAGGCTAGAAACACATTAATATTTAGTATATAATTGCCTATGGGAGTGGGAGAAACCACTAGACATCACTTCTGAGCATCAACATCCTCTTACACCACATCTTCGTATCCACGTCCACGCTCCCACGCAGAGACAGCCGGGGCCATGCACTGAAAAGAGCCATCAGCCAACTGCATAATTGTGATAATAATTTTGCATTACACTAGCTGTCAATTCACAGTCCATCGTTATTTACCTCAGATAATCACTGAAAACTGAATGAATCTGAAATTTGCTCAATAAGCCAACCAACTGCAGGGCAGGTTCAAAACCTGCACGGTATTTAAACTAATCCTTCTGGTCCGTGTGGTTTGGTTTGTGCTGCCCAGTCAATGCACATCATAATAATTTTACAAGCAAACTGGGTTGTTTTCTCTTTTTTTTGTTTCACTTTCAATTACAGCCAGTTGTCTTGTTATGACATTATACAAAATCTGTTAGAGAATAAATCTGAACAACAAACCAACTGTAAGTCACTAAGGCATTTTGGTCCATTTAATTTCAAATTTTGGTTTTCCTCAAATGCAAGGACTAGTTTTTCAATAACTCTCCAAACCAGCAAAGATTTTGCTTACCAGTTTGGGTCGTCTTTTCAATTAATCCATACAAAATTGTCACTCTGTCAACTTCTGCACAATTTTTCCATTGCACTTCACTGATTCCAACTCTTGCGTACTATGATAAAGACTGCCTCTAGGTGCTTTTCAAAGTAAATTAACTTATAATCAAATATAATACTTTTAAACTTCCAAATGAAGTCTACACTAAAAATGAACTGATCAGGAAATGAATTGGAAAGAGCTGTGTTTCTGCCTACGTTCTCAAAAGCATGGAGCATGATGATGCACATCAGGGCTAGGCATGGGTGAGCCGGCACCTACACCACTAGGACTGGCTGCTGTTGCCTAAATGAGGCTGCTCTACAGGAACTAAAAACACAGGTAGGAAAAGAGTTTAAACATTCACTGCTATCATCATCTAGAAATCACACCAACAGCTTGGTGGCCCACCTTGCCTCAGAAGACTCAGGAGAGAAGAGTCACTAAAGCTGCTAATTCAAAATACCAAGTGCAAGAGGAATTGAGCAATTACCCCTATGTAGCATGAAGGAAAAACAAACATATTTTATCTTCTGCAACTAATGGAAAAATACAATTCCTCTCTCCGTGCTCTTTCCACTGATGACTCAGCCATCAGATTGCATATGCTGATCCCATAATTTGACACAACATCTCCTTTGGAAGTAAAGAGAAAGCAGGAGTACTTTTTTAATGGGAAAATTACGATTTCATAACAACATTAGCTTCTTTATGGCCTTATTAATAACTTAATACTGTACAAGACCACAAAAATGTATGGAGTATTCACACTTTTGAGTCAAAAGATATGGCGAGGGGAAGTCTGCAGAAGAGGCAGTATGTTTTGTTAGACCAGTCAATGCAGCTGGATAAAGAAAGTCTCCAAGCACCCAAAACCTTCCACACTTTTGTTGTTTTTTCTTTTCCTGATCTACCAAAATGTACTACCCTCACTCCACTTCTTCACACCCATATTCTTAAGCAGAGTCCAAGCCTTCAGTAGGTCACTTGTGGGTGACATAGAAAGGCACTCGCCAAATTCTGGAGTAATGGAATTTACAGCCTTATTTAAACTGGATACATTCCTCTACACTGAATAATAAACCAGATTTTAGCGTAGATTTGCTTAGATTGGGAAACAGAGTTCATTTGATGAAGGAATGTCTTAATATAATATAGCACAGCAAATGCATTAAGCTCAAAGTATAGAAGAAGTTTCAGAACTCAGCTATTGAGGAATCATCAAGCTGGTATCCAAAAGCTCTACAAAAGGATATAAATAGTAGAGGTAACAGTATAAGGTTTTGGGTTTTTTTTCAGTTTTCAAATTATCTGTGTGCTTTCTATAATAATTCAAATTCAAGAGATTTCCAAATGCCATGTTCATCTGTCATATGATTAAAATAGTACAAAAGTTGTCTGAATATAAGAACAAAGGTATGCAAAAGAATTGAGACATCCATTTCAAAGGCTTAGGCATTGCTTTTTTAATTGACAGAGAAAGTTTAACTATATAAATCATCCTTACCCATTTTGGGCAACCTCACCAAGTTTTCATTCTCGGATTAAAAAAAATAATAAAATTCAGACTTCTCAACTTCTCAGCTGGTCCATCAGAGGCAATACAGGTTGGATAGGGCTTTGAGCAACCTGGTCACTATATAAATCATCCTTACCCATTTTGGGCAACCTCACCAAGTTTTCATTCTCGGATTAAAAAAAATAATAAAATTCAGACTTCTCAACTTCTCAGCTGGTCCATCAGAGGCAATACAGGTTGGATAGGGCTTTGAGCAACCTGGTCTAGTAGGCAGTGTCCCTGCCCATGGCAGGGGGTTGGAACTTGATGATCTTTAAGGTCCCTTCTAACCCAAACCATTCTATGATTTATTCCTTTTCAGTATTTTGAAACTCAATCTAGTTCTCTCCAGGGAGGTGGACAGTGCAGGCAAGAGGAAGGACTTGCCTCAACAGCATCACCACCAGCACACTCAGACCTGTGTGACATCTGGCTGCACTGGCTTGGGAGAAGGTGAAGTCCTCACTGCTTTGTGCCTAAAGCTCAGCCTTCCCCACGCCCTGGAATCTCTCTGCCTCACTGGCCAAGTCCTAGTGTCCAGGTCAGACTGAGCAGCACCTTCCTGAGAGCAGGGAGAGGCAGAGCTTCAGACAGACAAGGACCTCTGAGGTTGAAAGAGAAGCTGTTTCAGGAATTCAGACAGCAGCTGAGTGGGATTTTCATAATCACAACTTTGGGCACAGATGCATAAATGCCACCAAAAATCCTTTTCTTGTCTTCCCTTTAAGTTCCATCCCTCAGTTTTCCCAGCTGTAAAATGAGGTTAACTTTGAGTGTCTTGCAATGGTGCTGTGAGGATAGCTGTGGTACCACAGACACATTAGTGAATTACTTTCTTAATAAGATGGACAGATAGGACATTAATACGATCTGACATCCCATGGAGAAACACAGCAATGCTCCAGAATTTTAAAAAGGAAGCCACAAAGCCTTGAGCAAACTCAAGACTCCCGTGAAATCTTGACTACCCCATTCTTTAAGACTCTAAAAGCTGTGATCTCCTGGGAAAAATTTGCATACCACTCCCATCAGGGAGCTGAAAGGTCTACAAGGAGGTCATCTAGACCATCGGTCCTCTGGAGTACAAGAAGAAACAAATCATCTTGAAATTCAACAGTGAAAGATGCTTTCACAGCTTCTCTACTTAACTACAAATGTGCTCAACACTTTGAAAGCCATAAACTCAAAGCTTCTGTAAAGTTTTCCTTGGGCCCTGAATTAAACTTATCATTACAAATAGTATTTTAGGATTATTGGAAAACAGAGGAGTATTTATATTTATACACAAGAGAATGAGTTCATGCAAGTGGACATAGTTGACTGGAAAAAATAACCCCTAGTTATGTATGTAGTTAATATCCTGACTACTCTGATGAATCAGATTGTCTTATCCAAAGCACAAACACCTTTCACCACCATTTTATTCCACAGAGCAGGTCACACTGTTTGGATGGCACATGCAAATTGAGACCAAGTTTGAATACACTGTACCTACAATTTGGAAATTCCACCCAAATAATTCAAACACTTTTTTTCCTCTCCTTGAGTAAATAACTGTGAAATGTGAATGTTGAGTACTTCCCATTTGCTTGCAGAGAGACCAGGCTATTATCTAACGTGGACCTGGCTTGCAGAGACCAGGCTATTATCTAACGTGGACCTGATGAACCATTCTTCAGTTTTTCATTGCCAAGGACAAGTCAAGATGACTGTAGCCACAGCTGGGAAAGCAGAGGAGTCTGCACAGACGCTTCTATGGATGGCTAAAGTTACTCAGCAAAACAAAAGTAAAGAAATATTCTAGTCCATGTCCTAGGAGGAAGGAAAGAGTGTACTGGAGACAAGTGATAGGAGGAACCCTTGTGGTGGAGGCCCATGAACCAGGAGTCAGAAGCCACAGCACAACGAAGATCATGCAGCACAAGCGAAGGCAGGAGAGTGAGGGAAAAGGAGATGGATCATTGCAGGCAGTGAAAGAAGAGTAAGAGAGAAATACAGCATCCCTTCCCCTATTCCTTCACTGAAAGTAACTAAAAAATACTGTGAAAATAGCTGTATAAATTTTGCAATAAAGTGTTTGATGCAGTTATTACAGCCATCAGACATTACAAAGGCAGGGGGGAGAGAGAAAGAGCTGTCAGCTTGCTATAATGTCCAAATTCAAAAAATATTTTAGAACAACACCACCACAGTGAAAATTCTCCAAACACCTTAAACAGTAGCTGTAGTAACCATCACTTTGCTGTCTAATAATCTCCTGATCTCTAATGGAAAATCTCGGGTGGACACTAGCGACCCGGTGGTTTCTTGCTCTTTCCTTCCCCCAGTCCTGATTTTAGAACCTTTTTTATGGAGAACGGACACTTGCATTTATAGAAGTCATAAAAAAAAAAAAGAAAAAAAAGAAATATGTGCTTTAAAGTTAGTCCATCTCTGGCTTAGCTAAATCTCTTCACAAATACATGGCACCACTGAGCATTTTCTCTGAAGGTGCCCGCAAAGCCTCATCACCAGCACAGTAGGCAGCCCGGTTACTGGGGCAGCTCTGCATAGATGGAGTGGCTGAAGTACCAAGTCTTGACATGTTTTATGAGTTAATTTGGTGTTATTTAGTGCGCTGCACAGCAGCACTAAATCTTCACATCCTTTTTACTGCTTTAAGTAATGCTTTAACTTCTTGGTAACCACACAAGCTGGTGTTAAACCGCTTATATTTATTTGTTTAATACACAGGGGAGCTGCAGAGCACATTCTTTGCTGGAGGACGAGCGATCCAATCTAAGTTATGAAGCTCTATTTTTTCAAGGCACTTTTCCCAATCAAGGACAGATAAGGCAACAGGAAATAAGGAAAAAATAAAGATCAAACCCTCAAAATCCATTAAGTGTTCTCACTTCAGAGATGGCCATTTTATTTGACAAGAAGATTAATAGCTTTTCCATGGAGCACACAGCATCCCAAATCACCCGATGCCAAAATGGAGCTTCTCCTGCCTTTTCCCTTTCCTGAAAATACCAAGATTATTTCCCCCTAAAATTCTGTAGTCTCCTCAAGCAAAAATCTATACTTTAACAGGTACATGAATTAGTATATGATAATTGGCCAGTAAGGAAATAAATCAGAGCAGATGTTATTTCAGATTGTCTTATCAGAACACTGGATATCAAATGGAACAGCTACATAACACACCTTAAGTCTGGCATTAGTTATACTCCTAATAAATGATACAAATCAGGGTAACACTTGATGAATCACAGAAAACATTCTCAAGTGTAAGTTAGCAAAATCTATAAATACAGCAAAACATTCCTGGCATTTAACTATGCTGTTTGAAGTGTTCCCTTCACCAGGGAATATTGGATAGATCGACTAACAGATGGACACAAAGGTCCATCAAGTACATTATCGGCTGCCATCCCGTGAATGGCAAGCAGCGAATACAGCGCTCAAAGGAGTTTTCCACCCATCTGTTCTTAATAAAATTACATGATGATGCTCTGAATCTAGTCTTTTTAACTTCTCATTCCACTGCTCAACAGCACAGCTCAAAAGTTTATCCTGGAAAAACCCACAGAAAGTCATGATATCACTGGCATTTGTTCCATTAGACATGCTATATGAGAGTCTTTTATTTTTCCTTTTCTAATTTATTAGCAGGAGTTATTACGCTTGAATAATCTTAATAGAACAATCTCATTGCTCTATTGCTAGCGATGAAACTGGATTGTTGTTGTTCAGTAGCATCAGCCTTACGTTGGGAAAAGTGCATGTTGATGAAACTCTGCTTTTGTCCAAGAAACCAAAGGCTCCTGCATCACGTACAGCAGCACATCCTGAATTTAATGTAGAGTGGATTTTATACTCTACATAGGTTATTAATTATGTTAAATAAAGTTAATAATGTTAAAAAGGAGAAAAGTGGGCGTTGCCTACTATAGAGGGACAGCAATGAAAAAGGGTTACACGGCTACATTTTGCTCTTTTTACCCGCTTTGAGCACAGGTAGCATTCCTTTACCCTGAGCTCCGGGGAGAGGTTGGCTGTCTTTTACTCAATATTAGATCAATATTTCTCGCAAGTCTGCCTCAGATCCATGTTCCCTGAAGCCATAGTAATCAACACAAGCATATGGCACAAAAAAACCCAAGCAGTAATTTCAACTCACCTTTCAAAAGCTTTTGAAAACACCATTGTCTCTAAAATTTAACTAAAAGTACCAGTTCAGGACAAGAGGGAAGTTCAGCCTGAACTTGTAAAACAACAGCAATTTCCCAAGAACTTCCACTCCTTTCAGTTTTACAATAGTAAACCAAAACTATAAAAAATACCATAAGAAACCAAACCAAGAACAGAACAATGGTGTTTTTTTTTTTCATGAGATGAATTTAAGAATTAGCTTTTAAATGCAAGTCTTTTTTTTTGTGCTTGTGACTGCTTGTTGAACGAAAGAAAATGCTCATACTTAAACAATTGATTAATATAAAAAAAAAATAACCCAACCGTTCATAATTAAAGTGCAGGTGGCAGAACCCTGACAAAATTCAGTCCCATCATCCCAAGCTACACATCTGGGGCTTTTGTTTTGAAGATCTTTTATGTTTGCTTTTCTTAACCTTTGGGAAATGAAAAATAAATCTTAAAAAAAAAAAGAAACAAGCAAAAGAAGGAAACCAACATTTGAAAGTGGTGAAATTTATCAGTCACATCATTATACTAATAGTGTATTTTAGCAGTTAAAATATGCAAAATCAGAAAAAGATTGGCAAGTATAAAGCTTGTCCGTGTACATAAGACATCCTAGAAAAGTCTTCCAAGCAGCTTCATTTGCAATCATTAGGCTCCTGCAGATAAAATATTCTCCAATTAAAGTAACAAGAAACAGCACTGTTATATTTTAAGATTTCTCTTCAAGCCCATCCTACATTCAGCAGGAGCCTGTGACTGGGGAGATTTTTGCCTGGGGACATTAGTGGCCATGGGAACACTGCTCCTGCTCCGCCAGCTCCAGGAGTATTTATCACTTCCTTCTTTGATGCGAGATGCAAATCCCATCCACCATCATTCTCCCTTTTTGAGTGAAGGAGCATTATTTTTATAAATTTAAAAAAAAAAAAAAAAAAAGAAAAACCTAACTAATTTACTGGAGCTCATCCTGTGCTACCAAGAAGACTAAGCTATAAATACATGCATTAAATGGGTTTATCAGAGCTTAGCAGAAGTTAAGCAAACTTAAGAATTTAAGCTACTATTAGATTCCTAGAGAGTATCTAGCAATAAAACAGCAACGCCAACCCCAAAACAGTCTTCTCCAAAAGCTTAGGCAATGACTGGTGCCTTGGGGCAGTTCAGCTGCAGAAATTAGTGCCCTGGGTGTTAATTGTTCTCTCCTTGCTCCCAAGCCTGACCTTGGCCCCCATTCTGCTGCCACCCCAGGGTCACTCCTTGCAGGGGACATCACAGTACAGAGCGGGGGGTCTCTGTCTTTGTACCCAATGTTGTCTCAATCAGGCAACTGCCCTCCTGGTGGACCATCAAAGCACACAGTCAAAAGATAACTTCTGTAGTATCTCACTGGACCACCAAGATTGTTTAGGGACTTAACACATGTTCAAATACTTATTTAAATCAGGGTCATGAACACTATGAAGGAATACACATTTACTGAGCGCAATCTAAGGGATGTAACAGCCACATACCTTCATTAAAGAAAAAAAAAAGAGCAATTAAACTATGATTTAACTGAACAGCTACGAGGTTTTTTTCCTTCATAGAAAGCATGAGACTTAGATTTCCTAGTCAAAGTGCTGTACATATAGAATTAACTTCTACTCTTCCTTTTTGATGATTACGATTTTTCAGTACTTCAATTAAACCATGATTTAACTGAACAGCTATGAGGTTTTTTTCCTTCATAGAAAGCATGAGACTTAGATTTCCTAGTCAAAGTGCTGTACATATAGAATTAACTTCTACTCTTCCTTTTTGATGATTACGATTTTTCAGTACTTTTGGAAGGATGGATGGAAGAACACTATGTTGGTAACAAACTTGTAAATAGCTATTGAAAATACGTACAGCTCTGAAAAAATTACTTGGGGAGATTTATAATGCTTATGAAATGTTTACAAAGAAAATATCAACAAATATTAAGTTCCAGGAATAGAGACAACAAGCTGTATGTTAAAAAAAAAAGAAAAGAAATCTAATCTCTGGTAGCACTGCAGTTACATTAGAGAAGAAAAGCAGTTTCCTCACACGTGCTGTGCTGGAGAATTAAAGTCCTGGAGGCGCCAGCCCAAGGCAACTACTTCTGGGGGGCTGCTTTCGACTATCCCCACGGAGGGACAAGTTCATGACTCCAGCCACTGTCCCTGGAGAGCCAATGCCACCCTGACATGGTCTTCTGTGCTGGTTTAACCCCAGCTGGAAGATAGGACCACTCAGCCACTCTCTCAGTTCCACCCACAGCGGGATGAGGGAGAGAATCAGAAGAGTAGAAGTGAGAAAATGACCAGCCATCTCCAGGATGCATCTTCATCCACCCCCAGCACAGCCTCAACGCTGGAATCACGTACTCAAAGAGATGCAGGAAACAGCTTAGATGCTGAGGTGAAAACCAAGCATGCAAAAAGGGATTTGAAATAGGATGAAAATATGCAAACAAACAAACCTGAAGTGTTACTTTTATATTAAAAATGTGTCAAGATGTACTGCCCGGCAAATTACCTCGCTCTAAGAAAGTTATTAGCTCAACCTAGTTTGAACAGAATAATGTCACAGGAGGTGAATACAAAAAATAGATACTTTGAGGACTACAGAGGTATCCCAGTGATTCATGTGAACAGCTTTAAAGACACCAACCTTTAACCAAGTTGAATGCCCTTTTGTTGAATTAGAGCCCTAAATCAGTGTGGACAAAAGAGACTAACAATTTTTTTTTTTTTTTTTTTTAACCTTTACCCAGTGAAAGCTAAAGTTTCTATCTTTAAAGACTACACTAATTAGAGGCCAAAAATATGAATATAAAAGTGTCTTACAAAGAATCTGAAATTGTTCAGAAGTAAATCACATGTGATAAAACAGAGTACTTCTAGTTAGTTTTAATTAGAAATCAGCAGCAAATTTCCATGAATTATTTAAATTTATCTTGAAAAATATCCAATTCTTAGGGAAAAGGAAAATACGTATTTTACTCTGCTCTCTCTTCTCAGCAACAAAGATACCCAATCAAAGGATGTTTTCCCTAAATTGCCTGTTACACAATGCTAAGCCATCTCTCAAATGAGAGCGTAGAGCACGCACAACAGTGTGCACACTGCTGAGGCTCCTGAGACACAATGCTGAATAATTTGGTTTAGGAAGATATATATTGAATTCTAGACTAAAATTCAAAGAGAAATATGAAGCGATGCTATGTGGGCAAACTCAACCCCACAACAGTATTTAATTCTGGTAATTAGCAAGGCCCAGCATAGATGGGGTCAAATCAACCCTAGGACTCAAAGCATCAGTCGTTACATCAGAAGACTCTGAGAGAGAAGAGGTGCTGAGTGGAGTGATCGTTCTCATTAAGATATGTGAATAAGAAGACTTAAAAAGAGCACGGGCTTGGATGTTGCATGCAATGAACATGCTCGGGATGATCACCATGAGAATCCCTGTGCCTGTGTCCTCACAGCCATCACCCCCACCAAACCTCACCTTGCAACGAAGGGTGGTGGAGCCCACAGGTCTCCAGGACACTGACACTCATAGGTCACAAGGAGAAAGAATATGACCCTCCACGTGAGATAGCAATGCACACATGGGGGCAGAGCACTAGTGGATGACTAGGTTCCCTCATATAATCTTGTTTATGAGCCCATAATTTACATGTGCCTGAAAATCCCACTTGAGAAAAGACCACAAACATTCCACATGTGCCCGTTGAGGGGTAGGGTCACCAAAGTCAATGCAGTGTGCAAACTGGCATCATTGCATCGACTGTGTGTGGAAAAATGCCTATTAATATAACTGCACCAGTGCAATTCCTCCGTTAACTCCTTTTAATATTGTGAGATGCCACATCAAAAACCAGTGGTTTAATTTGTCCACAGGAAATCTCAACCTATTACTAAGAGCCATTACAGTATTTTGCCTTGTCTTTCAACAGTAGCATCTCAATGTCAGCTCTAGAGACTAAATATACATCAGTGTGTTGATTAAGAGACAGCATGGATTAGAAACAAATCCTCTAATCAATCCCAATTAGCAGGTATTAATGCACTTCACAGAGCGGTTTTGGTGAACACCAACTAGACTTCCTTATGAGGAAATTAAATTAATAGCTTCATTCCAGAAGTGCGAAAAAAATGGATTAGTTTGGACCATATTAAAGCATAAAGTTAATCTCCAAATGCATATGATCCCAACCAATTTTGGGTCCTTCAGACAGCTCTGAGCTATGTCTGTGGCTTCGTTCTGGGGCCAAACTGCACACAGCTTGCAGGAAAGCCCTATTCTGCACGTGGTGTACATACATGCTCCTGAATTTAATCTACTGATCCTCTCCTGTGGGCTGAGTGACCCACTCATGGACATGTAGTCAAATTTTACAAAGAAAAAAAAAAGAAGTAACATTCAGAGCTTCCTGGGGCTAAAGGCACCCCCCACCCCCTTTACATGAGAGTACACAAACACAGGGGGGCTTATTGCATTCCTAACCTAGAGACTCAGCCTGGCAGAGCTTGGTACCCATCACAGACAGGCTTCTACAGCTGGGAGATACACATTCATCCTTAGGATGAACCCATCTTTCTGAGGATCCTCCCCTGGAACTATCCCCGGCACAACCAGAGCAGGGAGATGCCCGTGGGGTTGCACTCAAGTGTCCTTCTGAAAGAGCAGCTGACACAAAACAGCCCTCTGGCTTGGTGAAAAGGGCAATATTGATGCAAACATCCATGTTTTGCAGACTTGCAATGAATACCTGTGCATCCCTGACTTCAAGGGGGTTAATTCACATAGCCATGCGTGGGTATGAGAGCCCTTCACCCCATCCTTCCCTGCCCCTGGGACCTGCAGGGGAACCAAAGGGGAGCTGCTCCAAATTGCCCTCTAGCTTTCAAAAGCTTCTTTCATTTTTTTTAGCTTTTCTTTCAAATGGTCTGAATCCCTATGAGTAAAACACCTCGTTTCCACTCCCACGTACTGGGGTGAGGGAGGGACAGCGTTACGGTGCCTCGGTTATGTTTCAGAGCTTGTGCTGGTTTGGTTTTTAACTGTCCAAAGATGCCAACCACAAGGAGAGAGCCATTTCAGGAAGGATGTGTATATAAGCCTACAGAAGCAAGTCAAATACATTAACAGATGCATATAGAATGTGTTAAAAAGAAATAGCTATTTAGGGCAAAATTAAAGGTTATTTACCTGCCCACCACACCGCCCACCAACAGGGGATTGAACTATCAGGGCAGAAAATCGTACATAATTTACTCAAATTCAAGCGCAGTTTCAAAGAAGGTTTTGGAGCATCTGCAGCCTGAAACCTCCACGTGAGCACTGGTTCGGTGCCAGCAGAACATTAACTCTGTGCCAGGCCCTTCATCGCAATCAGCAGCTTAAAATTATCTCCATCTTACAGAAGGTAATTGAACATGAAAACACAATCTTAAAATCTAAATAGGGCAAAGCGTATTCCTGTTGGGCCAGCTACATTGGGGTAATTTTCTGATATTTTCTCCAGTAAAGTGCCAGTTCACTCCTCTCTCACCCCTGAACCTTAGCTCACAGGCAGTGTTAAAGCACAAATAAACCTTATTATCCAGTTTCCATCAGTTATCTTTAAAAATAAGAATCCTTAAAAATTATTTATAGAATCCTGAGGGTCAACCTCCAGTTCATTATTCTTTATTACAGTAGATCCTGACCTTTCTTGTCATTTTACGATTTCTATGCTTAAGTAAATCTAAATATTTTCCTAATTACTATTTGCAACAGGAATTTTATGATTAGTTGGATAATTGCTTTAAAATATGCAATTAAATTTTCATAATGTATTCATTACTCTCTTAATACAGTATTCTTGAAACATAACAAATTTCCATTGAGAACATATTTCTATATTAATTTCCATAAGACAGACAGTTTTAAGAACTAGATTAATATACTTTCTACTTACTATATTAAAAAAAAAATCATTTCCATTAAATCTGAATTAGTAATTTGCAATGAATAACTTATTTGATAGGTTGAGGTTTTTTCTCTCCCCTCTTCCCCCATTGAAATTATCCTTACATGGTATGAATTATCCTTGTTCATCACTTAAGTTAATTCAAATTTCATCTGCAAGTTTTGAAAACTAAATTATGAATATTTCAAAATATTCAAGATGTAATCTAACTACCTTATAAAATGATTTCTAATAACAGAGTAAGCCACAATCTTGTATTCAAAACAGTTGAGAAATTAAAGTTTTGTCTATGAAAGCTGCCAAGTAATTAGTAAGTCTTAGAATTATTCTACTTTGCTATAGCCTTCTAAAAAAAAGACCTCAGGAGTTCACTTAGAAGATGGCTTTGAAACTTCTTGCCCTATCCCATTTTTTCCAATGTACGAGACAAGCAGAAAAAAAAATCCCAAGACATATTAGATTTAAAGTGAAAAGATGGAACTGCAAGATGGGTACCTGTCTGACCGGAAATGACCACTGTATTTCTTACTTTTGTTCTGTTTCTCAGATGGGAAACAATGAATGAAATTCAATTATTTGTCAAAATTTTCAGTTTCCCAGCAAGCAATAAATACCCCATGCACCTGTGACTCACAAATCTCATTTGTAAAGAATTTTCACTGGAAAGCAGAACTTTATTAAATTAAATCTTTGTGTAAGAGCATAAATGCCATTTTTTGCATGTAAATATTCTTTCCAGGGCATTTTTGAAGCTACTGCACTGTCATAAAAAACCCACAAAAAACAGCAGAGTACTTCAAGCATCGTTACTCTCTTGCCAATAGGTTTCAGCACGTAGAGAGGTGGTGACTGGTGTCATCAACTTTATGCACTGGCCAATACACAGAGGGGAAATTGTCAGCGTTGCCTAAAGCAGGGTCAAGATTGAATAGACCATCCAGAAGACAATTTTAAAACCCACATAATGCCTGCAACTCTAAAAGTCTGTTCCCAGCCCAAGCACACCTGGAGGCAGAGAACGTGCTCTACAGCACAAACACCAGGCTATACCCACTTTTATAACTTGGTGTGGCATTTAAAAAATACATCTAACTTAGGCGGTGTCAACAAGCTGTAAAAAGAAGCCACATAAAAAGGATTCAAGCAAAACAACCAGCATATTACCAGGTAATAAAAATCAATATTAATTTGGGAGTCTCCAAGACAAGTTATACTGAAAGATTGTTGTGTAATTATGTATAAATAGATAGACCTTTTCCTCGTTAGTTTTAACTCTATTGCTGAACAGGTTAATCAACTGGCTTCATACAACTGCAATAACATCAGTGTTGCAATGGTAATACTTTGCAGCTCTTCTTTACGAAGTCTGGAAGGGCTGTTGTTACAGACACTTCCAACCAGTCATGGATTTGGCTTCTCCAGCCTGGCCTTCCAAGGATGGCTGATCAATCAATTAATTAGCCCTTGTCCCTCAGGTCAGCCATTACCATATGTCTGATTTTCTGGGAAAACTACACAGAAAAATGGCAGCTCTAAAGACTTGGGAAAGGAAATACCAAAAGACAGGAGAAAGCAATTTTTCATATCCCATAAATACCAAAAACACTCATAACTCTTCATAAAGTTCTCTTATCAGACCACTTATATATTGTCCTTTGTCACCTTCGGATTTTGAGAGTCATGCTTTTAGATAATTTAGGAAAAAATCTCCTTACAAGTAACAGCTCTGTTTTTCAGAGGACGGTACTTGGAAGTTGCAGTGTTTTGCAATATAGAAAATAAGTCAAGGAATTTTCATAATACACAATAAATCGATTTGGATTTTCAGACTGGTCAGATTTACACTCTTTTGATGACACAATGACTAAAGAAAATCTATACTATTTCCCTTCTTAGTAACCCCATTACATCCTTCCTCCTTAGAAACAGCAGAGTATCTGCACCAGGACATGTCGGATCTCATGATTTATTAGGTGCAGGGATGCAGGGGAACAGCACAACGAGCTGTTAGCTTTTGTGTCATGTATAATTGAACACATTCTAACAAAGCTCAGTAATTCAGAAGATTTATTTTGCAAAGAGTTAGGAGAGTTATTGACAAAGTGTTAATAAAGCAGAATCACAAGACGAATAAATGTACAAAGTCTTGAAGATCCAAATATCAAGACTGACGATGGAGCACATTTCCAGAGCACTCAACATTTACCCTGTCTGCTCCTGGTGGAGTCAGAGGAATATTCCGTGTCTGCAACCTTGAAGCCCTTGCTCAAATCTGTAGTTGATTTTAAGACTAATACAAATTACATTCGATCCCAAGTGATTTACTCTCGTCTTCAATAAGAGCTTAAGATGCTTCCAAAAATAAAAGTACATCTTTCTTTGTGGGAGTCTCCTGACAACTTCTTTCATGCATCCACATTTGCTACAGGCTTAACTCATTTTTCTTAGTTTTAGAAGCAAACAGAGGCTCGTCTGAGCTGCACTTAACAAATAGATTTCCTTTTTGTTTTCCAGTTGACATATGTTGCACTCCAGCAAGTCAAATCAGGTTACATTAGTGATCAAACTAAATAAAATAGCACAGTAAGGCTGGCTGGTGCCACACAACATGGAGTGGTCTCATGGGTTGGAATTTATGGGGTGAACCTGCTGAGTGACACCGAGCATTGCAAGAACCACTCAGGGAAGGAGTTGGGGGGGTGGGGGGAGGAAGATGGCGAGAGGGGGGAAATACAGGAGGCAGACATTACTGGCAGATTAAATATAGACTAGAAACTATTCAAATTGCCTTTGTAGAATCCCCCTTATTTTGATAACCCTTCTCTCCTTTGCCCTCACCAAATCCACTAAAGCAGACATTTCCTCATATTTCTTCTACAGACCTTAGTGCATTTCTCCAACATACCGAGTGAGCTACTGTATATGTGACAAGCAAACACAAAACCTCTCCATTTAGATACGCCAAAATACAGACCACCTGTACCTATAGGCCTTATAAAAGCGGATGTTGAACTTGGTAACCTGCTTGAATAGCTACCAAAATTAAATTCTCAAAGTAAGTCATTTATGGGGTTGCTTTTTTTTTTTCTCCAGAGCAGGTACCTACGCAGAAATCATGTCCAACCAAGTGGTCAACATGGCTAAACATGCTCAGGGGCAGCTCACAAAAAATAAGTCAAAGACTCTTAACAATATGAAGCCAGAGGTCTTAATTTGCTCATTAACGGAGAAATTCTCCTAGGAGGTAATAAAGAAATAACTACCACTGACAGCAAATTAAATGGGCTGATGCAGACATGAAATCTGTATCTGGTACAGACAAGGAAATTACGTCCAAGAGTTAGTTCACTTCTAACCCATTCCTTCATCTGGAAAGTACAAACACCTCGCAATAAAATGACAATCACTGCAAATCTGGAGACTTGGGTCATCGTAACACAAAGGGTATGATTCATATCGTATGAATAATCACGGCAGATTCAGTTTGGTTTTAGTGTACAGAAGTTGGTCAGACCCCTCAATAAGACTCAACTTTGATCCATAATTTCTGCTGTTTAGGAACTTTGAAAGATACAATATTAAAAATAACTGCTGGACAACAACGTAGCTAAAGCACACCCTTGTTATTTCTGGCTGTAATCACAGCTAGGTCAAATCAGAACTCAATTTCACAAATCTCAAATGATGGTGATCTAGAAATTAGATTTATGCTACTTTTGGCCTCCTACAATTGGATTTAGTCAATCTAAGCATCAAATGGATAATCAAGTATTTGTGACTATTTTCTAGAGCACTGGCATCTAAATATTCTGTTCGTTATACAACTTTTCTGCTAATAGTGTTACAGTCACAGAAATCTGACCCCTTTCCAGGCCATAGGGGCTTTGCCACATACCAGAACATTAAAAATAGCACCCTTGATTTTGTCTCCATTAATTGATTATTTCCAAGGATATGTGTTATAATCAATTTTAAGTGAAATAGTATTGGGAAAAACATTACATTTTTACAAATGGAGTGCTTTTAACACTTCCCAGGAGGAAAAAAAAAAACAACAAAACCACTCCCAGAGGCACAAAGTAAAATTTAAGATGAAATTCTTCAGCTTCTTCCCACAAGGGAAATAACCATTATGAAATAACATTTGTTAAAGTAACGATTAAAATTAAGACGGTAAATAGAGATCTTTTGTAAAAATTAGGAAATCAATATTTTAAGCTGCACTTTCTCTTGGATACGTGCAACTCCTGAAAAAAATAGATGCAAATAATAAAAATTTGTCATGCCTTCATCTCATTTATGATATACCTGTTCTTGTTGCTTGGAACATGTACACGCATGATTTGCTACTTGAATATATAGAATAATATACAGAATGATTTGCTATTTGATTTTCAAGTATTGATAAAAGCTTCAGGTTCAGAATTACTGAACTACACCATCATCATACCTCCTTTTTTTTTTTTTTTCCTTTTTTTCTCCATTTAAGAACCTGACTACACCAGCTGAACTCTCAGACCCCCTACTGATGGAGTGTACATTCATGTTGTGTCTCTTCTCATTGGGCTGATGGCTTGAGTCCGCAGTCCTCCCCTTCCAGGTTTGGGAATACTCCAGGTGCTGTTGGAGTGATGGTATGTGACAACATGTCACCTGCTCTGACTTACCGAATTGGTTGTCATGGGAAGCAGCACTCGAAACAAGGACATTTAACAAAACACATTTACCATGTCTGCCTAGCTAGCTAATGTATTCAAAACTGGATAAAAATGTCAACAGCTCCAAAGTAAAAAGTGTTTGAAGAGACAGAGCCCTCGCCGTGGTTCTCAGAAACCAGCAGAAAGATTTGCCATTTCTTAAATCAGGAACACGACGGAGTAAACTACTGATGGATACAATTTATTTAGCGAATCTTGAGAGGACTTTTGGAACCGAGGAAGAACTTCAGCTTAACAGAGGAGCTCATCTCAAAGAAAGAGAGTTTTACCAAATATACAGGATTCTTCCCGCTTATCTTGTGCTCAGTCTCCAAATAGATTTGATCACTTGTGCTTTATTTCCAGAGAGACAAAGTTGAAGCTGTTTAAGGATTTAAATACAAGGGGACTAACTACCCCTTTCCTTCAAAAAGCTTTCAAAATTGACGTCTGGTATTATAAAGCACAATTTAGTTACAGCGTTTAAAATATGTAGATATTTTTTTTAACAAGACATTTATTTCAGACGCTCCGTAGGTAGCTGAAAACAGGTAAAAATTACTGTTCTGAAAAACCCTCAAGCCTTTTCTTTTTAATTTTTAAGGTTTGAGATATTTATCATCTAACTAGAAAGATGCTAAAGGCGATGAACACAGAGACAACTCTATAATTGGAGGTGTGGAAAAAGAAAGAAATTAAAAAGGGGAAAAAAAGAATTGTCTTCTTCAATTGTTTGAATAAGTCAACATCAACGAGAAGGGACTGTCAGCTGCCAACCAGCAACTTCCCTGCATCAACATCTCCCTCTCCCAATCTCTTCATGAGTCAAAAAAGAAATAATCATATTTAGCACAGGTTGTGCTCATAACGACCACAGCTCCTAAAGACAAATTAACGAAAATGTCAGTGCCCCTGTCAGTCTTTGTCACCTCCCCTAGGCAGGGCAATCACATCTCCAACACAGGAATCTGAGTTAAGTTTCCATATCTCTGGTTATTGATGCAGTGAACAAAAATATTTGCCCAAAGCAAACCAGGCTAAAGAAGAACGTATTTGGGTGCACAAAGAGGGGCACTCAGGAGCAAGCAAATCCAAAAGGAAGAAAAGAGCAAAATAAATTCACTCACTGGAAAGCAAAGATTGGGGTTGAACATGGCTGTTTTCTGAAGGAACTAAGATCTCCATAATACAGGATGGAAAACAGTAGCTCTTAAAATAAAATTTAACTTGCTTCTATTTATCAGGTTCACAGAAGGCAGGTGTAATTTTTGCCAGATTATTTACTTTTCATGCAAGTTTCAGAAATACATTTTGGATTTTATTAGGTTTTGGATGGATCATAACTAGCATTCAAGCTCAGAGAATTCAAGCTGTGACCAATTCTGTTCTCTCCTTCACTGCAATAAATCACCCCACGAGCGACTGAGCTTGTTGGGGACTCTGGGGACTTGCACACAATTCCTTGGCAGAGCCAGTCAGCAAGATGCACAGATTGCCTTCGAGAAGGGAGATGATACAGGAACCGTATGCTCTCTGCAGTATTTCTTCATTGCTTTTGCAGATCCTGTTAAGATCTACGCCAGTGAGGGCACGTCAGACCCACGTCCTCATGTGTCGACGTGCAGCCTGCTCTGGATAAGGCTGCTCCTCGAGTACCAGTGTGCCATGGAGGCTCTGCTGAGGTACACTAGGAGCATGAAATATTAAACAGTGAGGTAGATCATGCCATACGGTGAACCTAAAGTGCTCCAGGTAAGGGTTTCTTCAGAAAAATCCGCACATAGCCTTAGGGATCCTGCAAAGGCTTTAAAATCTGGTGGGACATCTTTTGGGTGGCTACAAGATAGATGAGCGAAGGGGTTCTCATGGGGTTTTCAAGACTGATCTATGAACAAGGCTGTACAAGAAAGAAATGTTACCTCCGGTGTGTTCAGCAAGTTCAAACCAGCTGCTATAATCCTCCTTTTCACCACAGGGAGGCTAAACCCACCCCCAGCCCGCTGGCTCACGTTGGAAAAACCACGACTCCATCACTGCCTGACTCTGGTGTGATCCATGGGGAAAGCCCCAGACACCAGCTGATAGCCACGGGCACTGCAGGACACAAATACCACCGGGGGAGTCGCACGGGGGACGTCTCTGAGCACAGTAACTGTGCTGCCAAAAATAGCATTTCATAATGGTATTGCTTGTAAAATGCACTCTTAAAGGATGCTGCACACTTTGAAAGCAAGCTGTGAACTGTGCCAGTGTGTATCTTCACAGCTCTGCTAGGTAATTAATAACACAAGTATATATGCAACTAGCATTACCAGAGACTGAAAAATTAGATGTTAATTCATTATTAAAAATTTCCTTCAGAAATGACACATCAGATGGAGAGCCCAAGATAGTTTTGCCCGTGATTACTTGGTTGGCTTCAACATGCAGTTGTTAAATAACGAGCAGGAGAAGAGCAGAGCAGGGGGAGTGAGAGCAGGGTTTGTCGTTAGCAGCTGTTTATAGGCTCCAGGAGGAGACCACAGGGACTGAGTGGAATCAAACCACATCACCAGGAGCTGGTGATGCCCGACCTGAGGTTTCTCAGCTGCTAATCTGGAATATCAGTGAGATGAATTACAACTCCAGCATTTTATGCGCCCATTTTTAATCATAAAAAATAAATTTTGGTCATCTTCTCACAAATCTCATTACTCGTTAAGTTTCACAGAATCTATTTCTGGTAACTTTTCAAGTCTTTCTGCTCTTCTTCCTAAGGCTAAACAGTAAATCTGCGTTCTGCAGAGTGTGCCAGTTAAATATTTCCTCTAAACACAACTGTTTTCTACTTCATGGGAATTATCTGAAGCCTCAAAGCCCCTTCTACCACCAATGCTTATATGCAAGCACAGAAATATTCATGCAGATGGTGCTCAAATTCTAAACCCTGCAAGAAATCTGGAGTGGATCAAAGCTGTGATTAATCTGGAGACCCTTACACAGACCTACGTTTAACATAAAATTTTGAACCTAATTTGTCCAGCTTTACACACATTAATAGAATATGGTGGTCTGACCAACTGATTAGCCACGAAATCAAAATCATTCAGTATGAAAAGTCTTAAAGAATTAGACACCTACGGGAGGACCAGAGAGATGCCAGAACACTCTGCTGGAAATGCTAATTGCTCGGAGGTAACGTTCCACCTGTCAAACGGTGTGTCAGCAGCATCACAAGCTTCTAATGGTTTTAATTAAAGGCCTTATGCTTAGCCACTTTAGCTTAGACATAAAATTAAAGTTATACTGACTGCCATTCACACCAAAGTGTTTTACAGGTTCTGACTGTTCCTTTTTTGTAACCCAGTATGGTTCCTTCACATCCAGCCCCACAGTCCTCTACAGCCTTCGCCAATATATCTTCATTATGGAGACACTTTTATTATATTAAGCTACATGCACCTTCCAAGGAGAAAGAAAAGCCTTATTGCCATTGAAAGAAAGGGTGGCTGGCAGAGGGTGATTTACAGTAATTAGCAAGATTAAGAACGACAATTAACTGCAATTAGACAACAGAATATTAAAGGAGAAAAATTACCATGCAGTGTGACAGTAAATAAATACATGGACGATGCAGTTCCTTGCAGACGAAATGGAGCAGAGCTGGGCAGCCCGAGTCACAGGCCAAAATATTACTTCATGCCAACAAAAACATATGTAATGCAGGGACATAATCTGAATAAAATATTTTTCAGGGTTGATATAACTTAACCACAACCATACACCTTTGCAAACACAAGATCCACAGATTTCTGCTCCTCTGAGGAGCGAGGTTATAGCACTGAATGCTCGTGGAAAGACTGGGTAGTAAGTTTGCAAATAAAGAGAGAAACATAAGATATTTACAAAACAAAAGAGTTTTTCAGTATCTAAACAGCTTTCACTCCTTTTCTTCTTCTGGAAAATAAGTAAAACAGCACAGTTCGTTAAGAACATTTTTAGAAGTTTATTTCTTCCTGTGAGGTCTTCTGTTCCCTCCTGAGCCGTACCTTGTTATCTCATCTCCCTACCTTCACTTCTCCATCCCAAGGATCAGACAGATCTGGCTGAGGCTCCAGGACAGTTTCCAGGTGTCATTAACAGCAAACGAGCACACGAGAGCTTCCTCTCTCCTCCTTCCCACCTGATGTGGGCTCTACCCATCAGTGGCTTTGAGGCAGAGGGAACCAAGGTGCTCTGCACCCAGGCACAGGAAAGGGTGATGCTTTTCTGGCTTCCATCTACATTTTTTAATAACTCTTCATGAGGATGGTCCAAAATACCACCTGGAGAAGGAGTGGGGTGAGCAGCAGAACGCTCTGCCACCAGATTTAGTGTTGACAGTGTCATTTGTCTGGGGCTCATTTCCTTCTTTCAAGCAGCAGCCACCAAATGAGTCTGAAAACCTGGCTGAGTACCCGGAGCCACAGAAGTTGAGAGAGTTGAAAAAGTGACATAAAGCCTCCCTCCTGCGATCCATAGGTAGATTTTGCCCAACCTGCATCAATACCATTTACAAGGGGCAATTTAAAAAAAAAAAAAAAAAAAGGAACACTTTTGTAGGGAAAACTCTCCATTCCCCCAGTTTCCCCAGCTCCCCAGTACAACCAGCTCCTTCACCAGCACAGCTTGAACCACCACCAGTGCTTCCTCGGGGTTGCTGCTCACCCGGAGGAGCCGGCAGAACATCCAACAGCATCGTCCACAAAAGGGCAAGAAGCCTCTGAGCCCTGCACAGCTTATCAGCTGGCTTCTGCCAACAGGACAAAAAGTTTGTTGGACCAGTACTTTATTATTATTTTCAATTTGACAAATATTAGAGGATATTTTCTCAAATGGCTCCTCAGAGCCAGGAGGTCTAATGTAAAGCTGGTCGGTTGTATCAGCAGCATCGGTTTGTGCTGCAAAGAAAGCCAGAGGCAAAGCTGCGCCACTCAGATCTAAGAGCTGCTCAAAGGCTGTTACGAGTTTGTGAAATATCCCTTATTTACTTGTTTGCAAGAGTCTGCCCAAATCCAGCACACCAGTCTTCTGAAAAATTAGGAAAACAAAAAAGAAAAAAAAAAATTTACTGTACTTTTTCTTGTAACTCTCAGTAGCCTGAATCATAACTACTCATCATCCGGCTCACATTAGAATGTTTACCAGACCCTGGCCTATAAATATCTCTGCTCTTGCAGACTCCCTTATATATTTTACTGAAGAGGATGGTACTAAATGCAACACATCTTTCCCTCTCACAAGCCCTATTCAACAGACTAGCAGCAGGAATCAGTAGATCTGTTTTCTTCAAAACTAATTAGAATACTACCCTCTGCCATTTTTTTTTCTGGAACATTCAAACTAATGCAACTCAGACTTCTTTATCTGACAGTTTTAACTTGCCTTAGCTGTATTTGTGCAGGGACATTGCTACCTGGGGGCTCTCTCATGATCAAGACTGAAACAAGCATCTCCCTGAAGAATAACAACCAGTGTGTTTTGTACCATATTAAACAAACAAATGGAAGTTTTCTGCATATAACCTCTCCAATGTTGTGCTTATGATTAGTGCTAAGTATTCCATTCTATCCTGATTTCAGTAGAACATTCAATATGGAAACTGTGAGTTCGAGAGGAAGATAGAAAGATTAGGTGCATTAGGTGGTAAGGAAAAGAATAAGATAATCTTTGTGCAGATTGAGGGGTATTAACTGAATTCTTGAAATATCAGCCTTATAACAAATTGGTTTTAAGTTCTTATGGATTTTTATTTGGTACCCACCTCAATATGCTAAATAAATCAGCTAATAGAAGTCAGGAGGGTTCATTCACTGGGGAATTATCAGGTATCATGGAAGGAACTATGTGGTGCTGAGTCACAGAAAGACTCGATTTTACCTCTATGTGTGAAGACTCAGAAACACAACTATAGTGAAAGATTATGTTCTTTGGAAGCAACAGCATAAATATCTATTAAATATCAGGAATGCATGAGTTAGAAATACAAGAAAAGGAAACCAAGTATGCTTTACGTAGAAAGGGAATTTGAAATTTTAAGTTAAACCCTATTATGCATCATTTTTCCAATAGACAGAAACACAAAGAACTCAATTTCCAATAACACATATAATTTTGTACATCTTTGCTCAAGAAAGATGAATTGCAGTGTATACAAGTATTGCAAAGAATTCCATGGATGATCAAGTGGGAACAGAGGATGAGATTCAAGCAAAATTGCTTATTTAGCGTGGAAAATTAGCTAGATTTTGTGCCAGTAAATAAATAAGGAAGAGAGAAGAAACAGTTACGCTCTAAGACAAGGTTAGAAAAAGTGAGCTAGCTGAAAACCAAGGTTGAAAAATCCAGTTTTGTAAAATCAGAAAAATTAAGCTCTGGAATAGCCTTCCAGCTCCCCAGAGGAAGATGGAACTGAAGCAGTTACATGATTAGGCTCTAGCACTTTATGAAAGAAGGCGCGATGCTGATGCCTGAGAAACTCACTTGATCACCTCAAAAGAGTGCACACACACCCCCCTTTGGTCCAGCACTCAGTTCTGGAGCCTCATTTCTTCCCCAAATCTTTCAGATTCAAGTCAGTATTGTACATGAAATATGAAATATTAATTCACGCAAACATATTTTTTTTTAAGAAAAACAAGGTACTTCAGTATTTACGAAAGGACTAGAAAATATTCATACCATAACCATATACCAAAGGCACCAAGCACAACCAGAGTTTCTTGATGTTAAACCAGTAGATATTGCCTATATTGTTGCTTTAAAGAAAACTTGTTGTCCCAGGAGACATTTCAGGTCTGATGAATAAAGGTTCTCACCATTTCAGTTACTCATGACTGAATATAATGTTCTAAACCAGACATATAGCCACCCGAAGAAGGCTGTTTTCTCAAAGCAAGCAGACCATGCTCCAAGTTTAGCATTTGCTTTTATTACCTGCTGTACCAGCCCCTCAACAGCAGGTTCCACTCCTCAGGATGTGGAAGCCAAACTTTCTCCACTGGGTTAATTAAGAAAAAAACTAGTCATTCAGAGTCAGCCGGAGCACACAGCTAAAACTTTCCATAAAGACATCAAAGAGCTTCTTATCTTGTGTATTAGGACAGAAAAACAGAACAACACAACCCTCTAAAGACAGAAACTGCAGATCTACCAGGAAAAAATATTTTTAAAACATATAAATAAATCTACCTTTTTCAAATCTTCATTCCACTCACATTTCCAGCTACTTCCAGCAGACTCTGGAGTCCCTGAGAAGTCTCCTTTGCTGTCCTCGGTGTGCTGCCCAGAGCCCTCCTCACCACACAAAAACCCCAAGCTCCCTCCAAACATCACGGGGCTGCCCCCCACCCTCCTCCCAGGTGAGCAGATTTCACAGCCCCACCTCCCCAGGCCCCAGCACTCTCGTTGCTACCCAAACAGACAAACAGCTGCAGAATAAATAGCAATAAAGCAGTAAAACCATTAAGCCCAGTGTCACTGAGATGTAGAGTCTTACAGAGCCAGGGCATGGCTCAGAACATACAATGAACCGGGGTCACGGGGGGGGGTTGCACATACTGCTGGCATTCAAAAATATAAATAAATATTCAAAAACATGCATCTGTGCAGAATAGTAGCATGAAGGGAGCCATGCTAAGGTTTGCAGACTATAGATATGGAAACATGGCTCTGGGCTGAAATACTGCTGGTTTCAGGATAAAGTAAACATGCAAACTAGAAATTTGTATGGCTTCATATTGAATCAAGCTGGGCATAAACTCAGTTTTCTTAGCCGGACATGTAAGAAAAAAACCACAGAATTCATGTTTATCTTTCTGTGTTTTCTATGACATATTTGCTTTACTGGCTTCTTCCCCCCTCTTTACTGCTTCAATGGCAGCATTCCATATTTTAATTACTGTTAAAATTTCTACTTTGCTTTGACTTACCTTACCAAAACCCACCAAAAAAACCCTTTCTGTACATCAGAAATTTTCTTGGGTTGGCTGGGTTATTTCTGTATTACAGGGATGGAAATTAATGGTGTGTTGGGACACTCCTGCAAATAAGCTCCATAGCTATTGTGGGTTCAACATTAAACTTTGACAAGTCGTATTTCCAAGCGCTCTGAAATGCTGGGATGGTAAATGAGACTGAATTCCCAGGTGGTCCTGGCTAATCTGTGTCGTTCCCAGAGACCTCCTCAATTGACACCTTGAAAAATGATGATGATCTGCTACAACCTGGCTTAATTAATTGAACTGTTCATCCCCTCTCCTCCCCCGTATTAACGCACCTGATGTGCAGAACCAGTAATCTGAATAATTACAGCAGTGAAAGCAGGGACACCGAGGGAGAACGTAGGAAAATGCAAGAGAACAATTTTTATTAAAAATAAATTAGTCACCCATAGGCGAGAACTCGGGATAAAATTAATGTGTAAAACCTATTTTTGCTCTTTCTAATAAGCACACATTAAAATATAAATTGTGTAAAATAGAACAGGTATTTCTGCCGTTTTTTTGAAGGCATTTCCCAGCCTCCTTATTCAGGACTCGGACTTTGCTTGGGACATGTTTATTTGTAAACTGGGACTTTATTGTGACTTGTGCTTTCAATAGCCTCGAGAGCAGGGAGCGAGCTACGTCTGTGCTCCTTGGATGGCAAACACTTGTTGTCAAGCGAGAGGATAATTTTTATAACTAGTGAGTCTAAATATTACTAGAGAGATTAAGCTTTTCATCTTTTCTTCTTAATTTGATATAAATAAGATTTATTTCAAAGGAAATTAGAAGACACAATGTCATTATCCCCAGGACTTCTCCTCGTAAATTCTCACAGACAAATTCATAGATAGCTTTATATTTTAAATAGCATGATATTAGATGTTATGTCTCCTAGAAAGCTTATTCCAGATAAATAATTGAATAATGATAATAAACCTCCTGTCTTTTCTGGTGTTGCCAGCGCAGTGGGATGTGCAGAGCCCTGGCCTTCACTGGAGGAGCCTCGGATGGTGGTACCCGACCAGTGCCACTGGCAATAAATCCCCTTGTACTTTCTGTGCACCCTCAGTGCTGGCCAAAATAATTGAAACCCAGAAAGACACTTCAATACATTTCTTTGTGCCCAACTGGTGTTTGGCATGAACCACTTTTGGAGATGAGGATAAGAAATAAAAAGGGATAGATTTTCTACGCAACAGATAATTCAACCCCGTTCAGCGCGATCCAGAGCTGTTAACGCCAAGGATCCGAACACGAACACGCTCTTCCCTGTGACAGGAAACGTGTGTCCATCATCTGACTCGGTCCTTTCGTTGTCTCTAACTCAATATTTCCTCCTTGCTGCTTATAACGTTATTTGACTGGGCTAGCCATACAGCTCACGTTTTTTAATTAATATGTTTCATAAAATATTATTTATATAAATTTGCATAATGAAGTCAATGGAAATATAGTAGATTTACCCAATAATATGCTTTAAAACATACAGTAGTAAATTCATCTCCAGTGATGTTGAAGGAGAGAGGAATTTGGACTGGCATTTTTTTATTTTGCAAGGTTAATCTATGCAAAACTAGGTACATGATTATGGCCTCAAACATATATTGTAATGATTTTTCCATGAACATTCTATCTCCCTGTCTTCAAGCTAAAACAGAACACCACAAGAGCGGGGGCACTAAGAAATGACGGGATGTAGTGGGTTGACACCACCGAGACCCTTCTTTTGGGAGATTTCTGAGGAAGGGAGAAAGTGTTTTTTCTCTTGTCTTTAAGATTGCATTTCACCATCTCCTAGAAAGGCAGAACAGTAGTATATTTTACTTATTAATCTCCATTTTTTCCAATGCCTGGAATAAATTAAAAGTGTCTTTCAAAGAAATACTCTACATTTTGTAAATGAAAGCCATGTAATAGTCACAATTAGCATTTTAAAGATTCATCTTAGTGTGAGAGCTGCTGACTGAAGGCTACAATTTCCTACGGTACAAGCAGTTTGACTTGTCTTAACACAACCCCTTAATAACAATTAAGGACCAGCAAAACTGATCCTTCCCGTTTGCTACTCTGAACCTTCAAAGGAATTGATTTTTTTAAATTTAGTTTTAACTAAAATGGTTAGGCTGCAATCCTTAATTGGGGCTGTTCTCACTAATGAGGAGCCAAGGCCTAGCCAGTAACGAGAGCTGAGCAGCTCGGCTGGCGCACGGCGCGGCGTCTGATGCTGACCTGCAAACTACCCCCTGCTCTTCGATTTTAAATATTTTGAATTGAAGTGTTATAAATTAAGAGAGAGAGAGACTGGGGAGGGACTCTCTATGAGGGACTGGAGCAGCAGAAAGAGGGGTGACAGTTTGAAAGAGGGGAGATTGAGATGAGATCTCAGGAAGAAATATTTCACCCTGAGGGTGGTGAGAGCCAGGCCCAGGTTGCCCAGAGAAGCTGTGGCTGCCCCATCCCTGGAGGGGTTCAAGGCCAGGGTAGAAGGGGCTTGGAGCAACCTGGTCTGGTGGGAGGTGTCCCTGCCCAGGGCAGGGGGTGGCACTGGATGATCTTCAAGATCCCCTCCAACCCAACCCATTCTGTGATTCTAAGATTTACTCCATGATGCTGCTGCAAATCCTTGACAATTCTGCAATATTTTACTATGGAAAAAGCAAAATGTTGTTAATATTGAAAATATTCTGGTGGGGAGCCCAGCTGGTGGCCCCAGAATCGTATGGGAGAGCTGAGCACCCCAGGCACACCGGGGTCCTTAGCAGTTCCTGGGGGTTACACATCTCTGCAGCAAAGGCAGCAAACCTGCCCACATTTCAGTAACACACGTGTGTATCCATCCCACTACATTAGGATTATAGAATTAATTAGTCTTTAAAATGTATTTATGTTCATTTCCCTTTCTGTTATACCCGTGTACTGCTGATGAGAATTTAAAAAAAAAAATCTAAATTAGGTCAAAAGCTGAAAAAGAGCTGTGGTTGCCCCAGATGAGCTGAGGTAGCCCAAGATGCACATGCTGCACAACTCAAGGAGCATTGCTCCAGGGAGAGCACAGAAAATGCTTCAAAGACAGTTTTCCTTGGCCCCTGTGATCCGACGCACACTCTGCACAATGAGGATCAAAGGTTCAAGTCCTTGACAGCTGCCTGGGTACTTCCTTTTCAATTCTGCGATCAATAAGAATCAAAACACTCTGAAACGTCTGGGTCCCAGTGACGCGGCCAAGTCCAGCACAGAGCCTGGGTGGAAACAGAATCACAGAATGAAGGAAAGATGACATCTCCTAAACGCAAAGCTCCTAAAGCCATCGGGCTTTGGTTTTCCCCGTCAGAGACATAAGCATGGATTTTTCATGTGGACTTTTATGCAAGTGAAATGTAGCTGTGGGACCTAATACACAAACAGATTTGCTTTGCATCAGCAAAGACTGACCTAAACGACATCAAGGACTCCATATGAAGCTCCATTGTTGTTCTTTGCTGAGGCACTTTTCTCCCCAGACAAACTTAATCTGGATTTGGCATTATTTGGGAAAAATTCAAGCAGGGATCTCTTTGCTGCCATGGGACACAGGACTTTACCATCCTCTCGACAGTCATTCTAGAGTGTAAGAGCTCCAAAGTGTAACCTGAAACAGTTTTGAGCCATTGGAAGCATCCCTGTTTTAATTAAACACCTTTCTCTGCAGCTGGGCATGCCGTAGTCACAGTTTAGCTTGTTAATTATGTTGTGCAAGGACCACTACTCTGTACTCCTAGTGAATGATTTATTAACTCCAGCAACAGAAAACCTCCTCTGTAGCACTGGCACACCAAAGACAAAGGAGGTAATTACTGTGCCCAAAGCACTTTAACTTCATTTACACCCTGCCCGCTGCGGGCGCCATCGCGGGGCTCTAAATCACAGCGCTGTTACTGGCTCCTTTTCATCGCGAGATGTTCAGCATCATCCTTCCCTTACAGCTACTCTGGGGCAAAATCCGACGTAGCATGATGTCTGCAAAGGGGATACATCATACATTAACAAACTTGCTATTACAGGAGGATTCATAGCCTTTTCAGGCTCAAATCACAGTTCTCATGACAGAATGTTATCTCTTCCTGGCCTTGTAGGATGTGAGTTACAATATAAAGTCTGCTTAAGAATTTCGTTCAATTCTGTACACAATTAATTTAGCAACACTCCTAACATTCATTTCATTTTTATTTTTTTTCCCACTCTTTTCATCTCTGGAACATCTCGATATGCCTGAAGTGAACACAAAATGCCATCTTCTAGATAACCTGCATTTATCTAAATTTCTGTGTCTCAGTTTCCCAAGATGTTTCACTTTACTGTCTGGTGCCTTTCTCAAACTAAGAGATAAAACAAGAACATGCTGGGGAGCAAAAGACCCAACAGCAGGCTCTGCTCAGAAAGATACCTAACGTGTGGTTGCCCACCAAAGTAGCTCTTCTTTGTGCCCCAGTGTGTGTGCATCGCTTGCTTGGAGTCTACAATCTCTTCAAAACCGACATGAAAAGGCAGAGAGGAAGACCTAGAAGGAAAAGGAAAGCTGGTGTGATTTGGCTGCCTCTTTCCAAGGCTGCTTCTGGGGCAGGTGTAAATCAGAGGCGATGGCAGCGCGAGAGGCTTTGGCACCACCCGGGGATCCTTCCCCCCCTCAGGATTGTACAAACCCAGCCTAAAAACCTCGCTTGAATGAGCATGAGAGTTGGTGCAGCAACATCCCGAGCTATTTATTATTTATATGACCTTACACAGGTTAACCCCCTTGTGTTAGTACAAATATAGAAAAAAAAAAATAAATAAAATGACCCCTGTGCTTACAATTACATCACATAACCTGGAGGGAAATGATTGAGAGGGAATCACATCACAGCCGACAAGGCTGAGCTTGCCACAAACACCCCCCACCCCCCCGAATTCTTCTTACAGGAGACAGGGAGCTTCTCAAACACAATTTCTCAGTGTCTTGAGGCTGTCCCCTAAAATTAAATATTGATTCAATATTAGTTGGGTTTCTCAGCAGTGGGGGGGGTGGAGATGGGTAGAAAAATGAATATGCCTTTTTCTCGGCCTCTCTAGTTTTAAATACCAGGGTAATTGTAATGGTCTGCAGATAGGTGGAACGAGCTTTGAACAGCTAATCCAGTGTTTATAGAAGCAGAGCATGCATGAAGATATACTGTTTACCATCACCTTGGCCGACCCTCTTTGTTTATTCATCAATAGTAGTCATTTGGGAGAGTTTCAATCTGGCACAGTTCTGCCCTGGACTCAGCAGGTTACCTTCCCATAATGTCAAACATGCTGTAGGGAAGTTAATTAGATATAAGTAGCTTCTTTTTTTTTTTTTTTCTTCTAGAGAACATAATTTGTTGCTTGGCGAGCTGTGTACATCATTCTAGATGGAATAAACATCCAGAGAGTTGTTGAAATCTGGTAAAATGAAGGAAATGGGTGTAAAACAGAGGGAAAATGAGAGCAAGTTTCCTGAGAGTAAAAAATCAGCTGCTTCTGAGAAGACAGAGTGCCTTTTTTTGCCAAATGGGGCTATGTCAACAACTAAAGCAGAAGATCACCTTAGGGGATGTATTTTATTCAGATTAACCTGAATGAAAATCTATCTTGTTATGTTCATCTATTAGATGCTGGAAATGTATCATAACGTACCATCAGCCTCCTATTTTGTCTTCTCTCCAAAGAATTAACAGAAAGATTTTCATTTTATACCAGGTATCTGTCTGTATGTTTAGGTGACCCACTCAAGATAACCATGGTGCAGTAGAAGACCAAAGGCCAACTCAACCAGAAATACAGAAAACAGAAGTAAAAGAGCACTTCAGAACACACTGAGCTGTGGGGAAAAATGTCTGTGACAGATCTTTAAATATTGTAGAACCGTGTCACATCGTATCAGCTGTTAATCTGGTTCATACGCTTCCCATTAATAAAGGACTTAACAGCTGTATATCGCTCTAGAAATTCATAACTCTACTTCCACGGTCCTATACTGGCCATTTATTTATTTTCCAATGTGAACCCAGTCACATGAAGCTATATTACAATGTTACTTGGGAGTAGCAAATTGATTCTATTAATCTTATTTACTACAGCTATTTTGAATTTGAGAGGGTAAGAACTGTATTGTATTAGAATAGGTCACCTTGACCTAATCAATACTAATCAGCTACCAAGCTTTTGGAAAACAGAATGGCTTGCTGTACTCTTACTAAAGTCTTACTCTTTTTGCTTGATATATATATTTATTCTTTTCTTATTTTCATAGGATAAGAATCTGAAAAAAACAGGTCATCTGTACCTATATATGTATGTATGTTAAATTCAAACACAACTAGTGCAAATCAAAAGAAATAACAGGATGCACTGGCAAAGGCAGCTCAATAATTAGTTTATAGCTTAACAGATGTTATTAAATGTTGTATTAATGAGCAGCAGAACTACCTTGATGTTGCATTTATCAATCAAAGCTGTCCATATAATTGCATTTTTCCTCCTCATCAAACTCCAATCTGTTTGTTTCCCCTTTTATTACTTATAATTGGCATTAAATTCGGACTGAACAAAACCTCAAGGTGATGGGTCACCAGCGCTATTCAGCGGATGCAACAGAAAGCAGAAGTACTTTAGGAGTACGTCCTGTCTTATGGCATCTTGTAGCCAGTATTTACTCTTCAAGGCCTTTGTCCTTTTATCCGCTCTGAAAATGAAATTCCCCAGTGCCCTTCCAAAATTTTACTCTGTGACTTTCTTTCATTTAAGCAGTTTTAATGTCTGCAGATACTGCCCACTTAATGGTGCAGCATTTAGAATGGCAGGTCCCTGGCATCCTGACAAAGGATTATTAATAATGCTCTCCAGGAAAGCAGAACCAAAAGAAAACAATTAAAAAAAAAAAAAAAATCTGGCAGATTCGCTTCCTCTCCTCTTCTGCAGCAGGGGAATCAGCAGCCCCTTTGTACAAAATATGGTTCCATAATAATTCATTCAGGGGTAGAGGTCTAAGAGCAGGACTTGCCAACCAGAGACTGCTGGCGTGTGAATAACCCGCAAACCTCCTCAGCAAGAATTATGTTTATTGATGATAAAAATCAAGGACCCAATGCAGGAAAGTGTTCTCAATTGGCTTAGGAGAACCAAACCGCTCTCCACTCACCCAACAAGCCCACCTGACAGTTCTCTGCCCATAGGAACCTCCTAAATATTTTTGGTTTGTACACAGAAGACACTAATTTGAGAAGTATTCATTTCAAAATCAGGTTCTGTCTGTTTAAAGCTTGGGTTTGGGGTTTTTTAAGAGATGACAAATTGGACACTATTAGCTGAGGAGTAATTAATACATCTTAGAATAGAGAGGGACTTTAAAATGAGTTTTAATTATACATGGGAGTGATGCAAGTTATGCAGCTGGCCTTTAATAGCAATATTTTTCTACTGACAATGAAAATGTATTGCTTGAGTTCCCAATTCTAACTTTGGGGTTGGGGGCTGCTGCCTCCCCCAGCACAATTTAAGATCATCATCTGAAAAAGAAACCCTACTTCAGTACTGTTGCTTGCTGGCAGACATATCTGGAAGTGTTTTACTTGGAAATGCTCAGAGAACATATTGGAAAATCAGAAAACATAGGGAAAAGTCTGCTCTTGCCAACAGATTTTCCTTTTCCATCCCACTGGAGAGCAGCAGCTAGAAAGGGCTGCAGACACCCCCCGCCTTCGGCATCGCTGCCATGGATGAATGAGTGGCCTTTGGGTTTTGTATAAGACAGAGTATCAAAGTAGCTCTTTGCTGTGATATTCATAAAGAACCAGGCTCTCTGCTCTGAATCTTTAACATCCATATTAAAAATAAAAAACAATTATTCATTTTTTATGGATTTCTTAAAAAAAAACCACCAAAAACCATCTCTTTCAGTTGCGTAAAGCAGAAGCCAACTCCAAACTTCCATCTCTCTGCCCCCTTGGACTATAGTAATTTAAAATAAATATTGTAAAAGAAGAATTGCTCTTACCCCTCATCACTCAGCTTCTGCAAGTTTTATTCCAAATCACAGTGTTACGTTGACAATGTTCTTCCCACATGGACGCTGCGGTGCATGGGTGTCTCCTGCTCCCTGGTGAAGTCCTTCCTGAGCTGATGCACTGGCCTGGTGGGAGAGAAGAAATATGTTTAATAAGGGCATCTGAGGCAGGGATGTGCTGGGGCTCGAGGCACCGCTATTTGCTAATCTAAGACGAGCATTTGAATTACTCCCCGCACCCTGTTTTTATGGTTTTATGCAGCTCAAGCCTAGAAGAGATTTTGACATCAACTCGCATTATTTTATAGCCAAGTGAAATCCTACACTAATAGAAGCAGGCCATGATTATAAAAAAAAAAGATGCAAAAGCTAATTTAGAAATCCTCTTGCCACACAACAACAGAGAGTTATGCCGAGAAGGTCAACAGCGGCAGCTCGGAGAAGGGAGATGCTGCTGGAGCCACGGGACAGTGCAGCCCCAGAAGTTGTGGCTAAATCCCTTCCCTTCTCCAGCAGCAGCTTTCCCTGCCATAATCCTACAGCGAAAATGCAAAAGAGGCACAACCATGGCAACTGGCCGCGAAATCTGAAACAGGGGATGTTCTTTTTACATTTATAAACCTGCAAGAAGTCTAAAAAACTGAATACAACAAACTATCTCCCCTCTCAATATGCTGTTATATTTTCAATACCATGTTATATTCACCGGTTCTTAAAAGTTAGGGTACATGTCAGCAAATTTCAACCCCAGGAAAAGATAATTCGCTTCTGAAATATCAAAACCAACTGAACCAGTAATCTCCCATCAGACAGACGGTAGCTTTTAGCCAACAGACCTGTTTCTTGGCTGACAGGTTGGTGTGCTTTGACCACCACCAGCATGGCCTTTCCTCAAAGTGTGCTCATCCTGTTATTAAAAGAGGAATCACAGTTAATTATTCTGTGCACACATGGTATTTAAGTGTAAGGAATGTTGCATTACCTACCTACAAATTAACATTTTTAACATTTTGTTTAGTCTGTGATGGGGAAAAAAAAAGAAATAAAGCTTTGTGATAGTTTGTAGGGAAACTCAGATTCTGGCTGAAACCTGGCTCTGTAAATGTTCATGCCAATGCTTTCACCAAAGCCTGCAAGAAATTTTGTTTGAGTGACGGCAGAAAGGCTTCTCTTACAATGGAGATGTGCCCTTTCAGTTTAGATTTTGAATGCCAAGCTTCTTTCATTACTGCTTTGAGGCAGGTTTTTAATTGTGCTGGATGTGTGTCTGTGTACATGAAGATACCAGTTATGGTGCTCCCTAAACTATCTGGAAAAAGGTGACGGGTCCCTTGCTGGCAAAAATCATCCCTGCAGTGTACCTTCCACCCCCCATCACCTTCCCATTCCACATCAGCAAGACCAGGAACATTTTCCTCCTCCACTCTCCTTTTCCAGGGTTTCATGGGTAGAGAGGAATGTGAGCTGCATCCTCCAGGAGGTCAGCAGGGAGGTGGGAACCATCCCCACCTCCAGTAACGGAGCTGGTGCCATGTTTTCCTTCATAGACCCCAAAGCAGGTGGAGCAGGGTCTGGGCTCCTGGAGAGATCTGAAATCAGTCAGTTTAAATCCATTCTCAGAAAATTGTGCACTGGTTTCCAAGCAAACCTGCAGTGATGTTTCTGCTGTCATATGAAAAATAGTTTTGAACTTTCTTGCCTTTTTAGCAGAATAATGGGTTCCTTCAAACTTGCAAAGGAAATGGTGTCATGGAGAGATGGGAAGGAATGGAGGTGGGAGCTGGGAGAAGAGGAAGACAGCATTAATTACACGGAGCCTGACAGGTAAAGGAGAAAATTTTGCACTTTTCAAAAGGCAAAGAATTAACAGATGATTGAGAGCAGGGAAAACTGGTAATTTCTTTGAGCTGTTTAAATAGTTTGTCAACCTCTTAATGGCATTCCGTGTGTAAGAAAGAAATGGAAAACAATCAAAGCAGCAGTCTGTAAATATCTAGATTAGCATATTTCTGAATATTTACAAAGTTTTGAGTTTGGGGAAATGTTTGTGCTTTGTGGCTTTGAGTTCTGGTGTTAAAACATAATAAACTGGCAAAATCCACAGGCATCTTAGCCGGCCTCGCTGCTTTACCAGCTCTGTACATCCGGCTCGCTCTCAGTAAAAAGGCAAGGGTTACCTCCATGGGGAAGTTTATGGCAATTTGTAGTTTTAAAAATTAGTTTAAAAATAGTTTTAATAGTGCAGAGTTTAGTATTTGCATGTAGTACATACTACATACCTGAAATCTGACAGGGCACATGAATCATGGAGCTTGGAGCCAAATGATGAACACGTGGGTTTCCATCTCCCTCAGGAGAAGCCGAGAGCCCCCAAGACACTTCCAAACAAGCACAAATGGAACTAGGTGTTAGGTATCAATGTGCACCCTCACTGGAAAAAAAATATGAAGATGATGATTCCTGAAATTCTAATGGTTTAAGATTACCTTTAACCCCAGATATATTTTTCTTTTGTGTAGAACAGCAATCCTGAAAAATACACTTTTGTTTGTTTTAAAATTTACAAGAATTACTTGGCAGAGGCAGGGCTCCAAATTTTGAAGAATTTCTTCTCTTTTTTTTTTTTTTTTGAAGGAAGAAGGAAATGCTCTTTACTTTCTGAAACTTTAATGTGTTTTTCCCAGAAAGAACAGCACTGAAATATTGTGGCACTGAAAACCCCCCAAACTATATCATGTATGATTCTCTTCATCACAGGCCAATTTTATGGAAAAAAAAGTACTGACAGAGAGAAAGAACAGTTCCTCCAGGTCAGGAAAAGAACTCCTCTGACAGCTGTTGAAGTCCAGTGTATGGGCAGTTGGGAGTGATTAACTTTGCTGTTTTAAGGGAGTTGCTCCAAAAAGGCATTAAAAAGGCTTCTGAAACTTGACAGTTTTCTTCTGGTGTAGAGAGAAGAAAACCAAATGGCTGAAGTGCCAAAGGAGGTTGGGTGAACAAAGGCTCTGCCAGCCCATTACAGACGGAAGACGGGGGAATTGTTAGATCTTCAACAAGAAAGGAGCAAACAACGCAAAGAAAATGCAAAGAAAACACAAGGAGCAAAGAAGCTTTTGGTGCCTGACTTGCTGTGACCAGGTATCGACCACGTCAGCATCAGCAGAGAAAGGTCTAGGGAAGAAAATCCAGGTCAAAGAACACTTAGGGAAATGAAAAGCATCCAACTCATCAGGGCATGGCAAAATTCATCCTGGGGAACTTATGATCCATTAGTAATTGTCTTGAAAATCTTGCGGAACGAGTGAGAACCTGGAAGACTGAGCAGTGGTAAGGAAAGGTGGTTTTTTCAACCAAATATTTTCATTTAAAAATACGATATGCCCAAACTAATATTGTTTGTGTGAAAGGGCTCATATAAAAAAATTCATGAACTGACAGAACATGAACCTGAAAAATACTTTTTTGCTTTGAAAGGCAAAGAAAAAAAGTTAAAACTCAAACTTGATACAAATCAAAGTGCTCCGAAACAAACAGAAAATGGAACATATTACTTTCAGAAAAGCAACTATAAATAAACAAAACTACTCACCTCAGTTTAGGAATGGAAAGTTTCTGAAGTATTTTGCAGGACGGGAAAACAATTTGACTCACAGGTTCCTGAGGGAACCTAGAAGAAAACTGGAGATTCAATTTATAAAAGCAAGAAAAGAAGCCATTGCAGCGTTACCTTTGGCTATGAAAGATATAAATGAAAATAAGTCCAGATTCAGAGCAGCAGCACTCAAACATGCTTCCGCATTTTATGACGGACATGTAAAATGCTTCATTAAGTTTCTCCTGCCGTTTGAAGCCTTGTGCTGCCGGGGGTCAATAATAGTTAAATGTCAAGGTACAAAACAGAAAGTATGGGACATGAAATAATACGGTAAATCAAAACCTGTCAGGCTGCAAAACTCCCAGCAAGTGATGTAGGTGGTGGGAGATGGATGAGTGTCTGCAGCCATGGCTAACAGCTCATATTCTCTCTAAAAAATGCAGTTTAGACTACATTTGTACCAAAATAGTGAGAAAGTGATGAAGGGTTTCACTGGAGTGATTTTGAGGAATGAAAAGGTACCACAACAAATATCCGTACGGGCAAAGGCTGGGGAGAGAGATATTGCTGGTGCTTCGGGAAATGGAGCTGCTAAAATGACCGAGTGGAGAAGGACTATAAAAAGCAAAAAGATGACTGTGCAACATTGTTTAAAACAAATATTTTAATTCCACTCTATTTTGAAGTTATCTCAAAATAACTTGAGGCAGGATATTTTTATGGTGAAAGCAATGCCACATCTTGCTAATCCAATTTATCTGCACACAGGTAATGTCCATTTTTCCATATTATAAATTTGGGAAGGACCTTTGAGCTCTGCTTTATTTATATCACTCTGTACTTCCAAAATAAGGTCCAGGCGATGCCCACTGTGGTTTGGTCCCAAACTTATTCAGACCTTTCAGCCCAGTAGCAGAAGAAGGACCCACCACGCACCAGCAGTTTGTTAGCCCATGTGCTATTTAATGTTTGATGAAGCAGATTCTTACCTTTGAAGAAGTCCACATCTATAAGGAACCACTTTGCAGAGCTCCAAAGATTGACCAAATGTAAAGGAGAAGCACACTGAAAGAATGAATTTTGGGCAAACTGGTTAATTACATACCAGATTTGGTAATTACATACCAGCTGCAAAAGGGCTGGAGAAGAAGCATACATGGCAACAGCAATAAATTAAAAAAAAAAAAAAATTAATCAAAGGGGATAGTGTTTCCAGCCTAACAGCTTTCCTGCTTTATTCTTGTTACTTTGGGAGAACCTGGGGGTAACTTCTCTGGACTCTGACCTGGGTGGATGGATCCTTTCCCTCCTGATCTCGGTGTTTCACCCAAACATCTCATGGCAGATTTTAGTGCTACCCAATGTGCTTTCCCACCTATTTGAATTTTGTTTCATATAAATTGTCTTCTTGACTCTGGCCTGGTAAATTTACTCGGCTTGCTAACTCATTTTCCTCTGTCCTGGTTTTGTGGTATCTATCAAATCAGTATGCAAGTAACATTTTCTGTCATACTAAAAGATTAGCTGTAAACAGAAGAGAAGCAAAGTTCTTTGCTGCTGTACAGATTTATCATGTACTAGTAGCACATTTGGCATTACAAAAGAGATCATATAAATTGTGAAAAACGATAATGAAACACAGCTTGGAAATGTTATAAAGAATCCTAGTTTTACCGTGGTAAAATAGAAGCAAAAATCCAAGCAGAGAGTGGGAAGAAAAAAAGGTAACTGAATGACCATCACAATTTCCTAAAAATTAAGCATAAAAAAGCAGGATGTGATTGGAAGAAATAATACATACCGGAAAGAAAACAGAAGAATTAAAGTATGTATGTAAGTATTCAATTGATAATATCTTCAATGAGGTATTTTTACGATATTTTTGGGGTTTTTTTGCCAGAAACTCCATCCTTCAAACTGGAGAGAGGAGGGAGAGACCCGAGAAGCAGAGGGAAAACCCCATCCTGGAAGTCCTTGCAGAATAGCTGGCCCCAAAGACTAGCATATATCTGAAGGTAGGGGAGGCTGGTGTTAATGTGGCTTTTGGAGAAGAATTCAGGGAGGAACTGGGCTTGCAGAAACTACTGTAACTAACAGGTATGCTTACAGTAAGCAGCATCTCAAGAATCATGAGTTCTTTCTTCAATCAACAAGTTTCAGGTGTTTGGGTTGTCTTCTTGGTTAGTTTTTCGTGGTGAAACTAAGCACCTATCTGTGGCACAAAGGAAAAAAAAAAACAATTGTTGGCCTTATTTTTTTCCCCTGGTTAATATGAAGACATTACCACCATTTACAGAAAAACCACAAAAAAACCCCAACACCCAAATCAGTTCAAAAGGGGGAAAATTCAATGCAGTGAAGTTGTTTTTTATATGTGAATGAAGGTTCATAGAGACCTACACTTCAGTATTCTAACAAACACATATTTTATGAGCACAATATATTCTGTACTAGTATTAGAATAATGAATAAAACATTCGTAAAAGGCAAAAGCTTTGTGAAAAACACTTCAGTGTGTGCAGCTCTCAGGTAACAGCAGAGGTGAATTACGTTGCTATATTTGTCTATTCCAGTCTTAAGCAATCGCAACAAATAGCTATTTAAAAGAAATTTAAGGAAAAATGTCAAATTTACCCACACATGACTTGAATTCCATGAACGAGTATGTCTCTTCCAGCATGCATAAAGCGCTAAGGCTTACATAAACGCCCTACATCATCCAAGTAGTCACTTTCTGATCTTCAAAATCCAACAGAATTATTTATAGCTTTGTATGAAATATTCATGGAAAAGTGTCCATTGCCTGAAATTTCTGCTAAAGAGTAATTTAACTTGGTTTTTTGCATTTCTTACTATCATAATAATTTAGGTCAGGCAAGAGCCAACAATATCATCTTGTCTAAAATAACTGTGATGAGTATTACAGTCTTTAGATTTGTAGTAGGTCTTTTGTAAAAAGCACAATATATAATGGGCCTGATCCAAGCCAACAGAAGTCTACAGTAGTATTTAAATTTATTTTAAGCCTGGATGAAGCCTTACAAGCTATCCATTTAATCACAACAGCCAACTCAGTAATTCGCCCCGTACCCAATGCCACAGTCACACGACATCATATTGTGCGGTAGGAAGTATGCATTTCCTTGGGCCAGTAATAAGACAAATAAATCCTGCCATCTCCTCCTCCCAGTGCCTGCAGCATATGGTTAAATTCCCATCTGGTTTAAAAACCTCATTGAATAATGAATACGAAGGCACAGGAGACACATGACTGGTGCTACTGGACTGAACACAGTGAATGCTGCTAGTGAAAATATGTGATGTAATCTCAAATGTTGTTGAACATGGGCCAAATTCTGTACTCATTATGTCAACATATTTTACACTAACTTCAATGAAATTTCCTGGCTAGAGAAAGATTCCTTTTTTCCCCATCTTTAATATTTTATAGATTTTTTTCTGAATAATACAATTATCTTTTTAACTCCACACAATAAATATGCAAAAAACCTAAAGCAACAGATGGGAAGCAACATAAAAGTCCAACAGAATAAATACACATACGTGTGTATATTTATGTATATATGTAAGGTACATATACATGTGTATGTATTTATGCCTTAAAAGGAAGAATTTTCTCCAGAAGGTTTTTCAGTTGCCATTTTCACTTAAAGTAGTTGTGATTTTATGACCACCAGATGTCATAAAAACATTTACATTCCTGCTAGGCAAGTGGGAGCCCCTTCCATCCCCTTTCTTCATGCAAGTTCCGCTTTGCAACTGCTTTCTTTCTGGCCGAGGAAAACTCTGGAGTTAATTGAATGTCATTCAGTGTGGTGAGGTGTCTGGTAAAGAAACAAGTAAATGGAAATGTCTTAAAACATCTGAAGCTTTCCACAGTCCACAAAACCCAGGCCTGACACAACGGAGCTGAGGCTGACAGTAGAAGACAGAAGTCTGATTCCTCTCTGACATTATTTTGCCTGGCAGAGCTCAGTGCCAGTTTTTCTCCCTGGTTCGCGACCGCCCTTGAGATAAGGCCATCTGTCACCAAATCCACATTGGGAAGCCCCATTCCCCACCCCGGACACCTCCTCTTCATCCTGCTCATCACGCTCAGCTCTGTGGATGGCTCCTCCTCTGACCCAGCCGAGGGTGGTCCTGGGCATTTCCACCCTGTTCCCACCCTCCCCACCAGCTAATTATCATTATTTTGACAGGAGCCTCTGCCTGACATCCCTCAACACGGATAATAGAAAAAAGCCTTACAGCTAATGCTCCTGCCCTCCTTGGATTGTGTTTGCAAAGATGTGAAAGAAGAGGAGTAGAGTGCCCTTATTTATATATTTCAGTTTACACAGATCATAATATTGTAAAAGCAATCAGTTTTCTCATCTCAAAAAACCTTTTAAGGGACAATTACTATTAAAACCTACAAGTAAGAATCTTAAAATGCAGTGCATATGATAGTTATGTACATAAAGTTATGTATCTAATTAGACAGACACATACAATAAATATAAATATTACATACCAACTACTTAGACCAGCCATAAAAGTACTTTTCAAGAGCAGTGCTGACTAACAATCTAAAGTCTCAAAGTTTTCAAGCTTTTAAAAATGCACCTCTGACTATTACCACACTAATTCATTTTCAAAGATTACCGCTGCACCATGGTTTCAAGACACATCTCATGTTCCTGCTCTCTCTCTTTGCTCATGTCATCTTTATCTTTTTGTATATTTTATGTGTATTTATAATTAAAAAGCAGCATTTGCTCCACCGTAAGTCCTAAAGGTTTTGCATATCATATCCTACAGGGATGTAATGGATAAAGAATAGGACATATTTACTTCACCCTGTGAAAGCCATTTGCACATGACAAAGTGGGAATCAGAAGGATGTACCCTAATGTCAAGTAATGGAACAATAAGAATCAAAAATTACCTATTTTTTTTCATGAGGCTGTCATTACCATTTTAAATAATACACCTCCCCAGAAATTCTTGCGGATAATTGAAAGGAAGAAATGTTCTTGCGAAGCAGGTGTTTTTCCCACTGCTACCAAATAATTTAGGATGGCATATAATATTTTGACAGCGCATATATGTGAATGTGTGTGTGTGTGTGTCTCTTTCAGGCAGGAATTTTCCTCCAAGACAAAGACTCTGTGAAATTTACAATATGTAGTGAGATCAAAGGTTCTGAACCCTGAGGAGGTCGAGCTGAGACCAAAAATGTGACTCTGAGAATCATATCTAAAAGATTGTCTTAGTTATTTAACAAAACCGGGGGAAATTAGGTGTAATTTCCAATTCTGACTTCTCAGCCTCAACGAAACAAACTCAATGGAAATACCTGGGAGCAGAGATTGTTTTATTAATAAGGCATTGGGACGTTGGTTTTGATTTAGATTCCCAGAAGCTGTGGGCTTCACACGTTTTGAATGAGACACTGAAATCTGCATCACCTTTTCACGTTGTTCTGCACCGAAACCAGGTATAAACTCTGAATTTCAGGTATCAGGTGCAAACCAAGGTCAACTGTACGTGGGGAATATTTTTGCAAAGATGAGTCAAAAGTTAATAAGAAAACTTCAGGTCAGCTTGGCCTTACCAGGGGCAGACCTTTATTGTGAAAATATTTACTAGCTTCAGATCACACTAGTAGCATAAATGGCATTTAGATTAAAGTCTCCAGGCCTGGTTGTCATCGTGCTGGAGGCAGTTAAATATTGCACAAACACACGCACACACAGAGTTCACATCTGTTCTAACCTCAGCAGGAAATTCTCTCCAAACACTGCTCCCTCCTACGCGTAGAATAAAGCTTCACTAACATTAATATTCAGGTAACGTTAATTATGTTTGTCCTGTTGATTGCTCAAGTAAAACAAATGTTTTGCTTTCTGATTTCAGAGGGAAAAATCACGGCTCAGACCGGACCCAACCCTCTTGGCTGCACCTGGTCCCCAAAACCCGATTGTCACCTCCCATCTTTATCCCATCGCCAGTGAGATCAGGTTGTGCACTCTCCAGGCAATTCCAGAAGGAATTGTCCTTCTCCTTCAAGGAGCTGCTTACGAAAATATGTCCCAGTGTGAGTTGTAATAATTACCTCAATTGTGGCAGTGAATATTGTGACACCGCTGGAGAACACGTTCCTGTGAGGAGAGAAAGGGGCCAGGGAAGAGGAGGGTCTCTGTGCGGGCTCAGCCAGAGCTGCCCAGTCCCTCTTTCCTTCAGGAAAACCCAGCTGCAGATTTAAATAAATAAAAACTAAAATTGCAATCTCAATATTCTTCTAATTCTTTTCCTTCTTTCTGCCTCTTTCCATCCCCTTTCATCATCATATTTAAAGCCTGAAACTCAACTCACCAACTGCATATAAATGTCAATCCACATTCTTGTGAATTTTCATAGCAATTGGTGATAGTATGATTTAATGCACAACATCTACAGCACCACCGTGTCACTTTATCGGCTTCTGTATCATTAAAAGCACAAATCAAAACAGTGATCTGGTGGGTTATAAAAGGACAGATCAAAACTAAAAGGCAATGTTTCTCTACCTGTCAGAGGAAAAAAAGGAAAGAAAAGAGCTTACTTTTGACAAACACACTATAAGTTTGCAATTATACACTAGAAGAAGCTGCATTGTAACATAAATGAATGTGTTAAAACTCCTTATATGTAGGAAATGCTTAGTTTCTGCCTGCTCTTCATTTATCATTTCTCATATGAGAATTGATTGCCTCTACATTATACAACTCCATCTGTTCAAACAAAAAAGTTACCATTAAATAAAAAACCTGCATTCAGAAATTCAAAAATAATGTTAATAGCAATATTCTGAATGCAAGAAAACCAAGCGTGCATTTTCAAGTTACCCATTTTACTCTCAGAGGACCGTTACACTTACTATGCAGCCTCAGTTTTGATGTTAAAAAAAAAAAAAAAATCTAAATGGTATTTACCTATTTGACAAACCGAAGTGAAGGAATCATATCTTCCACTAGCTTGAATGATAAACATGAAGTCAAAGAATTACAATCTCAAGAGACACAGTTAAAAGAAACAAGAAAACTCTTTTGCATAACACAACAGCTTTTCCTTTTCCTTTCAAAGTTCCCCTACACGCAGACACTTTATTTTGCTGGATACTTTGCAGTGCCCAGGAAGCCTAATATTTTAAATTTTCTTGCAATGGCACAGACTGCAGCACTAAAACATTGACCCAGTAAAGCAAAACAAACAAAAGAAAAATCTTTGGATATGGGGGAGTTTGCTCAAAACAAAACCTGAAAAAAACCTGAAGTGGAGGTTGCTGCGTAGCGACGGCGGTGCCCGGCTCAGCACTGCCTCAGCAAATGCTGCTTTCCCAAAAAAACCCAACCCAACTTACCTGGCCTGAGCATTAATTAAACTTAGGAGACTGAATCTCCACAGCAAAATATCATCAAGCTCAAAAACTCTTCCAGCCCACCTTGCCAAAGTGCTGCACTGGATATAAAACCTACCATTTAGGTAATTTATAAAAATAGAAGAGCGGAGACAAGGCTTAAGGGAATACAGGGAAAAGACATAAAGCAGGTGTTGCCGCAGCACAGGCACAATAACTATTGAGAGGAGCCGTAAAACAAACTATACACAGGATAAAAAAAAAAACAAATTACAGATCACCTACTAAAGATGGATTCCTAGTTAATTGGATTTAAACGTACCTGTTAGGCTGGGAAGAGCAGAATCCAAACAAGTTAAAAACTTTCTGGTGCTCTTTGGAACAAGAAGGGGCAAAAATTAAAATTCAGGCCCCAGTTCTGCATTCTGGGTGCAGTTATGAATGCGCCTGCAAAAAACATTCCCCTGGTTCTGTGCAACTGCAGCGTACACAGGTAGGGCAGGTCTTGATAATCTCCTGGATCATTCTCGTCTCCGTTGCCACTCAACCACCCTTCCCCGACCCCAAAACCAGCAGTTAAGGAATCCACATGCAAAACCTGCCCACTGTAATGCATTTCACCTGGAGACACATGGGCTGCATACGCCTGCATCGCTGTGGTTCGGTGTGGGACAAGCACAGTGTCGTAGAATGATGGAATGGCTTGGGTTGGAGGGGACCTTGAAGACCACCCAGTGCCACCCCCTGCCCTGTGCAGGGACACCTCCCACCAGCCCAGGGTGCTCCAAGCCCCCTCCAACCTGCCCTTGAACCCCTCCAGGGATGGGGCAGCCACAGCTTCTCTGGGCAACCTGGCCCAGGCTCTCACCACCCTCACACCAAACAAGTTCTTCCCCACATCTCAGCTCCATCTCCCCTCTTTCAGTGTCAAACCCTTCCTCCCAGGGCTCCCCCCCCTGATAAAGAGCATTGGTCCCTCCTGCTTCGTCCCCCCTGGGCCACCATCACCCTGGCCCCCAGGCAGCAGGAGGCTGCTCCCCTCGCTCGGGGCTGGGGCACTGGGGAAAGCAAACGGATGGCTAAAGCATCCCTGGAAATATACTGCAAAAAGCACTCAAAATCCCCTCATTTGCAGTACAAAGAGGTACAGCTTAACGCACCCCGGCACAAACACACCTCTTCTCTCCAGAACTGTCACTGCAAGGCCCAGATAAGATCCAGTTTCCCTTATTCAGCAGAGGTGCTGGAGCAGAGCAGCACACAAAATATTCGGTGCTCCTTTGCAGAAAGGTCTTCCCTTCCCAAGCTTTTGTAATGACCACAAGGAAAAGGGCCAACGAGACCCCAGGGAAATAACGGGCAGTAAGCCGATGCTGAAAATAAGATCAAAAATATGTTTTCATAACCATCGAAAAAGGAGCCTATTTGATAAGGCTTGTTGCAAAAACAATCATTGCAGAAATTCAACTTTCAATTCCCTTGCAATCCACACTGACTTTTGCCACCAAGTCTTGCATACAGCTCTGGCATTTGGATTAAATAAGTTGCCCTGCTTGTTAAAGCAGCACTTCCCATGGGTTAACATCTCAATTTAAACTCTGCTTTGTACTGCCTCGGTGCGACTGGACGGCCTTTGGACATTTATCATTGATCTCAATTGAATTACGAGGCAAATTATTAAGCCGAAGTTATGAGCCCTATCATTATGCCAGAACAAAAGTGGTACATATAGCAACTCGTGTAGCATTATACACAGGAGAGAAAATCAAACACAAGTCCCAAGACAATTCCCCCGAGAGCCCAACACCAGCGTATTATGCATGGTACACACTAGGGGAAGCATTACACTTTATGACATTCTCCGTCTCAAATACTCTTTCCAAAATTTCCCCGAGTCATCAGCTTAGCTTTCCCCTCTCCTTCTCCATTTAGAGAAGATAAAAATCAACAGAATCAGGATCCAAAAGAGCCTCAGCAGAGCGTGGGTGAAAACAACAATAAAGCCCCTTGTTCTTTCTTGGCAACCCGAGCAGACACCGCAGGATGCTGAGCCCGTCTCCTCCAGGACACGTGTGCCAGTACCGCTCCGAAAGATTCAAGGAAAGGTGATGAGTCAGTTCCTCTATCTTGATCAAATTCATCTGGAACTGCAACAGCAGCAAAATGTGGTTTTATCTCCAAGAGGGGGAGAGAAATAGAGGGCACCGATTAGACACAAAGGACAGAAACAGCACATTCCAAAACCTGAGATTCTCATTAAGGCAGAAGGAAAGAAAACCAGTGACAAATGTGCTATGCTGTGGAGTAGATAATGGAAAAGGCAAAGAAAATGTGCATTATGCGCAGGACATTATAATTCTTTAGAGCACAAAGTTTGCACTGTTTCAGTAAAAAAACCCCAACCAATCCCCAAAGCCTAATGAATGCCTGAACACTGCGTTATTCACAAGGAGCAGGGAAAAGGCTGCCTTGTGAGCTCCAGACTCTAGGACTTCAAACTATATAAAATACAATGGGAATGGAAAAGAAAAGTGGATTAGACCGTGAAATATAAGTATGACACTATTAAACAATATTATGGTACTTCATAGTGTAAAAAGAATTAAAAAAAGTGGAATCACTGGGTTGTGAAAGTTCTTCTTTCCTCAGATAAATACAGAGTGCAGCGTTACCTGATTGAGGGGAGAGAGAAGCTCTTGCTTCAATAGTTTTTCTAATTTACTCAATTCCTTAGAATGTACTGGGAAGCTGAAAACTTCTCACTGAAATTTATAGAGGCAGAGGAGAGTGTCAGCGAGATAAAAACACGCTGTTGGTGGTCCCCCAGCCAGCCTGGGGGTTACCCCCCAGGGCACCCCATGGCACTGCACCCCTACACCTGCACCCACAGCCGGGCTGGGAACTGGGGAAGAGCTGCTTTTTCTAAAACTCGGGTTTAAACTGGAGCTGGGAGACGCTGTGGTTACCCAGCGCTGAACGTCAACAGCATCACTGGGCAAGAATCGCATCTTTTCTCACAAAATGGGAAAAAAACCCACTGAGCTGAACAAAAAGGGGATGAATTGCTCTGTACCATCTAAGGCATAAACTGGCTCTGTGAATCCCACGGAACATCCTTGGCCAAAAGAAATCATCATCACAGCAATGTTTTAAGATGTTCAAGGCCCTGGGAGTCACCTTGAATTAGCCAGTCGGAAAATAAAAGCCTTGTTTTGGCCCGAAGCCTTTTAAAACGACTGGTTTATCTCTTCCCCCCCAACCCCTTAGTGTTCACCCCTCCTTTTTAAAGGCACCTCAAAAAATGGTTACCAAGAAGCTATAAATTTTTGTTTAATATCCACATGAATGTTTTACTGTGGGGAAAGGAACCTAGAGCTGCCGTACCCACCAGTGGGCTGCTGTGCAGAGCTCCAGGGGTGCCACGGGGGGGGCTTCACCCACGGTCCCTTCTGCAGAACAGGGCATAAAGATCTACCTCTGCTCCATATAAACCACTTGCTTCTGCAACCAGCAAGACAAGTTCTGTGGGGCCGGAGCTAAAATTGAAAATTATACTGACGTACCTGCATGAAACCAACCAAACAAAGATTTAAAGCATTTATAACACTAGAGCCAGTTATTTATGCATAACAGTTCCTTCAATGGCAACGTGACAGACATTCAATTTTCTGAGTGGCAACAGTTATCTAGAAAGGCACATTAATGCCAACAGAGTTGCACACAGTGTGCAGGTTATAGCGCTTTAGCTCTGTCAATGTAACCAAAGAAACAAGTTTCTAACATAAGCAGGACTTTATTTTTACTGTGGCCGGATTTAACATGGAAATAAAAAATTATATATCATCAATATAATGAAAATGCTTTGGAAAATCATTATTTTTAGTCGCTGCTAATGAAAATGCTTAGGAAAATACTAATTTTGGTCATCACTATGCTGGCAAAGGCCCTAGTAAACTTCATGCTCAAAACCAAAGGGATTCTCTGATGAAGCAGGTTATTTTCTCCAGGGAAAAACACTGCTCTGCAGGGTCAAATTCTGGAAGTACTGTCCTACAACCCTGCCCAGGAGTGATCCTAGAGCCTCTGAAATTCCCACACATTTCAAGTACATTCTCACAGGCAAGAAAGAAAGGGTTTGGGGAACCAAAAAAGGACGTTTATTGAAAAACAAATTTTGATTACAGACCCTACAGAAATGTATAGAAAGTTAAAATAATTTGCATACCCACTCACCTGAATAAAAGGCAATTTAAATAAATAAATAAATAGATAAATTGAATGTTTTGCTTTCTAATGGCTTTTCAAACTTATTTGAAGCTCCCAGTTAAAATAAAACAAAGTCTTACCAGGAAGTAAAAGACTGGAATACTTAAAACTGAAGTGATCTAAACAAGACAAATAGAAAACATAAGGCAATGACACAGCAGCTCATTAGGAATGGTTCACAGAACAATCTTATCAGCGAAAAAATTTCCCCCCTACATTTTGAGAAAGCAACCAGTTAATAGGAAAATTAATTCAGGATGTTGACTAAATTAAGCCTGGAGACTTTCAGCAGGGATATAACAAACTTGGGGTTTGATTCCTGATTTATGCCCCTAACAAGTCTGAAAAGAAGGTAACCATGATTCTTGTTACAATTATACTGTTGTAATTATTTTCTTGGTGTGACCTGTAGGAACCCAGGGTGGCTCCCCCACCACGTGCTGGTACCTCCTGGCTCCCGTGGCCATCAGCTCCAGAGCCACACATTGCTAAACTGAGTAGTGCCATGCATAAGAGCAGAATTGGGTTGTCCCCCAAAACAGCCCTAAGCTGACCATTTGGCACTCCTCTGGGCTAGAGTTTTGCCACGAGAAAGTAAAACAGTGAGCATCTCCAGAGAAAATGGGAACCTGATAATGAACTTTGATATTTCCATCATATTCTACCAGAAAAGGGTTGACGTTTTTTGTTTACTTTGAATAAAATGTGGAATTTTGCAATAAGCCATTTTGGAGCACTGAAGCATTTTTTCAATCTACTGTCTAATTTTTCGAAACTGAAATACCTGCACCCTCTTTACACTGAAAACTGAAACACTTCATTTTCTTTTTTAAATATAAGCTTTTGCAGTAGCGATGGGAAGGACTCCAAAGGGTTTGTGATTTGGGTTTTCATTTAGATAAGCTGGCCATGGCCAGAAAGGTTATTTAAGCTTATCCCCACCATCACAACATCTTGGCTCCAGTCTGGGACTCCTCATGAGGAGAGCTTGTCTTGCAGAACGCCAGCAACTCTAAATCTTGTGTCTGCTGGGGGACAGGAAACGGGGAAATTATCTGCTGTGTCAGAGCCTTCAAACATGCAGGAATTCCACAACCATTAACAGGTTCCTCCAGGGCACTAATCACAACAGATATCAAGGCATTTTATGTATCGCTGACCCACAAAACGTGCAAGGAAACCAAAGCAGACTTCATAAAAGACTAACAAATTCAAAAATAAACATACTAACTAACAAACTAACATACTAACCTGAGCCTATAAGTATTTGGAACTCGATGAGCTTTAAGGTCCCTTCCAACCTGAACCATTCTATGATTCTATGAATATTAGTTACATATATTTGAGCCTGTAACTAAAAATCCTTTTCTTAAATGTACAAGATTTTGCTTTGGTTTTATTTGCAGGGAAAAGGAACAACCACAGGGCAGCTGGGTTAATCCACTCGTCCATAAAGTGGCTTTACATCACTCACCCGTTTGCTATGGAGTTTGAAGTTGCTCCACATGGTGTCTGACCTTGCCTGCCAAATACAGCCAGGGAGGGCTGAGAACACCCAAAGCCCATTGACTCCACAGGAAGTTGACATCACCCAACAGCCCACAGGTGTCCATAAAAGCACTTTTTTCAGCTGGGAGTTTGCCTTAGTCAAAGCAGATGCCTTCTCCTGCACCCCTGCCAAGCAGCTCTCACCAGACAAGGAGCATCTCCATCTCCTGGGAGCTCTGTGTCAGAAACCACCCACCACTGTGGCCCCATCATTTCAGGAGAGACAACCATGGGCATTGTGCCTCTTCAAAGCACATTGAGACCTCATCATTGAAAGGCTGGTTTCCACCTGCAGCTCTTAGGAGTGCTTTGGGATGGCAGAGGATGTAGCAGAGTTACAAGCTGTGATTCAGAAATATTAAAAGGTTCAAAATGAAAAAAATCAACTAATTTAAAACTTTCAATCTGTCTTTATTTAGATATGGCCAATAAATAAATGCTGCCCCAAGAAATATGGTACAATGAGACTGGCATTTTGACACTGAGATGCACAGAAGCCCATTACGGTCTTCTCTCACAATGGTTAATAGTCCCATTTGAATCCAAAATTGCTTTGACAATAATATTTCCCCAACCTCTTTACTTAAGTGAAAGCTGCTACAATTAACAAACACACCAGAATTTGATCCAGAATTAATTAAAGAAAAAGTGATAGGAAACAGTATAATTCAATCACTCCACTTTATGACAACCCATTAAGGAGCCAAAATCTGTAGCTGTATCTGCATTAGCATTAAAAAGAAGAGTGATACACTTAATACAGTGATTTTCTGTATAACACTTACTGCAGGAGCCTACCCAGCTATTAAAAGCATCCATATGTCTACCTTCACAGAAACTCAGGCAAGGGAAACGCTCTGATATAAATGACTACGCTGGTAAACTTTCTTACAGGCCAGTATTCACCCCCAGTTTGCAAGGACAGAACAAGTTATGACAAAGGCTATGATAAAAGCTAAGAAGAAAAATAAAAAATAAAAAAAAAACCTGTAGATGTCCAGTTTCTTTTTCTATACAGCTGGCTAATGGGTGTCCTGGAGTTGGCAACCAATGTTAGGCCTCCTTTTTCCCAGGGTAGGAAACGTGGTAGAGCTCCTTCTCAGGAACACATAGAGGGCAACAGGCTCAAACTATGGACAAGAAAGGTGTGACAACTTTCTGTGCAGGCCTTTCATTAGAAGATTATAAAACTCTTTAAGAAAGAACATCATTACTCATTTCTCTCCTCCCACCCTCAGTTGTGCTCAGTAGTAGATACAATTTCGAGATGTTTTTTTCCCGTTGCCAGAGGAATTTGTTGCTGCTGCCTGTGTTGATAACTGAGAAATAAAAATGGTATCTAACCTTGCCAGAACTAAATAATTTTGACAGCAATTATATCTGCTTCTTAATTGTTAGTCTTCAGGCACATACTACTATTTTCTGGATCTGGGTGACCAGACACCCAAATTTTCCAGAAGAAATGTGCTTTAGTGACACTGCAGATAAATGGTACCGGAGCACAGCATCTGACAGGATCCTACCGGTCCCTATTTGCAATTAGAACATCTCAACCCTGTTAACAGTGCTCAAGGTAAGACAAGTACACGAGCAGAGTCTGGCCAGCTGGGAAGGACCAAAAAAAGATATTTAGCAATATTTATTTCCTGTGGCATGCGTACCACAGACCTAAATGGTCCCATCCCTCTTCCAGGTATCACCATAATTCAAATTCCTTTGGAAATGGCTGGTTTGAAAAAAACTTAAACAGATGTGGCAAAACTTTGTTCCAATCACAAAAGTAGCCATAAATAAATGGAATTTCTTTGGCTGGGTATTCAGCTGGATGCTCCCAACTAAACTGCAATGAACCACAAGTGCCTTTTTGAGGTTTTTTTCGCCCAACCCACCCTGACACTTCTGAAAATACAACTCTGAATGACAAGAGAATGCACGTCCTTGGTTCACAGCAGGACCTTTGGGGAGGTCACGACTTCTCTACGCATAGTTTTATCCATCCAAAAATGCATAGAATGATTCTCAGCCACAGCTCACTGCAGAGTTTGCGCTTGCAAAGCCCATCAGGTCTGTGTTTATGCAGTACATGTCTAATCACAGGATTAGCAGTGGGCACCTAATCAACTGCAGAAGAGGAGCATCAATGCAGTGAGGGAGAATCCAGCTGTGTCCATTCAGGAGTCATTTTAAATCAAAATGGTACAGATTTTACTTAAAGAGCCATTAATGGCACTACAGAGCTGAGATAGAAACTGGCTCTGTTTCATTTCCAGGCAAACTGCGCTCAATGGATGGCATTAACTGGGAAAATAGCGAGTGTCGAGGAACCATCCAACCACCTGGTACGTGAACAGTCCATCAAAAATCAATTATTCTATAACCACTGATTAATATAATCTAGTGTAACTTTTGGGATACTTTCAGCCACTCTAATAACTCAGTAATTTAAAAGAAAGATGAGAAAATACTTACCTACAAGTATATAGCAAAAAAAGGCTCCAAGTATTTGAAATTGAGAACTCTAATAAATCAGCAGCCTTCCGGACACCTGGAACTTCAATTTTACAGCCCAAATACATCGTATGCTGTGAAAATATGTTAATCCTTGCTAGAGTAGAAAACTTTATCTTTCTTTGAGTGGCCATTTTTTGTTACCTTGGATTTCCACCCCTGGTTCCCCCGTGTCCCTTCGTTCCAAATAATGCATGAAATTCACAGTTTTATAGTGCTAAAATCCATTACCGAATGTGCTTCACTAAGCCAAATTCAATGTTCAAAGGTGGAAGGTAAAAATAAATATGCAGTCCCCTAGTTGAAAGGAAACTGGTGAGGCATACAATAAACACATAATAAATCCCAAAGCTGTTTGACAAGCTGGGAGAAAGTAAGTTAATGTTGTGTAAAAGGCACACATTTATTCCTGGATTATCATCAGTCTTCTGGATCATGGAGCAAAGATTATGGAGAATAAATAGGTGTAATTTGGGCCGGCATTTTGGATTTCGCTGCCTCTCTCACAGCGTGGTTTGCGCTGCTCCCTGCTATTTGGGCAGTTACCAGTGGGCAGCTGGGGGTCTGGGTGCTGTGGGCAGCTGAGGTAGGTGAAGCAACGTGATTCGTGATGGACTATAGAGTAGTACCATTTCCTTTAACAAAACATGGAAATTCCGAGGAATTGGAGAAAATTTAATTTCTTAAATGTCATTTGATTTTTCTATTTGCATGTAAAAATACCTACTGGTAAGGCCTTTCTTAAAAAAAATAAATTCAGAAATGTTTGACATAGATCATGCTGATTTCTGTGGCCATTTTGTTAGAAATCCTGAAATCCTTCATTATTATTATTTTAATATGAAAGACTTTTTTTTTTTTTACAGGGCATAATTACTAATGTTTCACTTTAGAAAATCATAGGTTTTCTGGAAGTTAAGTTTCCAGTGCCTACAGCTGAGATCTTGTTCTGTTTTGCAGTGTATTTTGGAGATCTTTGGCTTCAAACTAAATTATACGTATCAACATTTACATAAATTTTATATGTATTGCCCACTAAACCAATGCAAATCCTTATTCAATAGGTTAGAGATTAATTCTTTTGACAAAAAAAAAGCCCTTCAAAATGCTACACATTTATATTTTACCCAGTGCATTTGCAACAGGGTCTTGTATTATTCATACGACGCCCGTTATCAGCGTGGTTTCAGCCAGGACTAGATCTCCCCATAGTCATTGTCAGAGAAATACAAATGAGAACACAGAGTTATAGCCCCTAAATGTCTATGTTCTGTGAAGTGATAAAGCCACCAAAGGAAGGCAAGCCACCATGTGTGCAAAGTTTCCAGAGGAGACCGGTCCCTCCTGTACTTTGTCTTTCCCTGGAAGACGACTATGTTTCTCAGTAGACCTTTTGGCTCATCAAGTTGGAAGAGGAGATGGGTACACAATGAATAAGTACTCACTGCTGCTTTCATTGTACATTTGGTTGCATCTCCAGCCAGGCTGTGGGTGAGCATTCTGCACTTCCAGTTGCATGGGAGAAATTTGCTTCATTTTGCCAAGATGGTCTCATTCTGCACACATCTGGCAGAGGAGACAGCGAGATTTCTGGGAAAACAGAGTGACTGTCAAAGGCGATAATTAAAAGAAATCTCCCCCAAAATCTTGTTGTATAAGTACAGGTTTTAGCGGACCAGTCATGAATACATTATCTTAATTTTTATTGCTGACCTTTTTGTAAGTCTCCAGTGGTGCTGGTTTGCTCTGACACTGAGTTCTACAAGGTCATCAATAGTTTATGGAAAAAGCTTTCGTAAATAAAATCAAAAGCTATATCAAATAAATACTTCGAATTCCTGCTAAGGAAATGGCCTTCACAACAGAGTGAGTGTGCAAGAAGAGACTCTTTTTCCCAAAAAGATATGAGGTACAAGGGAAATCCATCTCCCTTCACATCCAGCAGGGCTGAATTCTTACTATCCAGCTCCACTGGAGCTGCTTTTATGGACCAGAAACTCATCATGCAGCCATGTTATCTGGGGAACAAGCCCTCATCAACAAGCTTGTTAGTTTAAAGAGTATGTCCCTAGCTGGAAAGTGTGGCAGGATAAGAACTAGGCAGTGACACTGAGAGTGAACATGGAAAAATGGAATAAAAACCTGAGAATCATCAGGGTATTTACAGCCTACAAGGAATTGCAGCGCTGGAGCCCTGCAAAAATCTATCTCCAACATCATCACTACTGGAACCAAAGCCAATAAGAGATTTCCATTTCTAAAGACTAAAATAAGTCTTAAAGTATAGAAAGGGCTTTATTTTGATTCACACCTGGTTTATTATAGACATAACTGCAAAAAACTTGAGATAACTAAAAATAGTCTTTAATTAACATGAGGACAATGGTGAATTTACAGCATGACGAATGACGAGGTGACCGCAGCTCCATGCTCAAGTGCAGAGGTGACAACGAAACCACCGTTAGGAGAACACTCCCAATGTCTCTGTAGCTTGAAAGGATTTTTAAGTTTGGACATTTTCCAAAGCTACCTGCCATCGTTCTGAAGCTGTGTAAAATTGAATTTGTCTCCAAGAATTAATGTAGAGGCAAATATTCAATAGTACAGACAACATTTATTTCTCCTTTTTCCTCCCAGCTTACCCATGTTTTTCACTTTAGCACTGTTATTGTTGCATATTAAAATTGGAGAACTTTTCAGGCCAGACTTCCATTTTAATTAAAATGTGGCAGCAACAGCTGTTTGTCATTGAGCTGGAGTTCATTTGGTGGAATAGAATCAGTGTGTTCTACATAGCAAGAACAAACCACATTTAAATATGACTCATTCCCAGTATATTGACTTTGCCTGCAGCACCGTAAATACTCAAGCACTCGGGTTATGAGTGACAACATAAAACACCGAGACTGTGTGACAACTGAGCACGGCAGGCATGACTCATGTCTTTGAGCATCTGTCTTGGACAAGGGATGTGGTGCCAAGGAGCAGTTTGTGAAGCCAGGATAGTAATGGGCTATGATAAGGTCTTTGCGGTTTGGGATAGGGCAGCACGGTGGGGTTTGCAGGGCAAGGTAAGAGCGTGTTATGCAGGAAGCTTTCACAGCATGCGAGACCTCTTCAGTGCAAGCACTAAATTGCCCTCAATTTGGTCATCTGTTCCCAAATGAACCTCTTTGGTAAAAGCCAACAACTGCAGCTGCAGGCAGAGTGATCTCTGTGACCCAGAAAGAATGCTACAGCAAATCACCGACCCTCCACCGCAGGGGAACTATGTGGAACTCCTCCAACTGCACTGGAGGAGGCTGATCCTAAGCCAGAGGATCCTTTCACAGTAACAAGCCCAAGGAACAGACTCAGTGAGTCCATAGTCAGGTGCAAGGAGGAAGCATGTTGTTTGTGGTGTTCATGCAGTGGTTTCTCTGAGGGTGCAGAGAACCTCAGGGCTTTCACCCATGCCAATGCTCACCCCCTCAGAACCAGTGCCAGCAGACCAGGATAAGGGTCTGTTCTTCCAGTGATTTAGGATCCAGTGGAGGAATTAATTGCTTTGGCAACAGTGTTGGTTTCCTTGGTGCCATGGCTCAGTGGCTCATAAGAAATGCTGAAAAAACTGTGGTCCATCTGTAGGCATCCAGATTGAAGATCTTTCCATCAAGTGTTCCCCAATAAACTGTTCACAGTCTGGTAGTTATAGGGAAGGAACACAGAAGGGTGACTTTCCATGCCACTTGCAATGTTTTCTTTATACAGAAAATTGGCATATGGATACACACTTGAGGGAGACATTGTAGGTCCAAAACATCACAGGTCATTCTACACTGCTTTCATTCCTTTAAAAATAATTAGCACTTCTAAACAACTTTCCAGCAGGAAGTTCCACTTGCACCTTAAAGGTGGCCAGCCCTGCTCCCTCCTTATTTCCAAAAGGGTGGACTTAATAAGATAGGACAGAGGAAGGGACTTACCAAGGGTTGCATGGCCAGCAGTCAAGGTACATCAGCAGTTAAGGTCAGGGTTCCCTCCTAAATGAGGGAACAAATAGTAAGTTAACAGTATGCAGCACTGAATGTGCACTTTTAATCTTCAATTCCGTTTGAAGTAATTACATTCTGACAATATGTGGGTGTACTAACCTAGTTTTTGCAGGAAGCCAGGGAGAAAATACGTCTACAAAAGGATTAAACCTCCCTGAGACTAATTCCTGGTTTTTCCTCCATGTTTGAAAGTACATTTCTCTCTTGTAGAAGGTCTCTCTGCTCAGCTAAATTACAGCAATTACATTTTGCTCTTTGATACATTTTTCTGTTTTTATTTTCGGGTGCAAGTCATTATTTTTAACCCGCTCATTTAAAAAGCCTCAGGTCTGGCTCATGTCATAAGTAGATAATGGAAGGTTACCTTTTAATTCCATTGTTTACCATTTGTTCCTATTGCAATGACCTTACAGAGGAAAGATGTTTCTCATTTATGACCAGGAAACCGAGAAGGAAAAATATTTCTTTCAGTTCCCTGCAAGCAGCATGGGGAGTGGTGACGCTGCCCGTGGCAGTCGGAAGCATAGAGCTGTGGATCTCTCTAAATTCATTCTATGTCCCACAGGCTTTTAGTCTGTCAGGTTTGGGTTTCATAGCATAAGCATTTTCCAAAGCAGTTCAAAATCTGTGCTACTACCTGCAAATTATAACCTCCCTGGAGCCAATCGAGCATGCACCCACCTTTCCCAAAGCCGACCCCTCAGAAAGGAAAACCTACAAACCTCTGCTCCATCCCTGTGACACAGTAAAACACAAAAGGTAAAGACACGGTGGAGATCACAAAAACCTCCTGCAACTTCTGATTGTACGTGCTGTAAACTTCCACCATTTCCTTTCTACTTCAGCGGTTTAGTTTGGCTTGTAAAGGCTCTCTCTTGCTTCCAAGACCAAATACGGAATGAAAAATACCCCACATTGGGATCTGGGCATGGGAATCGTGGTGCGTCCATCCGGCTGGCAGGGCTACGAGCTGCCACGCGTCCGGTCATCAGAGGGATGCTGCTCCACGCTCAGCCATTGCTTCAAAAGCTGGCAGGACACAGGCACATACCTTCAATCTACCCAGATTCGCACAAATGAAGGTAGTTGATAGAAAAGGCGAGACTGATGAAGGTGATGGAGGGCTGCACTTCAGTCGGAGTGAAGCTGTGATTTCACCAGGGAAACAGCCGAGAGCCGAGCCGGTGACGTTCTTCAAAGCGCCGTGCCCAGAGGATGCATTACTCCCTGGAATGAAGCACCAATTTGGAAGCTCACACAGCCTGAAGAAGAGCAAAGCAATTCTAGAAACTCCATTTAAACAAGCTAAAATCTGTCCTGTGTATAAGTGCCAATTTCTCCTTATACATTCCTGTTTTGCACAAAGGCAAATAAGAGCAAAATCTGGCCCCAGAACTGCCAACGGTTCTTTGAATACTAATTTAGGCTTTTAAAATACCCAAATATATATAAAAGCGCAGCTCAAATTTGAAAAGCAACCAGAATTGGCTTTAATTTGTCTGCACTCTCTTTTCTAGCCCTCCACCAGACAAAACACAGGTCCTCCATATGGCCAACACTCCATCACCAGAGGAATACCTCAGTTTTACCAGTGCTGGTGCTGGGTTTCGCTCTCCTGCAGAGCTTGCGGCATGGGGCATGGTGTCCTTGATCCAGAAGCTGCCCAGATGTTACCAGAGTCTCCCTGGGATGCAGAACTTGGCTTCAGGGGAAGTTTGGCAACTTTTTTTTTCTTTCCACATCATGTTTTTTTGAGTTTTTGCAGGATGAGTAACATAGCCAGAATATTCAGTGACATATTTTCAGAGTTGGAGTGGCCAAAAAAAGTCATTGGAAAAAGCCAGTGCCTGGCAGGTCGAAGCAATGGGGACGGGTAGGGACAGCACACGTGTCTGCCAGCTCCAACTCATCGTGCTGGGCTGGTTTGGCACCACTCTCTGTCGCAGCGAGAGCAAGTCCTACCAGCTGCAGTCAGACATCATGACCAAAATGGCACCAGAATTCCTACCACCTGTTTAATATTGACCGTTGTACCATATTTTTCATAGGGATAGAATAGAAATATACACCTTGAGCATCATTCAGTGTGCCCTCGGAGCACCTGGGAGAACATACACCCGAGGGCAGTGTAGGCAGGGTGTAAACAGTCCAACCAGAGAGAGGGAGCTGATGCCTAGAGATGTGGTTTAGTGGTGTTTTTTGTCAGGGTTGGGTTGGTGGTTGGACTCGGGGATCTGAAAGGTCCCTTCCAACCCAGGCGATTCTATGGCTCTATGATTCTACAAATGATGTGACCGTTTTTCCTGGTGTAACTGGTAGCATCTCAAACAGGCTCAGACAGAGCTGTTTGACCACTCATTTATTGAAAGCAATCTTACTCTTGGAGACCTAGTCAATCCCACAATTTGCTTTACAGCAGGTATATAATTTTTTATGTTCCATGTGTGGCACGCAGAAGCCAACAAAGAACTTAGGATCACAGTAAAATATTTTCCCCAGCCCAAATATATACAGTTCCATTCACAACAAAATGGTTTAAAATTCCATCAGAAATTTGGTGGGCAAACCTCGTTTTTCAGAGGTGACTGCTTCAAAGGAAAAGTTTGTTTTGCAGACTTCTAATTTTTTTTTTAATTATGTACAGGTCTTATCCCTTAGAATTTTGTATTAGCATTTATTTTAATTAAGCTTCCCAAACAACTCATTTCAGGATTTTCATTTGATTCAATTATTTCACTGAAACAGTGCCAGCTCATGCTTTTAAAAAATTTATGAGCCACTCTGAGATTTGTACACTAGGCATGGGCTGTGCAGCCACCTTAGGATTGCTCAGTCTTAACACAAATACTTACAAAAATTCATTAGCTTATTACAGCAACTGAAATTTCCAGGAATTTTATTATAAGAGATAGTAACCTGCATGGCAATTAACCAGCAATTAATTACTTTTAAATATATTCACTTGATCACTTGAGAACGGGATGACTACTTATTTGGAATATTAAACAATGCTTTGAAGTAGTGCGAGGCAACCTCAGCAAAGACTTTCAAACAACTCCTGTGATACTGGGCCCAGTTCCTCAATACTGGTGTTAATGGGCACGTGGCTGCTCACTTTACTCATGGGAAAAATCAATCTTACCAGTTTTATTGCAGTGATGCTCAGGAACACCAGTCTTGGGTAGCAGCCATCACGGGCAATGCGCTGTACAAATAAAATATAACCCCTGCATCACTGATTTTGCAATCTAAATTACAGGATTTATGTCTGTAGACAGACTTTCAGAGATGGAATTAACCTTCTACATCTTATTTTGTATCAGTGGTTTTGCACATGTTATTATTGTTTATGAATGAAGAAGCATTGACTTTAACATTAAGACAAATTTTAGTGGACCATTTGAAAGCTCCGAGAAGCGTGTAGGATGTACATAAAACAAATATGTCATATACCTTACTATTACAGCTCTCCTCTCCCTACTTATTCCACATTTAATTTTTTTCAGTCAATCAAACCGGGCCAGAATACTCCATCTCTAGGAGTAAGCAAATATCCTTTTTATCAAGTAAAATATATGCTTTTACATGAACTTGTTCTCTCTAGAAGCAGTTCCTCCATAGGCAAATAAAACCACGGGGAAAGGCATGTTATCGAATTATTTTCATGGATATGACAATCTTCCTTTCATATTTTCTATCTATTTCTATTCCATCTCGAGCTCTTTCAAAGTAACTCTAGAAATATGCTGTGGATTTTTAAAATGATGAGTTAGATACTGATATTTCTGTTTAGATTCTGACTTTTATGTCTATTTTATCAACTCCAAGCACTTAAACTTCCATTCCCTTGCCTTCTATCCCCTTATTAAATAATGCAAAATGGATTTTCCAAAGGGTTTAAAAAACATATTTGAGGGAAACAGGAAACCAGGAAAGACAGTCTACCACATGCACATACTGCCTTTTTACACCAAGATCTCTTTCCATAGCTTATTATGCTCAAAATAACATAATCACGGTGGCATCTTCCAGATTGCAAAAAGAGCTCATTACCCCAACGTATGTGCGGTATCACGCTGGAAAGACTTACAAAATATCTGCATTTATATTGGAAATTAGAAAATGGCTGTTGAAAACTAGGGGAGAAAAAACGGGATGGAAGTAATTTTACCTTATGCAAAATTGAGGTTAAATTATAGAACAGTTACGTTTACTCCACCATTTATAAATGCAGACATACACCTCAGGGGGGTTTGCGCGTAATATAAGGCACACTTAAAACTTGACCCTCAAATGACAATGTTTTGCTCTCGTTGTGTGGGGCAGGGTAGAGGGTAAAGTTACATTTTGTCTTGGTATGAGCTGTGAAAAGGCTCTTTGGCTCTTCACTCTGCTCTGAGCAAAAGGCTTAAAGCTCTTTTAGGTCTGGGTGCATTTTCACTGCAGTGTGGTTGTAACACCCAGCGCTCCCTCGGAGCTCCCCCAGTAAAAGCTCTCCCTTTCCCTCATTATTTCAGAATACGTGACCCTATTTGGCTCCTGTTTCCCAGCCAGCCCCTCTCCCGGCTGGGGCTGCCCGACTCTTCTCCTGGTGCTCTGGGGCTACGCTCCTGTTTGAAGTCAAGGGAAGCTTTGAGCCATGACGACCAGGCTTATAAAGTTTTTATCAGCCAGCATGAATGCGGTGATGATGCCTGTACTCACCACAAATTTTGAGTTTTCCAAGTTTCTTTGTTGTGGTTTTGGTTTGGCTTTTATTTTATTTTCTTTTAAGGTATCCAAATATTCAAAGATATCACAACAGTCAACTGCAGCTCCGCATTTGGGATGCTTTAAACTAAACTCAGTTTATGGCTGATACCTGAACTCCTGGGTCAGCTCTCCACCTCCTCTCCCTTCACATCCCATCCTTGGTCTCCTGGGCATCCTACCTGGGCTTTGAGGAACCAGGCACCATGACTTGGGCACATTTCTTGTCTTTTTGAAGACCACCAATGTGAATACTAGTACACGCATAACTGCACAGTAACACCATTCCTGTGTTGATATTACAATTTTTTTAAAGTTACTATTATGCCTTTGGATTCAATTACACAACTTTGATCGCAACAACAACCGCCAGCCAGAGAAAAGGGAATATTTTGCAACAGAAATCAAAAGTCTGCTTGTTGCAAATGGAACACATAGATGCAAAAATAAAAACAAGCATCTCCCGATCCTTCCCTCCCCTCCAGTACAGTAGACCTCATCTAGGGGCTGTGATGCAAATCCCTGGGGAAGGAGCAGAAGGATTTTCACTGACCTCTGGAGCCTGTGCATCCTTCGGCGCTGCCGGGCGGGCGGAGAGGAGCTGTAAATTCTCTCTTCAGGCCACTTGGCAGAACTAATCTCTTTTAATCTGCTCTCTTTATGGCATCTCTTTGGTCTGACAAAACTCCGATTTATTGACTGTCAGGAAAGACCACGAGGCCTATATCTTTCCTCAGTAGCTCACTTTCTTCAGCAGCGCTGAGTGGCGAGGGAGTGAAGCTAAGGAAGCTTTTTCACTCCCTTAAGCCTGATAAGAGTCACACAGTGTTACATCAATAGTTAGGATTATTCTAAAGGAATGAAAAATGCACATGTATCTCAGAAATTAATGAAAAATTAGGACTCCGTTTCCTTCCGGTGATACTCATCTTCATATAAGCAAACGAGAGCCTGGCATGGAAGAGAACAGCTGGAAGGACACAATTTCCATAGGGGGTCATCAGGTGTTTGTCCCCCAGCAGCTCTGAGCCCCACGGCAGACCCGAGGACAGCACTGTCCCTCCTGCACTGCTTCCTTCTCTATAAAACTTAGAGTTATTCCTGCGTGATCTCGGTTTAGCACCCTGCCCTGTTCTCAGGGCGAATAAGAGAGACATCATCTCAGGGCTTTGTGACAGTTTAACTGATTAGTCCCATGGCTCTGGCATTATTGATTCCCTCCCCACCCTGGTCTCTCAGGAAGAATCGTATGCGTTTTGTGAAGCAGAGAGATTTAGAGATCAAAAAAGAGAAGAGGGACTTGGAAATTCACAGGATAAAAATAATTACCTTTGATTCTGAAAATCTATTTCTTTTTTTACCCAATCTGGCAAGACTACATCACACTAATTAGGTAAGGAAAAATATTATTTATATAAGATCAGCTCTTAAATGTCTTTAATAAAATATTCATTGGCATAATATTGTGAAGGGCAATAGTTAAATATTTAGTTAATATACTTGTAATAATAATAATAGCTAATATATTTGGCACAAACATAATGACAGCTATCCTGACTTTACAGGTCAAAACTATGTTGCAACCAAACCAAGTGATCCCTGAGAGGTCACACAGAGAAGCTGCAGCAGGAGCTAAACTGAGCCCAAATATTTTCCATATCGATTCAGTGCTTTAACCACCAGCTCATCCTTCCCCTCTTAATTCCCTGAACCTGTTCTATCAGAGCCATCACAGGACAGAAGGTGGAATTTAAATGCAGTTACATACCGTGTTTACCATCCCACCCCAAAGGATTTAATGGAATTAATCTGAATAAAGCTATTAGCATGCGCACGAGTATTTGCAGAACTGGTCCCTGAATGAGAAATATTTAAAAACAAGTACCCTGTGAGGGGGGAAACATTTGGACCGCTCTTTTCTGCTGCATGTATGTGTTGCATCCATAAATTGTAAACATAAGGTAAAACTGCTGCAAAGCCTCGACGGAGCCTGGAGTCGAAAACGATCTGTTTTGGTCTGCTGGTTTGAAAATGGTTTTCTTGATGAAACTCATGAGTCCACTGGAGACCGAGACACAGATGGATGAGCGGAGCATATGATAAACCTGCTGCATGAGTTTGTAGTTAATTGCCCATCATCTTTTTTGTCTCACCATAAAAAATTTCACGCCCACCTTGCACAGTAAAGGTAACCCAAGTGTCATAAACCATTTGTCTCCTGCGCTTTCTCGGCTGCATTATCCGATCGCTCCTGTTGTTCGAGTGCTGTTGAGACAAGACAAATTTGCTGAGCCTTTTTACAGATGGAGCACACCGCATCTTTTATCAAATGATCTCCTCTCTCTAATGAGAAGAAACACCTTCCAGAGTCATTTGCATACTAATATCTTTATTTCTAAAACAATAAGCCGGCTGTAACTCACCAAGCCGTTAGGCAGAATAGAGCCGCTTCGTTGGCACAAATTGTGGGGACCTCACAAAGAAAACATGTCCCCTTGCCACGATGGAGGGTACCTTGTGCTCTGCAGAAAGAGGGGCTGAGGGGTCCGATGAAAGAAACATTCAAGGGATGAGGAGTCCACAAGAGAAGCAGAAAACAGGATGCGAGGCTGGTGGTGGTTGAAGCCACAGGATAAGAGGACTGGAAAACTGGAGCTGATACCGTAGAAACCATCACTGCTTCTCAAACGTGTTTATCGCTGGCTGCGTTTCTCTCTCTTCTTTTTTTATTGTTACTCAAGGACAAAATATTGCAGAAACAGGTCATTTCAGGGCAGTACGCTAGGCCTACTCAGAGCAATAAGAAAGACAAAAGACTGCCCAACTACCACGCTCCGAAACCTGCTTTCAAAAAAGCTACATTTTTTCACTTGGATGCCAGAATACGAAAAGCTGCTCTTCCCTCAACAGCTTGAAGGAAAATGGTGTCAGTTGGGGTACTGTGTCTTCTCCAGAATCACCTCTCCTCTGGGCTGAGTCTGGTGGGCATCATCTGTTAAACTAAGGGAAAAGAGAAAAAGTCTTCCTGAGTCACTTCAAAGAAAATTGAGGCCTTTTCTGGATCCCAGTGGTGTTTCCTAAGTGGCCATCTAGAAACAGCCAAAACATTTGGTGATGTCAGAGCTTCCCCAGAAAACAGCTTTTCTTCATCAATCAGGTACATTAAGTAGGAACGGGCAAAGTAAGTCTACTGGGCAGTTAAAGGAATTAGCCCCTATTTCCCTGGTGTGCTTTACAGTTCATGGCCCTGATTTATGGAACTTAAATGTCTGGCACATAGTTTTTCCCTGTTCCTTACCCTTTCCACGGCTCCCCTCCCACTGCCAACACAGCTCATTGAAAAGCGTCTGCAAACAAGGAGGACTCTGCTGAGCACCTCATTCCAGAGCTTGCTGAATATAAGGAGAAATGTCTCACAGAAGAGGAACAAAGATCTGCCATGTAGCCTATGCTGTGGCATCAACACCTCCACCAGTAACTGAAGTGGGACCTATCTATATTAATCTAAGAGGGTGACAATTTTAAGCACTTGAGAATTGACGAAATGACTAAAAATAGTCATCAATTGAAATAAGGTCCAGGACTGAAATAATGTTGTTAACATTAGGAAATACTGCTCTCTCTCAGGTTGCTGTGAAGGTGCCTTAAAGATGACCATTTTTCCCCATCAAAGTGAGAGGAGCCATTCCACAGTACCTGTGTTTCCTTCCCACTGTGTTAAAACAAACATTAAATGGGAGGTGGTTTCTCCCATATCTTTCAAAAGGCTGCCACCATATGGGGGATTTGTTTTAATACAAGGCTGGGTTTTATTTTTTGTGAATACATCTCGGTGTAGCCTGGGCTCTGTCTCTGGGAGGAGCTGGGGCTCCAGGTCAGCCCAGGAGCTGTGGTACCGCACGAGGAATAATGACACACAAACAGCTCCGTGCCGTGAAGGACTCCGGGCTGTAACCAGGGCTCCAGGTCAGCCAAGGAGCTGTGGTACCACACGAGGAATAATGACACACAAACAGCTCCGTGCCGTGAAGGACTCCGGGCTGTAATTACCTTCCTCTTTAAAAATCTGTACTTACTGCAAAATGTGTATTTTATCCATTTGTGTTATAAACAGTTCTGTGTATTTTTCAACTGTATAATTTAAATTCTGCTGCACTGTGGCTAAAACTACTGACTTTATATACTTTAAAGGACTGTTGTCACTGGCTTACATTTTCTCATCTTACCTCCTTTAAAACTCAAGTATCCATAATGCTTGGCTGCTTCTTTTCATGGTGAAGAACGTGTTTTGGTTTTTTTTTCTCTTGCATCTGTTTAGCAGTGATGTTACAATTAGCGTTAATTATTTTATGACTATCCTTAGGGAAGCCAGCAGTGCTCACAGCATCAGGAAGAGCGGTCCAGCCTCAGGCTCAATGCATTCCTGGAGGTGGGCTCTTCCCTGTTGGGATGCTGCCAGCTACCCAGGGGAGTTTCTGACAAGGTCTGTCCTGCCACACTCCTTCAGGAAGCATGAAACCTCACTGTGCTCTTCACCAGCATCTTGAACACGAGGAATTAAGACACTCAGCTTAAATATGCACATAGAAGTAAGTGGGGTTTTGACTGGTGACATAGATCACTTACTTGCTTCCAAAAGGCAGCAAGAGTCTCACTAAGGTAAGTCCAGACCAGAGCAGAAATGCAAAATGGTCTTTTCAGAAATGTGAAATCATTAAAAACTTTTTTGTTCTCTGCTCCTGGCTTTAGCTGTAACCAGAAGAATGAAGATACAGACGAGATAAGCGCTGAGCAGCAACCGTGCCACTGTATTTTTCACTTGCCTCAAATTTGAAGGGATATCTTGAACAGAATATTTTGTAAGGAAACCTCCTCTACTGGTTTCAGAAGAATATCACTGAATTTCAAAAAAGGACTTTGAATAAGGTTTGCAAAAGCTCCTGGGCCAAGTTCTGAGCACTACAGATACTTGTAACTAATTCAGTTTCTCGGAAAAAAAGAACAAAAGTCTTTCCCACTTTTCTTCTTTACCTGAAAAGGTGTATATACAAAGGTTTGGTTTCTAGATGTTGGGACATAGAAGTAAATGTTGGATTTAAGCAAACTGATGTCTTTTTATCCCTATGCTATAGTAGGGATTAAACATATTTAAAAAAAAAAAGTGCTAGACCTGCACAAGCAAAATAGGAAACACGACAGCAAATCATCATCTTAACCCTGACAAGGTTGTAAGAAATGTCTAAAGTGGCAGCATTGTCTAAAAAAAACAAGATGCAAGACAAAAAATGCTTCCCAGCTCCATCAGTATTTCTTTGGTGTTAGCAGGGAGGCGAGGAGGGAGCTGTGTGTCGGTGCAGGTACCAGCATCGCACCAGCACCAAGAAGGTTGTGCCTGAGGAGCATTGCCAGCACTGCTGGGTGCCACTCCATCCCAACCTGTGGGAGCTGTGAGCATTTCTAAAGGTGTTTGACCATGAAGTTGCACAGAGAAAATTAGCTGTAAACCCAGTATGAGGTGGAACATGCTACAGGGTGCCATAGCTGCAAGATGATATTGCATGAGGGACCATCCATGTGCTACACGACAAATATCCTGTGACCGATTGACTCACCTCTGCAGCTCTCACCAAGTGTCAGAGGAGTTCTTTTCAGCAGCCAGGAAGGTGAAAGCAGTAGGAACCAAGAAAATAATAGGGTTTACTATGCAAATGTCATATTGCACCTGCTTGACTCATATAGCTGTCAGCATGAAACAGAAGGGAGATGCTCAGCTGTCCAAGAGGACACACGAGGATCACAAGTGGGCAAGCAATGGGCGAGTAGTGAAAGCTCCTACTCTGCAGCCCTGTGGGAATAAACATAAAAAATAAGACACAATTTTTTTCCTAGATTTCTGTTGGAATTGACAATTAAACTAACGAATATGAGAGAAGGTGAAAGGAGGTAAGTGCGAAGCCTTTCCTTGCATCCTTGCTTATACACTGGAGCAGCTCTGTTGATAATCCTGTGGTCACATTGGAGTACCTCAGATGAAGAAGTAACACAAAAATTGTACCTAAATTTGATAAATAAAGGTAATTCTCCATCTCTCAGTGGAGCTGATCAAACCAGAAGTTCTTCCTGTCGAGTTACAAATGTTATCTAAAGATCAAGTTCAATCTAACAGGAGTGTTTGTTCAACAAAATACTGTAGTGCCTGCACACAAAGGTTAAACAGAGCAAGAACTTTCAGATAATACTATTCTTAAACTTCATTCATCTCGCAGACACATTTCCAAAGGACAAATAGAGACAGTTACGTGCTCTGTGTGGAATATTGAAGCAATGTCCTGACCACTCTCCCTGTTCACCCTCTAATGTACGTTCCCTTTGCCTGACGGAGATGTAAATACTTCAGCATTGACTCTCTGAAGAATGTGCTACTCTGGAGATTCACAGAATGAGTCCCAGAATGACATGGGGTTGGAAGGGACCTCTGGAGATCATCTAGTCCAACCCCCCTGCCAAAGCAGATCCACCCAGAGCAGGTTGCACAGGAACAATTCCACTTCCATTAAAAAAATTTGGATTTACCCCAGTGTTTATTTTCTTGTTTCCATGGCTCAAAGACACCAGCTACTGCATTGGCATGTATTAGAGATGCAGGAAGGGCACGATATAAAAACAGAGCTCAGAGAAAGAAATTTCTGCCATGGCTACACTGTGCTGGATCCTCAGCTGCTTGCACTGTGGAGGAGGGAGGTGGGCAGCCATGCTCTGCTCTCCAGCGATGTTCTCCAGCTGGAGCTGTGGCATCCTGACCACCTGGTGGTCCACCCCTGCTGCCTGAGGTCAAGAGGAGTCAATGAGGCTGCAATGATTTCAGGACTGGATGCTGTGGCTGGTATTGCCTAGAACGAATATAAAGAGATCCCATACACATACATGATATAGGAATTATATTGCATTTAGAGCAAAGCTGAACACTTGGTCTCCAGCAGAAACCAGGTTGCCACTTCCAAATGGGATGTGGAAGTGCCACAACCCTTCCTTTCTCCAGACATCTACAGAGCAGCCCAAACCTAGAAATGTTCACCTGAAAAAAGATGAATTTCCAAGCTTATTTGCCCTTCAGAGTGTACATCTCTATGTCTGTGCAGAACAAATATCAGCGTCTGAGGCTCTGTGCATCTCTCCTGTTTGCAGAGCATTGCTTTGTAACAAGAATTGCCAGATTGCATCAAGCCAAAAGCCCAAATAATCCAGTCTCTGGCAGTGTCGAGGCACTAATACATTTTCAAAGCAAGAATCCAGTTTTTCGATACAGACACCACCCTATATAGAGAGAAATTTATGAGGAAGCACGGCCTTTGAGAATCAAATTTCCTCTTCTGTACTGCTGTCCCAAAAGAGTTGCTACAGCTTTCAGATAATGATTAGGAAGATGGAGTTTGAACCAGGAACACGTAGAGCTATAGGAATCGGCTTCACAGGTGAGGAAAAAGAGCAGGCTCCCATCTTCGCTGGATCAATCACAGAGCTACGCAAGATACAGAGTGAGCACAGCATCACCAGAATAAAAATGATGGCTTACTCTGAAAGATGAATTTCTTGTGCCATAAATATATGAACAGGAAAGTATTTTTTCCTGGCTCGCTTCTTTGACCAGAATGTTGCTGGAAATGAGATATTTTTGATTTTACTAGAGATCCCTTTAGTTTAAATACTTTAAGAACATACAGCAGCAGCTGCTTATCTTATATAAAAATAAGCATATCCTGTACACTTCAGTGGATCTATATTGATTTATACTGCCAAGAGTCTGGCCTATAGATTTTAAGGTAGTCTTCCTCTGGCCCAAGGGGTGCTTTAAATTCTTTTATCCTAATGAGCTTTTTAGAAGGGCTTGACTTCTATACCCACCAGCTCCTCCTTCATATATAAGAAAATTGGTGTTTCCACATTTGGGGCCAGGGGGAGGGGGTGCCTTTTTATTTTTTTAAACACTTCATGCTTTAATAATGAAGAACTTGAACAGAAACCCCTAGGATTGCAATCATTGTACGAGTAGCCAGATTTGGCCCCCAGGGTGGAAAGTGACCCCACTACTGGATTTACAGCTAGAATGACAAGATAGTATTTGAAGGATGGAATGAATCTCAGTGACATCCTTGCAGAGAAAATAAGGGAACTAATATAGCCAAAGAGGAAAAAAAATCTCAAAAAGTTCAGAGCAAAAGAATTGCAATTATAAACAGAGATGTTAATTTCTTAGTACAGATGAGATGTAATTAAATTACAAGTCAAGACATCGCAAAAATTTGGCCAGGTAGTCTATATTGAAAAGACTTCCTTCTCTCAACCTCACCTTGGGCACTTTCTGCCTTGCTGTAGTTCTGTCACATAAACAGGAGAGCCCTCACTTGGCACGTAACCACCAGCCTGCTTGGCTCTTCCAAATATTAGGCAGGGGTGTCCCTGCCTCGCTCAGAGGCTAGACTTTTTATTTTATTTCTATAGTGCCACTGGATTTTACTAACAATAATATTCCGATCTGAGATTTTATTTGCCTCGTAAATTCAAAGAGTCTTCTTTGTTAGCTGATATGGAGCTTCTGAGGACTCCTACTCTAGAAGAGCAGAAGTCAATAAAAGTAACAAATTAAATGTAATCGGCCCATTTTTACTCGGTCTGGCTCTACCAGTTCCCTTAAATCCTGACACCACCGCAATGCACTGCTAATGCCCTCCACTACAGTCAGTGGGGTAAAAAAGGGAGCAGAAAACAGGTAAAAGAGCTATTACCCAACCATGAGAAATCACCTAAGTGTGCACAGCTCCACCCTGAGTTTCCAGCAGCTTGAAAACAGAACTGCAAAGTATTTTGGCTGCAAAGTGCTGTGGCGTATGTGGCCTCATACACACAAACAAGGCTTTTACCTGGCCATAGACCGTATCTCTTGACGCCAAGAAAACTGAAAAGATAAAGAGTGAAAGAAAAAGTCATTACACCCAAAATTTTATCATTAGCAAAGACAGGTTTAAAAACACGTAGTAAAAAATTGCTTGCCATATTCCCCCTTACATCACCCCAGGAACTGGCAAAACAATCTGTGCGCTGTCGATTGCTGCAAAGCGACTGGAGCTTAAATGAGGTTTTATCTTTAGTAAGTGTTTATTTCACTCCCCATAAAGTAAAATGCACCACAGTTTAGAAATAATGTATTCACAGCCCTGAGTATTATGGTGAACCCATTATTTTTATGGCTTGCTGTGTAAAGAATACTTCATATTTAGGTAACAGTGGTGTTATGAAACAAATAAGTAGGTAGGATGCTGCATAAAAAAACCTATGTGCAAAACACACATACAATTATGTGCCTCAGCAACATAGAAATATGCTGTAACGCTCACAGAAGTTTTATAACTGCCAGAATAATCACTTTTTTTGCATGTGCAATTACTCCAATTGCATATGCAATTACATCAATTGTCCAATTACATCAACTGTTTTTCCAACAAGCTAAAAGAAAAGAAAAATTACACATTTCTCTTTGCTGTAATAAAAATGCAATTTGCATACAAAGAAAAAAAATTCTGTTTGCTGAGATATGAAATTAGAATACCTTGGGGTATTTCGTTTTTCTGTTTGAATGAAGCATAACAGTTTCCGTGGTAAAAAAAAAAAAAAAAAGTTGGGGCTGTTTTATAGCCTGGGACTTTGCAGCAGTATGTTCTCTTGGGCCACTGCAATTACTGTACAGTATTCCTTTGTCGTCACAGAAATTATTTTATATTTAAAATTAAGAAGATGGTCTTGGAGCACCAGACTTTTAGTAGCATTTTTTTTTCTCAGTAACGACTTAGATCATTAGGAATCGCATCTATTTCATTTCTCAGAAATGTGCAAATAAATGAAAAATTCTAAATTTGAATTTAGAATGGTATTTCTAGAATTAGGTAACATCTGCTCTTGCTAATCGCCCAACAGGTGGTAGGAAATCCCTTAATCTACTCATCATCAATTTAGACTTGTGAAATTATTGCACCTTAAAGTGCAGCAGTAATAAGAAAAAATATAAAAACGGTACCTTGGAATTGTTGTGTATGGAGCATTTCCAGGATTTTCAGATTTTATTTCTTCAACTGAGAAACAAAAAGTTTTGCTCATTTCCTTCACCGCTGCCACACAAAGACAGTGCTCTTTTCCTGTGGAGCGTAACCAGAAACACAAATTTGGCCACCAGTGGAGAAGTATTTCAGTGAAATATTTACAGCCCCCTCACCAGATTTGATCTCTCCATCCTCATATTTAGTTTGTGCCACAGTCCAGCTCCCTCCCTGGCTCTGTCCCTGCAGGTCTGTTCGGGGTCAGTCCTGCCCCAGCCCCTCTATTTGGGGCTAAAATCACCAACAATTTATGCCGAGCAGGCAACACGCCACTCGAGCAGGTGGAAGCCAGCGTGTCCCCATGCAGCCAAGCCACCGTACGTACCAGCTGAATATGGACATCCAGCAAAGGGCTTCTGCCAGGGGATGCTGAAATTCCTGTCCCCATCACCCTCCCGGTGCCAGACAGACAATACTCTATCTCTAAACCTATACTAAATTCTAAGTGTTAAAAAGAAAATTAATTTTGTCAGCCTTGATAGAAGAGTATTTAATCCGGAGGAACTAGAACCTGTTCTTGCTTCAGCTAAACTGCAACAAAAAACAGACCAGCACCCGCTCTGCTTTTCCCTTCCTCAGAAACCAATGGAGAAAAAAATTCCTGTATAAAGTAAGAGATTATACCTACACCCAGCTCTATGTCGATTAAATTCTAATTCCTGTTGGGTTACATTGTCCTGCCAACAAAAGACAGGTTCTCTCTGTCATTTACACCTCTATTTAAGAAAATACATAGACTTTTGCACTTTTTAGAGGAATAAACAATGTTAATTAAAATGGCTTAAAAGTACTGGAGCTATTTTTGTTTCATAAGCCAACTCCTGCAAAAATTAGAAAAGCTTATGTAATTGTTACTTGAAATCCAAAACATACACAAATACATCTGTCATTGAAGAATAAAAACTGAAAACATCTGACTCATGTTCTAGTTGTTCATTTTCAACCTCTTCCAAAGTGACTCAGTCCCTGGATCAGGGTTCTCCTCATCCCTGTCCCGTCTGCCCTTGGGCAAGCACTGCATGGTCTCTCTCTTCGCTATTAACACAACATTACCTGTAATATTTCATTGTTTTGGATGTATTTTTCCACTTCCAGTGATCTTCCAAATCTGACCATTAGACACCGGAATGTACTGAAATTAATCAAAGTTCAGTTCATTTCCAGTTCAAACCCCTCTTCCCTCACTCAGCAGGTTCACACTCACGAGCTCTGGTCTAGAGTCACATTTCAACCGTGTTATGGCTCTGGAGTTTATGAGTCCTTTAGAGTCATTTTGCACCACAGCTACAGTAGAGACGTTTCAAAAAAAATGGTTTACTAATGGTGTGAGTCTTCTTGTCCCCTCTTCAGACAGCACTGATGGTGCTTCACACTCCAGCCGCCGTCTGCAGGCTCTCTGCGAGGAGCCTCATGGTGCAGGCTCTTACTTCACCTTAGGAACATAAAGAAACTCAACCCAAGAGAGAGTTACTGTCAGTGCATCTTCATACTTGCTCTGCCAAAGGTTCTGAGGAGGAAAAACCAGCTCATACACAACAAAGTGGGGCTTGGCTGGCGTTTTTATCCCTTCACTTTCCCTCATCCGCCATGAAAAGGTAGGGTTGGAAAATTTTTTGAAAACAATCTTTTTTCTTTGTGATAATCTTTATTCTTGTCCTCAGTCACATTTCATTTTCATGTGCAAATATGTGTGCAATTGTATACGGGGCTCAGTTTTCAAATGTAAACAGAAAACTTTATAAATAAATGCCTTAACAAAATAAACAAATGCAGCAGCAAAATGCTTTAATTTGAAACAATTGCTTTGGGATGAATGCCTGGCTCTTCTCTCAGTGAAAGTTTTCTATTAGTTTCATGGTGGGCAATGGGGTCCCTCTTACTGGGACTGGCTACCAACCCTGCTCAGTGCAGAGTTACTCACAGGTAGTTCAGGATGTATATATTGACTTATCTGTGAAATATTTTTTGCATAAAACCAACAACAATAAAAATAACCCAACCAAACCAGCAGAGAGCTCTGAGACTTCCCAGAGCAGCCTGAAAACAATTCTCCTCTCAGCAAACAGCTTTGGGGTATTAAATGTACAACTGCACACTGGTTTTACAGTCAGGCATTTATGCAGATGAGACCATCAGGATTATCGGATGTTTGCTCGGGAGCAGCCTGCAATACGGGGCAGCTGAACACACAGGGTAACCCTACCCAAGTGCCAACAACCAATAATTACAAACATTTAAGCACCTTAAATGAAGTAAGACCTTCAGGCCCAATATTATTTTCCTTCATTTTCACTTGCCTAACCCTCCTCTAACCTTTTTCCTTCCAATCACCAGCTGCTCTCCTCCAAGCTTGAGTCCCACACCAAATCTGTGTTTGAACCATTCAAACAGATTGGTTAAATATGTTTTAATTGATTCCCCAATGTCACAATACTTCAAAGACAGAAACTCTAGAAACCATTTAGAGCTCTGGGACAAGAATAAGATTCTCCTTATTTTAATTTTAAATTCACTTCATGGACAGAAATATAGAAAGGGAGGTATTTAATTAGATAACAGAGCTTCTCTAGACTTTAAACCTTTTGCTTTGAGCAAATTAACTGGATAAAGTTATTATTGAAACCTCTTCAAACAGATCATTTGGGCTTTCCACTGTCCACAGAGCAGTTACAAGTGTCTAACTTGATGGTTTCAAACAACACAACTCTTTGATACACAACTTACACTCCTGGCTTTAATGCTCCTAGAACAAATGTCAGTATTTTTTCCCCTTTTAAAAGTGCTAATCTTCAAGGCCCTGAATCAAAGGTGTTCAAGTTGTGCTTAAATATATTCTTAACTAAAAATAAGTTTCCAAAGAAATTTGCATTATTTACCAAAATTACAAAATAGATTTGTGCACAGATCCCCCAACTCACTGACCGTATATTCAAAGACTACACACATTCAATACATTCACCTCTCAGTTCAGTATTATAACTGACAAAAAAGTAAATCCACCTAAACCAAATCTTCCTTATTAGAAATACAGAAGGAAAGGATTATTTTGGCAGAAACGGCAGCACGTGAAAGATGGGATTTGTTCAATTGGCATCCCACAGACTGGGACACGGCGTTACCAACCGCTGTTTTCTGCAATGAGGCTGAAGACCTCTCCAGTCCTATAAAACTTCCTGCTGCATAAAGCAAAGATGGCTAAAAATTTACTGTTCCACACCAAAGTGGAAAGGGTCGTAACGCCCGTCTCTGGCACTCCCAAAGGAAGGAGGTGACAATGGTGGCTCATCAAGGGGATCATCTCACACACGGAGGTCCCTGCCGAGGCTGCTCAGAGGAGACATGCCCATGGGACGTGGATTTCCCCACCAAGTCTTTCCAGCTGCCTGTTGGGTTTAAGGACCATGCGTCATCTTGAACGGGGGAGAGGAATAAAGGAGTATGTTCAAAATTGAACTTACTCGGTATCTGATTTTTGTAACAGCAAAAATTTAACAAGTGAGTATTATTTTTGCACCTAGAAATAACGTGGAAGAGGTACCTGACACATAGTACAACCAGCATTAATAAGACAGCTGAGTTCTCCAGGCAAAGCAGCTGGTGTTGCGGCTCCTGAATGAAAAATGAATCGTTCCTGTATTCAGCTCAGGAGCAGACTCTTGTCTTTTTTTATTTGCACATCGGGTGAGGTCCATAAGCAAGTTCAATTCTAAAAATGGCTGATAAAGATAACAGAAAAGTTGTACATTTGATGCAGTGGAGCGCTGGTTTAGTAAACAACAGAAAATAACAACTCATTCCTATTATATGTTGTGATTCACATAGAAAAACAGGGACTCTTAGAAGAGCAGCTCAAGGTTAAACTTCGAAAGCAGCTCATTCTGGGGTGGAGGAGGCACTCACTGTCACTTTAGTTTGTAAAATTCTTAATTAAGGCTCTGCTGATTTCTTTTCTGAAACTTTGGGAACCGGAGGGCAAGTTCTAGGGCAGGCAGAATTTCAGAGCAGCCCGTGGAGCCGGCAGCGAAAGCTGAGGCTGCAGAGCAGGTTGCAGCAGCAGCAGCAACGTCCCTGGAGAAAGGAGCTGGCAGAGGGAAGGACTAGCAGGTGCTGGGAAAGACAGACCTATTCAGCAGATGCCTCCAGGGCTCTTCCCAAAGAACGTACCCGGCAAAGCATAGGCTTTGATACCACCTGGCTTCTCCAGGGGGAACATGTGCTGGTGATGAGCCCAACACTTGGCCCCACGCATCATCTGGGGCATCTGTTCTGCACGCGCCCAACAAAGGCAGGCAGCCCGATGCTCATCATTAACCTCATCTCTGTGGGCTTCCCAGGGTTTTAGCACATCAGATTCTGCTGAAGGCAAATCCAAGGTCAACTCATGGTGCACTTTGACTCAGTATGGTGGAACTGGACTGATACAGCGACACAAACACTTCTACTAATGGGTTCTTGCTCCATTATCTTAATTACAGTAGCAGTTGGTAGTGGAAAAAAAAACCCAGAAGTTTAAACTCAGCATTATTGTATCACTTTCTTTCCTGTTTGAGATTCTAAGAATATTGTTCAAAGCCAGACTCTAGAGATACAGACAGCAGTACTGTCATCCCTGAGCATGCAGGGGAACTCACGTAACACGATTTGTGCAGAAAATGTCCAGTGAAAAATTGCTTTCATATTTGCCTTGCCAGAGCTACAACAAAGCACTCAGAGAGCTACCGACCATCACACTGACACTGAAACAAATACCAATGATGGTTATTTCAAAAACTACTGCAAACCCTACTGCGAAGCAGGAGATTTGGTTATTTAGCAAAGGCATCCTAGTTGGGATCATACTCACCCTCCCGATCCACCCAGAGGAAGACTCCAGATGCTGCTCTCCCCCTGCCAGGGCTGAGCCGGTCCCATCTGCTGATTCTGCAGGTAAAAGGAAGAATTATTGGATATTTGTACTGAAATACTGCCCACAGAATTGAAAATAAATCACAAAGTGAGAACGATGACTGGAGGAAACAGGCAATCGGAGAGTGTCCAGGATGTACTGGGAGAGAAAGGAGTTGGGCTGGGAACACCAGAGGTCCTGCAGGAGGGGAATTTTCAGGGAGAATGGCTCCAATCTTCAGGGACACAATCTCTGCATATTCCTGGACCTGGAGGTCCACCAGGGTTTTTTTTCTGCTCATTTCAAGGCAGGAACATGAGTATCTCCAGTACTGGGAAGGGACTTCCCCAAGGGTTACTCCTCTGCTTGTAGTTCTCCCACTGCAGAGATGGATGGAAATAGTCTGAGCAAAAAATAGAATTTACATTTTTTTAGGCAGAAAACATGTGTGAATTCAGTTCAGCAATGCTGAATTTAGCAAATCTCTCTGTCCCACTGTATTTGCAGTGGGGCTTCACTTTGTGCCACCTAAACCAGATTCTCTCTACAAGCTTCCTGTGTCACCAACTAGGTTGCCAGTTAGCATAGATGTCTGCATTGCTGTATTTTTATTAAATTGCATGTAAAATATCCCAGTTATGAATAGCCTGGAATATCTAGGTTAAACCCATCTTCCAGGCACCTGCAAGTCTTCGTTTTCATTTCTATTCTTTCTTCTTGGCACAGAAAGGGGAAAAATAAAGCCAGAAAAATCAGTGGCCCTGTTGCACCTGACCCAGTTACTCACCCATTTGTTTTCTTTCTCACAGAGTTAATGCTAGAGGAGGTGAGCACACTATTGTACTTAGCCACACATAAAAAAAAAAAATAGCAGAAAAGCTGTGATGTGCACAGCACAGCTAATTTGAGATGTGAGGAAGCAGACCAAGGACATCTATTGCCCATTCCTGCTCCTTAATCCCTTAAAGGCCTGATAGATACCATCATCAGCCCAGCGCCTCAGGAGCGATGGAGTCTGAGGAGATTCTGCTCATAGCTGCAGTTTTTCATAAACCTCCCTGTCCCCATGACAACTCTCATGCCTTTCTCACAATCCAATATATTTTTAATGGCAATCCTTTACCCTCCTCCTCCCGCGCAGGCTGCAGCTGAGCTAGAGAATGCACTGTTAGAAACCAAAAAGAAGCCCAAAGTCCTCCGTCCATGCAACTTCAGAACCAAAAAGCTGGCGGGTGGGAGAAGACACCTGAGAGCAGCACTGCTGGGTGATTGCCCACTGCCCGGGACAACTCCTGGTGGCCACTGGGCAAGGAGGCACATGGCTTCACTCCAACCCATTAAAGCTGTTCCTTGCTAAACCAGCACCTCCAGCCACTGCCTTCTGTTCCTTGCTCAAAGTGTTCCTTCCCAGGTTGAGGGGGCCTTTCCCACCCCTGGGCAAATTAGCTCTGCTTTGATACTTCTTGAAAAGGATATAAAATTTTGGAAGCTTGCTTGCATCATTCCCTACACCCCTTTTTACATTTCACTGCTCATCACACAGCAAAACAAACTCAAGTCAATTGTATTTGCAAGTTAAATGAACTCTGCTTTCTGACATCCTTTTTCATATATTTGTAGTCCCAATATATAGGGTGAAAAAGCCATTGAGGCCTTTCAGGTATTTTTCAGAGTAAAATGCTATCAAAAGAGCAAATTCCAGATCTCAGATGCTAAGACAGACAATACACGTACATACACATACACATGGCAATTAACATATGGAATTTCACGCATTTTCCATGCTTTATAGTGACATTATTCACCAGACGTCCTTTCTAACTTTTTATCTGTAGAGCTACAGAGCATCATTCTGAAATACCTTGTTTTAAAACCCTACTAAGCCAAGTTCTTTATTTTCTTCCTTATTTCTTGATGAAAGATTACATTGATACCCACATTGTTAATAATTGCTCTGCATTTCCTATTCTAGCCCAAGGTCAGTCTGATATGTAGTACTTTACTGAAAGTACAAATATGGCAAGGGAGCACTGGGATTTTTTTTCCTTTATACCCTTTTCCATTAAAAATGAAATTGTGTTCTTTTCTCATTTGCAATGCTTTCTTTATTTATTTTTTTGTTGAGGGAGAGAGAAAGAAACACCCCATAAATGTTTTTAGTAACTTAAGAAAAACAAACTAAAGAAACTGAAAAAAAAAAAAAAACAAACCAACACCCAGGTAGATCTTGCTCAGAAATAGCCTGGAAAATCGAGAGTTCAGTACTAAATGTAGAAAGTTGTAGATCACTGAAGGAGAGCTCAGATGTAAACACAAAACAGGTGATCATTTATAACTACATGAACTTGTAGCCCGAGAATGAAACTTATTTCTGACTCAGTTTAAGTAGCACTAAATGTGACCTCATCTTGTTATTTGTAAAAAGGAATGAGTTTATGCTATGCATTAAGAAATTACGTTGACCATTGCCCTTTTCTTGTCCTCTGCCTTCTGAGCTCTCTTATTGAAAAAAGAGATTCCCATTAATAAAACCAATTTATTTCACTCTGCCTGATGAGCAAAGAAGAAAGCTTTGTGAAACTCCCAGCTGTGGCTTTGAGATACTGCTGCTTCCTACTTCTCCTACCTATTTCTTGGCAACTTCTCCCTTATTAAAATGTGTTTTTTCATATTTTTTTAAGGTCAAAGTGTCTCAGTGTCATAGTGCTGAATGGATGCAGTACTTAAACCCTTTGCAGAGGGTTTGTGAACGGTGCTGCAATGGTATAGCTTCTTTTCAGCACACACCAGTTTTTTATCCCCAGGACTACTGTAGGTAGCTATTGAGCTCAGGAAAGGGAGCTAAATGCTGAAACTGATTGTCAAAAATTAAGATAATCAGAAAAAAATGAAGATGTTTCCATATAAGTCTCAGGGGTCCATTGAGAGGGAGAAAAACCCCTTCAAATTCTCACGACTAGTCCTCCTCTAAGGACCCCAGCCAGCTCCCCACAAATATCTCACTGCTCATACGTACACTGGTATGAACAGAAAAGAGTGCAGTGAGGGAAAAAGTGAGAAATTCCTCATTATTTTAGGTTATTCTTTCTATGCAGAGCAGTGGAAATGAAGCAATACCCAGTTATTTGTTGTACAGGCCACCCTGCACTGCTGCCAGGCAAAGGTGAACGGGTACCAGCCAAACCACCTCCTCCTTGAAGTCTTCCTTCATCATCTGTCAGGTAGTAATGGTCTAGAAAATCACAACAAAAATTATGAAAATTGCTTCTCCTACAACAAAATAAAGAAAATCCAAAGCCTGTGTTGTCCCATCCAGCAGCCTGTAAACATGCAACTGGTAGTGACAATTTTAACATCCCAAACTGTCATGAAAAAAGAAGGGGAGGAAGAACCATCTGAGTTTACTCACATCAGCACTTTATTTTTTGGCTCACCACAATAATTATTGCCAACAAAAGACAGACACACTGTGTCGGCCGAGTCCATAACAATAATTTGCAGTGCAAAGCAAAGACACACAGAATGAGCTTTTCTAAAAAATTGCAGTGGAAGCCTGTGTCCCAGCCACTGGCTCAGAGGGAAATTTTGCTCATGTCTATTTTCCAATAGTCCTGTGTTGTATATTGGCACAGAACACCGAGCATACACAATCTCAGGCAAAGTCCTAAAAAACTTATTTTCCATCTGCAACTGAAGAGTAAATGAAAAATAAAACTGACACACCTAGAGTCACGCACAGCCCACGGCGCTTCTAAAAATATTATGATGAATTTATTTTATGATCAAAAACTACCGGGATTGAATTGGTATCATAAATTCCAGCTCTGAACCTTGCAATGTGCCTATTCTGAAGACCAGTAATTGAAAGTCTATTAAATTCTTCAATGATTTAAAAATAAAGCTCTCAGGAAAAAAAACCTGAAAAGTCAGGTCAGTCCTTTGATAAGCCAAAAACTTAATTATATCTTCACAGGAAAAAAAATACACTACTAATTCCCATTAAAATTGGAAAACCCTTTCTTCAGCCACTTTTTCTTTCAATAAAACTCTGTGAAATGAAAATTAAATTAGCTTGTTTGGAGTTCTGGTTTTAAGCTAGCCCACAGGCTGCCCTGTATATCTCTAACTTCATTCCATGCTTTTTCTCAGTGAAATCACAAAGGCCACTTAAGTATCCAAAGTGAGTTGCAATGAGTTTCCAACACGGGTAGCCACCTACAAGTTAAACCTAGGAATAAATACATTACCTGGCTTCGAAGTAAACTGACAACATTATTCATCTGGTGCAGAAATTAACCCACTTTCACAGCTTTAATCAACACCTTGCCTTCACCTAATAAAAGAAATGCCACCTTCAAAATGCCACAAAAGTAATTATTGCATTACTAAAGACTAACCAAGAGTATTTTCCTGACATACTGAACTTCTAGAAGGTACTTGGGCAAGAATTAGCAAATAAATTGGACAATGGGTTAAATGTGTCTCAGCTGAACAAACACACTTGCTGTTGGTTTTTACCTCTTACAGATATTCCGTCTGAAGTTTGCACAAGAACAGATCCTCCTTCAGGGAAGCCATTAACAATTTTGACTAGTATTATTTTTTAGTTCTACCAATCCAAAACAGATTCGGAGAGAAATCAGTTCATCACAGCCTTTTGAAGCCCATGTAAAAGGCCTGTACAATCCCACCCTGATGAGCAACGCTAATGAGCCACTTCTGGGGGGCATTTTTGGCAGGGTGGCTTTAGAGCAGTATTTGAACTCTGAGTCCTGATGGCAGCACATGAACCTCCAGCAGTGCTCTAAGCCAGAGGCCTTCACCCAACAGGAGCAGAGCAAATGTGTTCATTTGCTGAACTGAACCAGCTTGTTTGCTCTGCAGGTTTTCAAATTCGGTATCTCCTGTATTGATTCCAGCTACTCCCATTTCTCAACTAAATGGGGTTATTAATGAATATTTCTGCAATAACAATCCCCACATCTGTGTTCGTGAAAACTCGTGTTGACTTAACTACACCATCCTCTCCAGAAAGTTGTATGAATTTTTCATTGGTATCACTGAACCTCAGGGGGAAGCAGGGGTGAGAGCAAAATAAATAAATAGCAAATATTTTGTGATTATTTTTCCTGGTTTGGAACACATTTACTGAGGTGTGTTCATGCAATCAGGCCATCTCATGATATTTACTATCAAAATTAGACATGTGTAGGACAGCAATCTTTCCCAGAAAACCTCTTGCAACAACAGAAAAATCAGAAAATACTCAAAATTGTTAATTTGCCTTTTTATGTAAGTGCGCTGCTGCTTTTTTCCCCCCCTCTAAATTAGCACTTTAGCTTCCTTAGTCAATGTGCTTAAGCAGCGCTGCTTAATTCAGCTAAACATACGAAAACTTCTTGGTTCACTGTGATTTGCAATTTAACAATGCATATGCAAATGAAATTAGTGCTGGCAAAAAAATAATTATAGTTGCTCATGGGAGGATTAATAACTAAAGTCTGCCCTGCTTATGTTGAGGTTTAATTTAATTCTGTTGCATGCATTAAATGAAGAAACTAATTCTGCGTTCGGTATTGTGTTTGGCAGTTAATATGTGCTCACATGAATCTGTACTTATTTAGATGGAATGAAAAGGACGGCGCGTACCCGCGTGTCTTATAAAGATACAAATAGTGATAATTAGTTGGTGGATGAACAGTATAATGTTTTTTTCTAGATATGCCAAAAAAACCCCTGCCATTCGACATTTGCAAGTGGTTAGCAGTGACTTACTACTATAAGGTGTAATAATGCTGTTTAAACCATCCCCTAAGGCTATGAGCATTTAATAAAAGAACAACCACCGTTCTATACAGTGCTCGTGCAAACAAATCAAATGTAGACACAGCCATGGATATCTCCCCCCGCCAAAACCATCTCAGCCTCAGTGCCCAGGGGAAAACTGGACAGAGGGTTAAAGTCCTAATTTGAACAGAAATGCACTCATTTGTTGGCAATCCCAGCCAGCAGAGAGAACCCAGAGCAATGGGGTACTTGCCTCCAAAGTCCTGGGTGGAAAAACCCTCCCATCACATTGTTCTCACTGCACCTAAATCCTTCCTACATCACCAGCATGAAATTGGGCAGGACCCTCATCCCACCCCGACAGCGGTGCGAATCCCCACCATACCCGGAATGAAGGTGTTCATTAACCTAAAAATAATAATAATAACCATGAGCATTTCAGGGTTGTAAGCACCTTACAAGATGAAATCCTTTCTAAATCGTAACGTAATTATCTGGCTGTTTACAAGACTTTTATGAGTTGGATTAGCTTTATTGAAGCCGGTGGGTACAACAGCTGTCTTTCATTTAGGATTAGCATAAAAATCAATCAAGCCCCCTTATGGAGCTAGCAAGCTGAAACTGCAAGAGTTCCAATAAAAACAAAATACAGATAAAATATATGAAATTTTTATGAAGCCAGAGAATCCATATCAGGGGTGGACCTTACCTGTTGTAGATGTGGGCCCAAAATTTTTTTTATATGTACAGTTTTGCTATTTAGCACTTATTCTGGAACATAATTGAGGCAAAGGTAATGTTAACTAATTAACTGGTAAATATTGTTTTCAAAACAATGTACCCTTTTAAACATTTAAAGCTTTCCCATGTTTCACCAGAGATCAAATATTGCCACACCAAGCTAGTTTTCTGGTGCCAGTAGTTATATTAATTCTTCTGGCCAAACTCTTACTCGTGTTTAGGGCATTCAAATAAGCCACAAAAAGGGAAACATCCTGAACATTGCACCAAATACACGCTGAGCATTTCAGAGTAGTTTTCAAATCCTTGATTTGTTTTTGTTTGTTTGTTTAAATGGTCAACCCTATAGCTGAAATATGTCAAGGGAGAAATATCATCATAATTTAGTAATAGCCAAATTTAATGGTAAGTAAAGCAGCCAATTGTATAAATGTCTCTTGTCAATTAGCATCCAACCAGTTTTCAGCATAAATTTATAATATTTAACCCATTGAAAACACTATTGGGGTCTTTAAATGGTTTAAATCTGATTGAATTTGATCTAATTTATTGTAAAGCTACAGAAATCAGAAGATTTTATTTAAAACTAAGGAAAAAACCTTTAGATGAAATTCACAAACTCATAGCCAACATGACGCTTTTCTAAAATTGTGTTACACTTGCAGAGATTGCCACAAGTTACCAAAGGTTTCTACACTTATTGCCAAAAATTACCTGGGTGTTTGCTAAGAGGTTTTAATCTGTGGAGTTTAAGGTTCTGTTTGAATGTTACTCCACAGGAAAAACATGAGAAAAATCACTTCCTATAATGTTATAACTTCTAATTTTTCCCCACAGGTAGTTTTAAAGTAATTGAAAACTCATGGGGCTGTAGTTTTATTATTCTAACCCCAGTAGTTCCTGGAATTGCTATAGAAAATCCATCTTAAAAAAGGTTGAAAACTACGTGTCCTACAGACACCCTCTCTTGGCTGCCATGGACACTACCATTAATTTATTGTGTGCATGTGTAAGTCACACAGAGATATTCATATATTTCCACATGAAGCAAAACCTTGCAAAATTTACTGAGTTTATAAGCATGGAAGAGGGTTCCTATTTAGTTCTTTCAGAGCTGCTCTAGTTCATCCTTAGATAGCTATGACTGGTTTCATGCTCCACATTCAGAAAATCCCAAGAATAAGAACCATCTTATTTAGACCAACTAATATTTCATACTAACTCCCTTTCCTTCCTTTAATTTTTTTTTTTTAAATCAGATTAAATTTAATATTTCTCCTTCTACCTTTCTCATTTAAACACTTCTTGAAAATGGCACTTCTTTTTCATAACGGCCGATATTATGAACTTCTCAGTTACACACTCTTACCACCATAAGTAAAGTCATGCTTTTGTTTATAATAGGCACGCTTTTACATTACTTCAGGATCCATCATCCAAAAAATCCAGTATTAACTGTGATATAACTACATACAACATAGCAGCCTAAAGAGGAAAAAAAAAAGATTCCCTACACAATCCTAAATGGTATGAAATGGTGCCATCTTCAGAAATGTGGGTAAGTCTCCCTAAAATCACCAGATAAACAAAGACCACTTGACATTCAGCCTGTGCAGAAGTACCACTCCCACATGAGGATGTGTTATCTGATTGGACTTTGAAGGCAAAAAATAATTTGTATAAGGGACAAGTGCTTAAGCACACGGGTGGCACAGGTGCAGGCTCATTAAATTTTAAAAGTTATTTGAATCAGACACTAAAACTCCTGTCTGCAGTTAATTTGACTTGCTTATATACCGGCATAGAAATTGTGAGACAGTCTTTGATTTTTATTTTTTCCCATGCAGGCTGACTAATTGCGCTAAGGAGAGTAAATCCAGTATGATGGTAATTATCCATGCGCAAAATTAGTTTTTGTAGGAACTAGACTTGTGCTCTTTGCTTTCTAATTGGTGCATGGCACCAATCAGCATTTAATGTAACACATCTGGGCAAAAGAAAACATACAAAAAGCTACAGTTGGGTGCTACAAAAGAGGAGGCTGGTTGGAATTCTTGATTCTGCTGCTTGCCCATGGGTCCGGGCAGGGGTGAGCATCCCCTGGCTCCACACAATACGTGAGCTCAGGTCAAAGGCTTCCTGCCTCACAGAGATTAAACTGCCCTTAAAACCGGTGCTGAGCCCCTGGATAATCTGTGCTGCCATCCTATTTCTGAGAGACATTTCTAAAACCACAAGGGGGTCATGAGAGAAGCAAAGAAAACCGTTTCCGCCCCCCATATTCATTTGTCAGTCCCATCATCCCATTTCCTGATAGTGACAGATAAAGCCCAGGGCACTGATTGTGCTCAGGTGGGAAAGCCATTTTCCACTGGAATTATGGCTCCGTTCTGCCCCACACCAGCTCACTGCCCTTTAGAGGTGATCAGGGGAGAACTCGAGGGAGAGCCGGTACCCAGCACTGCATCCCCAATATGGATTTAAACTAGATACAAGGAAGAAGTTCTTTGGTGTGAGGGTGGTGAGAGCCTGGCCCAGGTTGCCCAGAGAAGCTGCCCCATCCCTGGAGGGGTTCAAGGCCAGGTTGGAGGGGGCTTGGAGCAACCTGGTCTAGTTGAAGATGTCCCTGCCAATGGCAGGGGGTGGGACTAGATGACCTTTAAAGGTCCCTTCCCATCCAAACCATCCTGTTATTAACATATAAGTAATATCTACAGCATGTCCCTGTCATTTGCTGTTATGTCACTACAGTTCTCATTGTGAGAGTGTGAGGGTTAAAAAAAACCATATATAATTTAATGTTGCTGTTTAATTGCATTAAGATTACTTGCTTAAAACCTTAAAAAAAAAACAGATTTAATGAAGATGTTAAAGTATACTGTAGTACGGATATAATTGAGGACTGTCACCAAGAAAAGCATTACTGTCTGAGGATTATAGTATTTTTTAGTACCTTATTAAAATAGTCAGCACGGATATGAAAATTTTTAGAGATGTCTTGCTACATAAATAATTGGACCATAACTTTCATACATTGTACACTATATAAAATGTTAATAAGCCCACTAAAATAGCTCTACATTATAGAAACATATTTTATATTCCATAAAATATTTTGAACTAAATTATTCATATTTTTGATACTTTTTTCCTAAAGGCTCTCATAATGCAAAAAGGACAGAGAACTTTTGAAATGAAAACCAAGATGTTTTAGCTGTAGCTTCAAATACAGAAGAAAAAAGAGCTGCAGTTGTATGTGGCATAGGAAAGGTCACCAAAGACTGGGTAAGGACCACGTGGCCTTCCCTGGAGAGGGCAAATCCCAGCTTTCTGATTGCATACCATGTGGAATTTAACTCAGTGGAGAAAAGTGCTTCTTCCTTCCCAGCCAAAGCTCACCTCAGGTTTAACCAAGAGTAGGAACAAAGACCTAGACTATCCTTTATCACCATTTGCAAGCTGATGGATTTCATATGAAAATTAAGAATTTTATCTACATATAGAGTAGTATAACCAGAGGTACAGATGTTATTTCACATCAGGTTTCAATAAAAAGGATAAAAAACTTTAGCAGAAGGAGGCTTATTTCTTGGAACATGTTACAAATTCATCAGACTGACTGTTTTCTATTAGACTACAAAAATAATGAAAACAGACCATCAGACCAAGGTCAAGTGAGACAGTAGTTACTCCTTTCCTTTTACAAACGAAAAAGCCAAAAGGTCAAGTACCTACACCAAGCCACCCAGGGAAAGGAGCTGGAGGAGCATCTTGAACAGCATTTGGGGCTTCTGAAAGCTTCTTCCTGGAAACCTGAAATTATGATGTTCCTTTCAGAAGTGTTTCCCTGCCACTGACAGCCTAATTATTGCAGGCTAAGTGTCTACACAAAAAAGCCCCTGGTGTGCCATTAAAGACACGTGCCAATGCTGTTTGAAAGAACCAGAGCAACATGGTAAAACCCAATTCTTTGACCCACAAAGAGTCAGCCCCAAGAGCTGTTTTCACTGATAGCCACCAGGCTGCAAGGTCCAGAGGTGGCCAAGTGCAGGACCCATGCAGATCGATTCTTTGACCCACAGAGTGAGCCCCAAGAGCTGTTTTCACCGATAGCCACCAGGCTGCAAGGTTCAGAGGTGGCCAAGTGCAGGACCCATGCAGAAGGTCAAGGTACGCAGCTGGGGACAAGTGGAAAGACACTTGCTCCATCACCACTGTCAAAGATAGGAGAGGATATCACAACTGTGATCACCTTCAGTAAAGTAAAACCAGAGTATGACCATAAACAGTGGCTCACAAATGGACTCAGCTCAAAATTTTCAACAGAATCTGTCCCAGATCATTTTTTCCCAACAGATAAAGTTTATCAGATAGGAGGTATGAGCCCTGGACAGGTTCAAACTGTGTGCTGTGATTATCAGAAGTAGCCAAAGAGCACAACAATTCAAAGTTTGGGGTATTCCTTGTTTGATTCAGCATATGAAAGTCATTCTACTTATCTGACTCACCTGAGAGAGTAAATAAATCAGATATAAAACCCCACAGCAAGAGCGCGTCTTCCCTATTATGCTATAATTTACAGAACCTTTCAAGGTTGTGTGTATCATTGTGGTTTGATTTAAGAGGTTCCATAACCTGTTGAAACCAATGAAAGACTCAGCAGCCTCTGAAATAACCTTTTCTAAACTGTTTGGGATCAAACTTTTTGAATTCCAACACCATGTGAAACAAAACCCAAAGAACATATTATTCTTCAGAGCCTTTCTGAAGGTGTTGGCCAACTGGGTGAAGAAGGCATGGAAGACCTGTTTCCACCAGCCAGGGAGCGCCAAGGGAAGCTTGGTGACATTCTTGTTCTGTAAAGAGACAGCAAACTCTTCAGCTTTCACTTTCAGAACACATGGAAAAAGTTTTGTATCTTCTTTTTTTAAAAAAATAAATAAATTAAAAAATGCCTTTTCTGACATCTCCTTTTACAGCCCTTAAAGTCCCCCCATCAACCCCATGAAAGTGTCTTGCATCATCTGGAAGAGCACCCAGGAGACCGGCACTGATGTATTTTCTACTGTTATTGTAAACTCTCTGACTCATTGGTAGAAGTTGCTTGTTAGAGAAGGTAATAAAAGCCAAACGGCTAATAACTATACTGGAGTGAAAATGTTTAGCAATTAAATTAAAATGGAAGATCTTTTGTGTGTGCCACATTTGCATCCTCCTACCAGGCAACTCAAAAAGTAGAAAATTAAAGAAAATATTTCAAGTTTACCTTACAAAGTCACAGTGCTAAGAAAAAATGAAGGCTTGGAGACAAGGGTTAATTTATGGAACAGGAGCTAGCCCAGAAGCATTCCTGTTTTTACTGGAGTTAATAATCGATTTAGTGCATGCAAATCACAGAACAAAAGACAGCAAACAGTCCACTCCTCTTTCAGGCTTAAACAAGGAAAAATTATCAACTCTTCTTTAACATCCTTTCTGGTGTCACAGGCTATTTATTGAAATATTTCAATGTTTTTCCTTGGATGGACAACTACGGTCCAGATTGTTCTTTTCTCCAGCTGGGATGAGTCACAACAGCTTCGGGTACTTTGTGTTATGACTAAACTCCATCACAAAGACAACAAAAGGCTTCCTGCAGCATTCCCTGCTCGGCCCATATTTCAGCAAAACTCCTGCTACAATCAATAAGCATTTTGCAAGAGTTACGAGGAAGGTAGCATAAAGTAAGGTCTATAACCACTGAAAGAAAACCCTTCTCTTAGAAGCATGTCATTTTAGCTTTACGAAAAAATTACATTAGGATTCCCAGAGCAATACCCATCATTTGATACCTACCAATAAATGTGTGGTTACCATTTAAAAGCAACACCTATCATGTGATGTGCATAGTCTTTGTGGGTTTTGTGCCTACCAGGGACCCTGCCCAGTGTCAGGAGGAGTCATGCCCGATGGAAACCACAAGAACCTGCAAACCGGGTCCTAGTGAGACAGAAATAACAGCAGCAATTTGGAGCTTCGTCATGAACAAGCTCCTCATGAAGTCATTCTTGGTTTTTAGCCCCAAAACACAGAGGGAGAACATGTGTTCTAGAAGGGGAAGGGATAGTCTTCACTACCTCAGCATGTGTGTGTCAAGTATGTGCAGTTCCTTCCCATGGCACAGGGCAGAGGGACAGTCATTCAATGACAAAATACTTATATAAAAATACACATATATACACATAATAGCTATATCACCAAAATGTCTCTGTCACAATACAGAAATTCCCAAGTGACTAACTGGAAGCCATAGAGTGAAACAGGAAAGTTATTCAGCAGTAACATCTTAGAATTTAACTTCATGAAAATGAAGTTTCCTCTTCACTATGAAAATTGCTTAAGATATATCCATGTATCAGACACCTCACACACAAACCTTTTTCCCTACTCAGGAACTGCTGAAGACATTTTATTGATTATACTTTTGCAATTAGAGAGCACTATAAACCAGAGCAGTGACAAGGCTTTTGGAGGAACATTTATTCAGGGAAAAGCATTGAGGCAGGATTATAGAACACCACGGTATAAGGCTTTAGCCCTTCAAATTACCATTTCATGCACTGCACTGCTGAGGCGTTTTTGATTTGTTCCTCAAAAACATGCTTTGACACAGCATCAGAGCAGAAACTTCCCAATGATCTGTGAAAATCAGCGCATTCTAAATGGAGAAGTCTAACAGTTTTGAAACTCATACACTGGGTCAAACTGAATTTACAGCTACATGTGCAAATGCTACGCTGGTCAGTGAAAGCGGAGGCTGCTTTTTGAATTCTGAATGAAATGTGCCTAATATGAAGACTACACATAAAATTTTACAAACTGCTGCAATATTAACACCCCATCCCCTTTCAAAATGACTGGGGAACTGGGGAGAGAATGTTCCCTCCAGTTTCACAGACATTTGGGCAGTTTTGAGACGATGCTATTGTATCGTTTCTATTCTTTAGTTTTGTCCATGTCACAAAACTAGATCTTGGACACGAATAGCTCTGCAGAATCATAGAATCATAGAATAGTTAGAGTTGGAAGGGACCTTAAAGCCCATCCAGTGCCACCCCCTGCCCTGGGCAGGGACACCTCCCACCAGCCCAGGTTGCTCCAAGCCCCCTCCAACCTGCCCTTGAACCCCTCCAGGGATGGGGCAGCCACAGCTTCTCTGGGCAACCTGGGCCAGGCTCTCACCACCCTCACACCAAAGAAGTTCCTCTTAATATATAGACTCTCCCCTCTTTCAATTTAAAACCACTATCCTATCATCCTCTATAACACATAACCCAAGCAAACAAAAACAAACAAGCAACCCCCAAGTATTTTTGGTTTGCTTCTTTGAAAAGGAGTATTACATTTGTTTCTCTTCTTACTTAGATCAGTGCACAGGGAGAAACAGCCCAAGATTCAATCCCTGCTCACAGCAAGAGACATGGGAGCAAACCTAACAATCTCTGCTCAAGTGTGGGAGCACAACAGAGCCCCACTCAGGGAATGGCTAATGGAAATTGTGTGAATAGTACCCATGGAATAACCTTAAAAACCTCCTAGCAGTTTTTGAACACAGCTTATTGCAAACATCACGGATGTGAACCCTCTTTCTAGCCAGTGACGTAAAGCCATCACACCACACAAGAAGTTCTTTCCTTTCCGTGCACAGGGAGTCAGGCTACATCAAAGCCCTCAGCAGATGGAAATAAAATCACGCTAGGATTTCAGTGGCAAGATGAAAAGGTAAATGAGATGCAGCTCCTTCTTGGAGAAAAACAAGAGTACGTTACACCATGCTCTATAGCTTTTAAAGGCAAGACAATCTGGCCTGAAATTCATGTAGCTGTCACTAACCTGAGCAAAAAAAAAACCTGTCCACATGCTCTGAGCCATGTGTGTAACTATACTTAGGGATCTCATGGAAAGTAGGCAGGACCTCAGTTTTGCACATTACCTCTAAAAGATGCTCCACTTGAACAAACGCTGTCAAACTACGCAGGAGCATCGCGCAGCTCTGATTTGCTCTGCATATCCCACTGCACCCAGATTAAGTTTTCTAAGAGGAGAGGAGGGGAAAAAGAAGAAAAAAGGGAAAGAGGAAAAAAGGGAAAGAAAAAAAAAAGTGAGAAAAAAGAGCATTGCATTGTTTACTGTCCTTTTGATTTAGACTTTGCACTCCAACCCAGAGAGCTCGAGCATCAACCTCTGCCCAGGATCAGCACCTGGCAAGAACCAGGCCAGGGAATGGATAAGAGCAGGCTGATGTGAACCCCAGTGATGCTCCACACGATATTGGTGGAACAGGTCCATGGAGGACACTCCACTGGAGAGACCTGAGCTGCATCCACATGGCCAAGCTGAGAATTAGAGGCAGAAGAGCTGCTTTCCTCAGGCTGGAGGCACTGCCCCTGCCCTCACAGCTCAGGAAATTACAGAATCACAGACAACTCTTCTGGGCTGGTCCTTGCAGAGCCCCGTGAGGTGACACAGAGCCACATGGCACAGATCTGCTGGTACAACAGGCATCCCTGTAAGGTATTGACATTACCTAAATGGCGCATATTACAAATTCCCCATTTTCAATTATAAGTCCCTCAGAGGAAAGGCATCAAGTTTTATAACTAGTGGAGTAACACTCCAATAGTTCCTTGAACAAATATTTAAAATATTATTTAAAAGGAGCTGTTATGAGATAATCAAACCCCATTTGATCCTAAGCAGTATTTCCCTACAAAGGCCAAACCAACCAACTGTGAGAAATTAAAGTAGCCCCCCAGCCAGCCCGTGATGAATGTCCAGTCAGCAGAGGTCAGACACGCCGCTCCCCTGCTGTCGTTCCCTGTGACGTCTCGCATTTGATCCTACATAATTATGCTCTGCTTTTTCCCAGCTGGAGGTAGGTGACTTTTAAATTTAGTGTGTCTCCACAGAGATTTATGGGTTGCAGCAGCGCCCGAGGCTGGAGGCACTGCCCCTGCCCTCACAGCTCAGGAGATTACAGAATCACAGACAATTCTTCTGGGCTGGTCCTTGCAGAGCCCCGTGAGGTGACACAGAGCCACACAGCACAGATCTGCTGGTACAACAGGCATCCCTGCAAGGTATTGACATTACCTAAACAGCGCTCAGGAAATTACAGAATCACAGACAACTCTTCTGGGCTGGTCCTTGCAGAGCCCCGTGAGGTGACACAGAGCCACATGGCACAGATCTGCTGGTACAACAGGCATCCCTGCAAGGTATTGACATTACCTAAACAGCGCATGTTACAAATTCCCCATTTTCAATTATAAGTCCCTCAGAGGAAAGGCATCAAGTTTTATAACTAGTGGAGTAACACTCCAATAGTTCCTTGAACAAATATTTAAAATATTATTTAAAAGGAGCTGTTATGAGATAATCAAACCCCACTTGATCCTAAGCAGTATTTCCCTACAAAGGCCAAACCAACCAACTGTGAGAAATTAAAGTAGCCCCCCAGCCAGCCCGTGATGAATGTCCAGTCAGCAGAGGTCAGACACGCCGCTCCCCTGCTGTCGTTCCCTGTGACGTCTCGCATTTGATCCTACATAATTATGCTCTGCTTTTTCCCAGCTGGAGGTAGGTGACTTTTAAATTTAGTGTGTCTCCACAGAGATTTATGGGTTGCTTGCCCCTCGCAGGATTCAGCAAGACTGACACCACCTCGCAGGACCTCTGCGCCGGCGTCGGGGCTGTCAGCGAAGAAGTGATGGTGACAAGGTTTTTACAGTGGGAGGCTAATAGCAGACTCCTCCAAGAGACAGAAATGAGAGATCTATGGAAGTCTCTGGCCCATCTCTCTGCCACGCCGTTCCCCCAGCCCTGCCTTCCCAGGCACAAGGACACAATTTAGCACCTCTGGCTCCAGCGCTGTGTTCAGCCAAGAGAGAGGAGCACAAGGGGTGAGACTCGCTCTTTTTCTAACAGCCCTCACAGTGAGAAGAGTCTGAGATTGATTTGTTCTTCCATTCCATTACTTCTAATTATACCCCCTGCGCTTACATATTGTACATTTAACACTGCCCTGAATGAATAGTGTAAGGACCAAAACTTTCCTTCAATGACCTGAGGGGAGGGGGGGGAAATGAAAAAGAAAAAAAAAACACAAAGAGAAAGAAACAAAAGAAGAGCTTAAACAAGCACAACAAAATATATTTGTGACAAATGCACTGGGTGAGTTTTCTCTCCATGTGCAATTCTGGACTTTGTAATATTGCCAAGGTCCCAGGCAGAAGGTTACACTGGATTAAGGACACCTATAAATTCTTCTTCTACCTAGAGGTCACTGGAACTTTTGTAATTTAGATACAATACCCAAAGACTTCTCTAAGTAAGTGCTTTATTGCCTTTGTCTCCGATTTCTTTTTCCTTTGCCCTTTTGGATACATGAAATAATTTTCAAATCATTAGATACAATAAATTCTTCTAGATGTTTACCACATCCTTAGAGGGAGAAAGCTTATGTATCCTTACATGAAATGAAAGAAGTACCTTCCTCCACAATTTTCATTTCTTCAATCTGAAATCTAAATTATAAAAATAATAACCGTGCACGGCATTAAAATCTCACTGTCTTCTCTGCAAAACCCATGGTATTTAACTCATTTCTCTGTGACTACCTGCTGTTGTAGATTTTCCCCACTGAGAAATGACTAAGAGTTACGTTAGAAGGATTTTTGGTTTCGTAACAGTAGAAATGCAGAGTAAAGGAACTGAGACCAGTCCCATCCCTGAGGCAGCTCAGCTCTAAGTTGTACCATCGTAGAACCTGCCCTGTTCAAATGAGACGTCTACCTTCATCTTCCCAGAAACATGGGATGGAAATTGTCCCCAAGTGGACAATGGGCACATGGTGCCATGCCAGCTTTCAGCGTGACAAATCAGAGAGGAAAATGGCCAAAAGATTAATGGCTCCCTCTTACTAAAAAAGCGTTTTTAAAACCCTACGAAATTACTGCAGGGGAGTAAAAGTTAAACTGTCTCTTCAGCCACCACAGACTGGAGCGTTTTGATCCATTAACCTCGCATGATAAAACACAATAGAAGGGATGTCAGAAAGAAAAACACACAGGAATCATTTTACAGTTCTGAAAGCCAATTTGAGAAGAGGCTAATGACTGTCCAGACAGTACGTATGTGGTTCCCAGCAACCACTTCTGCAAAGGACCACCCAGCCCTTGGTCACTCCAGCGAGCCCGGAGCCATTCCTTTTGGGCATTTTGCTTTTTCAGCACTCTGCACTCCTCCCTCAGAGGAAAGGCATCAAGTTTTATAACTAGTGGAGTAACACTCCAATAGTTCCTTGAACAAATATTTAAAATATTATTTAAAAGGAGCTGTTATGAGATAATCAAACCCCATTTGATCCTAAGCAGTATTTCCCTACAAAGGCCAAACCAACCAACTGTGAGAAATTAAAGTAGCCCCCCAGCCAGCCCGTGATGAATGTCCAGTCAGCAGAGGTCAGACACGCCGCTCCCCTGCTGTCGTTCCCTGTGACGTCTCGCATTTGATCCTACATAATTATGCTCTGCTTTTTCCCAGCTGGAGGTAGGTGACTTTTAAATTTAGTGTGTCTCCACAGAGATTTATGGGTTGCTTGCCCCTCGCAGGATTCAGCAAGACTGACACCACCTCGCAGGACCTCTGCGCCGGCGTCGGGGCTGTCAGCGAAGAAGTGATGGTGACAAGGTTTTTACAGTGGGAGGCTAATAGCAGACTCCTCCAAGAGACAGAAATGAGAGATCTATGGAAGTCTCTGGCCCATCTCTCTGCCACGCCGTTCCCCCAGCCCTGCCTTCCCAGGCACAAGGACACAATTTAGCACCTCTGGCTCCAGCGCTGTGTTCAGCCAAGAGAGAGGAGCACAAGGGGTGAGACTCGCTCTTTTTCTAACAGCCCTCACAGTGAGAAGAGTCTGAGATTGATTCGTTCTTCCATTCCATTACTTCTAATTATACCCCCTGCGCTTACATATTGTACATTTAACACTGCCCTGAATGAATAGTGTAAGGACCAAAACTTTCCTTCAATGACCTGAGGGGAGGGGGGGGAAATGAAAAAGAAAAAAAAAACACAAAGAGAAAGAAACAAAAGAAGAGCTTAAACAAGCACAACAAAATATATTTGTGACAAATGCACTGGGTGAGTTTTCTCTCCATGTGCAATTCTGGACTTTGTAATATTGCCAAGGTCCCAGGCAGAAGGTTACACTGGATTAAGGACACCTATAAATTCTTCTTCTACCTAGAGGTCACTGGAACTTTTGTAATTTAGATACAATACCCAAAGACTTCTCTAAGTAAGTGCTTTATTGCCTTTGTCTCCGATTTCTTTTTCCTTTGCCCTTTTGGATACATGAAATAATTTTCAAATCATTAGATACAATAAATTCTTCTAGATGTTTACCACATCCTTAGAGGGAGAAAGCTTATGTATCCTTACATGAAATGAAAGTACCTTTCTCCACAATTTTCATTTCTTCAATCTGAAATAAGTACCTTCCTCCACAATTTTCATTTCTTCAATCTGAAATCTAAATTATAAAAATAATAACCGTGCACGGCATTAAAATCTCACTGTCTTCTCTGCAAAACCCATGGTATTTAACTCATTTCTCTGTGACTACCTGCTGTTGTAGATTTTCCCCACTGAGAAATGACTAAGAGTTACGTTAGAAGGATTTTTGGTTTCGTAACAGTAGAAATGCAGAGTAAAGGAACTGAGACCAGTCCCATCCCTGAGGCAGCTCAGCTCTAAGTTGTACCATCAAAGAACCTGCCCTGTTCAAATGAGACATCTACCTTCATCTTCCCAGAAACATGGGATGGAAATTGTCCCCAAGTGGACAATGGGCACATGGTGCCATGCCAGCTTTCAGCGTGACAAATCAGAGAGGAAAATGGCCAAAAGATTAATGGCTCCCTCTTACTAAAAAAGCGTTTTTAAAACCCTACGAAATTACTGCAGGGGAGTAAAAGTTAAACTGTCTCTTCAGCCACCACAGACTGGAGCGTTTTGATCCATTAACCTCGCATGATAAAACACAATAGAAGGGATGTCAGAAAGAAAAACACACAGGAATCATTTTACAGTTCTGAAAGCCAATTTGAGAAGAGGCTAATGACTGTCCAGACAGTATGTATGTAGTTCCCAGCAACCACTTCTGCAAAGGACCACCCAGCCCTTGGTCACTCCAGCGAGCCCGGAGCCATTCCTTTTGGGCATTTTGCTTTTTCAGCACTCTGCACTCCTTTGTGCGATCGGAGAGCCACAGAAAAGAAGAGCTGCCTGATATTAATAGCTTTAGGATGCAGCTTTTGGTGGGGCAAGCATTTGAAGTCAGCAAGCATAAATCACAGACGCAGGAATCCAAATTATCCAGGCACAGAAACCGCTGCTACATCCTTTGCATATCTCAAGTCTCCAAAGCAGTACATGCATAAAGACTCCACGTAAAGAGCTATAACAAAAAGCAGGAGATATTTCAGATATGTTAAAGAATACCTGCAAAAAACCAAATATGACAAACCCTCCACAGCCATTATAGTTTTCATAAGGAATGCCAACTGTAATTTAAATCATGAGAGAAGTGCTGAAACCAGACATCAGAAGCCCTAGTCCTCTACTGATTATGGTATTTATTGACGACAATGCCCACATGATTGCAAGCAAACAAAACAAGAATTTGGTGTGTAGAGGAAGGGCGGTTGTATTTTTCAACATGAGTTTCTCATTTCATGCAGATTCCGTTCTCTTTTATGGAATTATTCTCACAACCACAAAGATGTACCACTTCTAAAAGCACGAATGTCAGTATGCAATTGAATTAATTTTGAATATGGATGAAATCAGAGACTTTGCACTGCAGCTTTCAGAGCCAAACTTGGTTCTGAGGTGCATAATAAGCTCAGCAGCATTACAACACAGATAAAATGTTTACTGCAGATGTATTGTAGGCCATTAAAACATTGTACCATCCAAGCTCCATTTGCACCTGCACTCCCTCTATTTAACACCTTTCCATTTTGCTGCTGTTGGAGTAAAGTACTTCATTTATTTTAAATATGTTTATCCTACCTTGCTGCAGGCCAACACCCTTCAGGGTTTCCTTTCTCCTTGTGGTACGCAGACTGAATTTGAGATGATATCTCAAAATTCGCCTCTTTTGGATGCTGCCCAACAGCTCAACACAGCTCTTCTGTGCCAGTCTTCGTCTGCCAGCGTTACAGATGTCATCTGCCATTACAACGTGCTCTGCCAGCTCCTCTCTGTCTTTGCAGCTGGTTTATAGGTACGCGCCGGGGATGAGAACCTGGAAACATCCAGAAGCAACGTCTTACAATAACCCGTGGACTGCAACTCCTGAATGGCCAACCAAGGTGGCTAATGGAGTTGGCAAAGTCTGGGTTAGAAGGCAGCAAAGTCTTCATAACACAAGGTCCTCGGTATTAGAAAAAAGTAAAAAGAGCAAATTAGGGGCCAAATCAGTTCCTTTAACTGTTCTAAAAAAAAGAGACTCTATATCACCTCTGGTGCTTTACTTTTTCTGCAGCTATTTTCATTCCTCAAAGTGTTACATGTCTACTTCATAAGAAAGTTTTTATACCCAAATACCTCCTTTTGCATTCTGACCCACTGGTCTGTGTCGAAGAGCCATTAAAGAGCCTTGTGCAGCCTCGAAACAGCCGTTCCTTCGCCTTGGTCTCTCCTCTCACGTAGAGCAATTTTTTATCTGCATTATTTAGCAGTTATAGCATCAGATATTGTTTTCCAGGAGACTAAGAGGAAGAGAAAAAATGAAAAAAGGGGGGAAAGGGGAAAAGAGATTTCCTAGCCTTGGTCATTGCATGCCAAATTTCTACTCAGAATAAATTTTCACAATAGATCATATTGAAAACGCCGACAGACTCTTAATTGGTGTTCTGCCGAGCGCCATACACAGCTACACTGCAATAATTTGGAAATGTCTTGTTTAAAATACATTTAGGCTATTCAAAGCAGATATTGATATTCACTTGTAGTATGTGCGTGCCAACAACGCCTTGAAGGCATCTCTCAGCAACAGAATCTTTTTCAGCAGCAGGTGGGATGAAATGGTGACAAATGGGATGGAAGGCAGCACATATGAATAAACTATATAATAGCCTATTTGCTTCCCCAACTTGGCTGCTCGCTTTGTTATTTTTCATAGGCTGGCAGTGTGAAAGCAGCCAAAGCACAGCCCCGTTCCCTCGTCTCGGTCCTACAAGGAGATTGGAAGCAATTTCTGCTCAATGTGCTGTCCCCAGGAAAGCACAGAGCGTCCGCGGGGAGACGAAGAGAAAGCGGCTGATGAATGAAATCCTGGCCTTCTTTCGGAGTAGATTCGCAAGGAGGGTTTATTAACAATAACACAATTGCAGTCTCAGAGAAGGAAAAAAAAAACCTGCAACCCGAGAGCTCCCTCGAAGCAATCTCACGGCTGCTCCCTCGGTGGGTGCCTTGTGTTTGCTCACACATAAAACACAAACAGGCTCCTATTCTGCCCAGACCCACGCACTCTTATGGGGGATAAAAATCACTCCTCTAAGGATTGCTCCAAACTATCGTGCGTACTCGCATCTGGTGAAGATCCGAGATTTAACATTCTTTTTAAAAGAGAAAGAAGAAAAAGCAGCAAAGTGAAAAAAACCTGGGTTTCCAAAGCCTGTAATTTACAAAAATAACGGTTATTTTGTTATACAAATCTTGTTTATGCACATGCAAAAAGGACTTAAAGCATCTAAACAATATCTAATTAGGAGAATAAGCTCTTTACAGAGCTCTGATCCCACACTCCTCGGGCTCGGTGGGAGCGTTGCCAGATCCCTCTGTTTGGCCTGACTTTTGGCCGGGCAGTGCAGCAGGTTTGTTTCATCACTTATCATTCCGTTGTCTTATCTCGTGTTGAGACAATAAATATTTACCTGCCTCCCACAGATGAGGGAAGGTTTAATAAATTATTGCCTGCTCGTTGTTTGTGGGAGAGCTAAGCACTGGCACTGCCTGTGACTGTAGAAGCCACAGAGCAGTGAATGCAAAGCCCTGCCTGATATTCAGGTCAGTCAAAACCCTTCTCTTGAAGTGACCTTTGAAAGGTTGCTTAATCCGTGCACACTAAATCATGCAGAAGGGGTTTGGTATCCCCACCACTTCAAGAAAACAAAGATGAATTCATAATATATACACACAAAGAAGTCAAGTCTACATTGCCTTGAGTGTTCTATGTCTTTGAATGTAAGATAAGTTCTGTTTTTAGGAGAGTTTTGCTGGGTTTTTTAAGTTTATAAATACATTAAGAAGTTAAACACCATATGCTTCCCCCTAGACCATCTCCCCACAATTCAGGGCATGGCTGCCACAGCACTTTTTGGGTCCATGAGGGCCCAGCACATCTCACATCATGCCCAAGCAATTCCACCTGGATCCTGTTGGCAGAAATGTTACTCTTTGCCAATGCAGAGAGATACAGTTACACCAGAATTCTTTTAAATTGCATTCTACCTTTTTTTTTCTTTTCCATTTTTTTCTCTAATCTGCCTAAGTCTTCTTGGTATCTCCACTGCCTGAACACAGAGAAGACCTGCAGCACTTTCCCATAAAGGCTATCAATGAAGAGAAACCTGTTGTGGATTTGCTCAATAGGAGTTAAGGAACAGCATCTGTCACACCTCCTGGAGGAAATGTTTCTGTTCTCAGCTTTTGAGGAGGGCTAGGGAGGGACAGGACACAATGGAAATTGAGCATCCTAACTGTGTCTGTAGGTACACTGGAAAAATTAAGTTGAGAAGAAAATTAAGCATTTTTTGCAAATTTCAAAAAGAGGGGGTTATAAATAATGCTTTTTGAATTACAAGATGAAAAGTGACTGAGCACAAGGAGCAGGATTCTTGGCTCAAGCTGATTCTTTCAGGAAAGGAGGTGGGGAGCATTCATCCTCTCTGCACTCAGCAGCTCCTCTTTAAGGAAAACATGGATATATTTTCACCTTGCTAGAAGAATCTTCATGTGAAAATACCCTCAACATCCTCTATAGTTCTCATCAAAAACACATGAGCTGACAGAGAAATAAAATCCCACAGGTGCTGCCCACCACATATCCAGAGATTCCAGCTCTCCTGGAACCACTTAATACTGAAGTGCATCACTATCACTTTCATTTCCAGAGTAATTAAATTGGAACTTATGACTCAAATATCCAAAAAAGCTATTTCACAGATGATTTGAAACCATGTTTCAGCACAAACATTTGTAACATTCACAGATCCTTCGTATTTAGCAGGCTACGGTATAACAGACACAAAATCCAGAGTAATACTTTCATATATATTTAATATAAGAAGAGATTCCCAGCTTATATATTGAAGGGTTAAAATATCTGCAACCATCACATTACCTGTACACAGAATATTAATGCTGCCTAAGAGCAGTCATCACTTACATTGTCTTCTGCTATTGTCGTTTTTAAGTATCACTGTAAGCAATTGATTATACTAGTGTTACACGTACATATAATGTTCAATATAACCTATGGCTTTCTGAAATACAACTACATTTAGTTTAGTTGTTACATCTATAAATTGCTCTTTATGGTTGCTGTGGTAAAAATACTACTCACTCAAAGGATCTTTGCCTTTGATGGGATCAAGGACAGATTATTCCCAAATGACAGGGTGCCTTTATACTGAATTCAGGTAACCTGTTACCCATAAATTCATGGTTAACTTCAGAGAAGCATTTTGCACTTTGCAGGATAATAAAGTTCTTTGCAGCAGCAAATGTGATTCTAAGTGACAAATACAACTTAATCAAGTGAAAATCTATTTCAAACAGAAGACAAATTACCTCAAACCTTGGTAATTATCTCTCTGGGATTAATAATCAACTTTAATTTAATAATTGGCTTAATATTTCCTTTTGGAAAACTACAATAATTAACCTGCACTCTCAAAAATAATAATCCCATGCACTTCACGGAATCATTATTTAATGAAAACGATGTTAGATAAGCTGTCACTGGAAAACAAAAAAAATCAAAGCACAAATTAAAAATCCTTATTTTGTGTTGTCAAAGACTTCTAATCTTTGGCAAGACAGGTGTCATGAGTGCTGTCATTTAATGTGATCCATCACGAGGAGTTCCAAAGAGCCCAAAACGTGCCAGCCAAGTACCAACCACCAGGCTCAGCTTCACCAACCCTCCCTCTGTCCGAGCAGAGCTTCAGACACGCGTGTCCAGTAGTAACAGACATGGATAACGTTGAGGATTAGACTTGCTAATCACGGAAAGTGATTCCAAAAGAAAACATTCCAGGTCCTGCTAAAATTCACTCTCTCCTTGCCAAGCCTGTGATTTTTTGAGGCAAGTCTGGGAGGACTTTGCTTTTGGCAAGAACTTAAAATGCCAGATCTGGGCATCGCAAAGCAAATCCAGAATGCCTGAAGGCAGGCTTCAAAACAAAGACAGATTAATTTCTAGAAGCTCCAAGGGTCAACAAGGAAAAGTGCTGTTCCCCACTCCCAGGAACCAGAGCTCTTATTTTAAGTACAGTAAAAGCTCCCCAAACCCTCTCCCACCAAAGTGTAGACCGGGTTGCTTTGCACGTACTGGGCAATTTGTCTTCCACAAGAGCCTACCCAATGCTTTGTCTTGGTCAACTGATGCAGTACATTATGAAAAGCTTTCTAAATACTTGCACATAAAACTGTTTGCATTCCCCAGGAACGCAGGCTATGCTAAGAGTTAAAAAATAATGAGGCGTTGATGTCAGGAAAGCGATGGTGCCTCTGCATTGGTGCCTGGACATTTAAAATAAAACTGTGGGTGAACTACTTAAGGTCACCAATGTATACTTTGTCCTTTTTGCTTTCTTATAAATAGGCTTAAAGATGTACAGTGTCTTATACATAAAATAAAATCTGATGAAGCATTTAAAGGTCCTTAACTTGGGGCAACCCCTGAACAGAGGCACCGAAGATCTACAGCATGTGGGGGACGACCTTCTGCAGAGCCTGGGGGCTTCCAAAAGATTTTCTACATCTGCCTGAAAATGCTGATTCTCCCAACGTCAGTGGAGACTCATCTGAAGGGCTGTTGTTCTATAGCTTTTTTATCTACTGATTTTTACCAGAAAAATCAGTTTGCCTGGAAGCAAAGTACAATGGAGAACTTCACTGTGTCCTTTCTGGTGTCCTAAATTAATTTTAATTCTGCCGGGGAAATGGGTTTTCCCTTCGTAAAATAACAATCCTCTCAACCAGCACGACATGAAGTGGTTCGACTTCACACAGTCCTGAAAATGGTTTTCATTCCTATTACATGGAAAGCTTCCATGCTGTTCCTCGGAGATTGCAAGCTGAAGTTCAGCGTTCCTTGTTGTGCCAAAGTGACGCAAAAGGTGCGTGGGGGTGAGGAGGTGTCAAGTTGTAATAACAGTGGCTTTCTCATACTGCCAAAAAGTCACTGCAAATCACAAAACCCGAGGTGGAAATAGCACACTGAAATTTCTGACCAAACTCACCGGTAGGACTGAATTATTCCCTTCTTCATTTTTGCAAAATCAAACCAAATTATTATATTTTGTATGAGATGGGTCGTATCATGTTAAGTTTTTTTCTCCTAGCTTATTTCAAGAAATTTATGCCTCTAAAGTCACCCTAAATTTGCAAGTTCAGCATTCCATGCAAAATTAAAAGGTACTGGGCAGAAAAAGTCTGTTCATCTGTTTTCTAATACCATTACAAAATCTGTTCTCAAACCAAGAATCAGTTACCAGGAATTTTATAAATAGATAAAATAAAATTAAACAACAACAAAAAAAAAAAATCAGTCTCCTTACCTTTTAGGATTTGTAGGTATCTTGTAAATCTATCTTCTTCTCCATAACCTTCATTCAATAAAATACAACAACTCTTTTTTGAAGGAATCCAAGAGCTGTCATACCTTCTCACACGTCTACGAATTACGGACCCTTGCTCCTTCATTTTGCCTGCTGACTACTTCATTACTCTCCTTACTTAAAGTTTCCTGCTTTATTATTGCCTGATTTAAAGAGCCGGTCCAGACCTGTGAAATCAGATCCAGTTTATTCACCAATTCACCAGAATTCACCAATTCTTTGAAAATCAGACACACAACACCAACATATTCCCTAGTCTTAAAGAAACCCCTGTCCAGCCTCCAGAGCTGACCACTTCCAACAGTGACCACCACAGACACACTACTTGTAGTTATATTTCCTAGCACAGCATTATTTTTTTTCTTTTCAGTAGATTTTCTTTCTTTATTAACATTTCCTCTCCCTTCTATTTAGGGGCAGTCTCCCAGGGTGGAGAGCATGACTTACACCTTCTCACTCAGCTGCTCCTTTTAACATCCCAAAACAAGAATTCCATTCTCATTTTCCTTGCTGTGACTCAGTTATTAGTGTCCCTAAGTCTGCTTTGAGCTCCACTTTCCTGTTGATGTCTTCATATTCTATAGTGCTCACTTTGGCCAAACACATCTAGTATTTCAGGTTTCCTTGTGGAACTACAGTTGCTTCTTCATATTTTTCCCTCTTTACGTTAATTTTCCATTTGCAGTCTCTGAAGGGAAAAGGGGTGAAGAAGAAAGGTGAAAATATTTTCTTAGACATATAGCAATCAATAAAAGCAATGCTACAGAAGCCAGAGTGTTCCCTGCTGATTTGCCTCCCCTTGAAATATTGATACTGCTATGGTAGATCTTTTTTCCTTTCTCCTGCTTTTTGAAAATACAGATAATATAAATGTTCCCATTAGCAAGAAATATGTCACATCAAAATTAATGGTATTCAGCCAATAACAATGCTACTCTCTGGCTGTCAAGTTAACTCAATTTCAGGTTAGCAGAGCAATTCTGCCATCCAAGCCTTATTCAGAGACAGAGATGAATGAAGGCGATTCTCACAGGCTGTGCACCCAGGAAAAGTGTGCCCTGTGTCTGAGCCATTACCTGGGAGCCTTTCACTTGCACAATACCCTTTTATTCCAGTATTGGGCAAGATCCTGATCCCGGTAAGAGATCTGCAAACCCGTAGGAGCTCACAACCCCAGGGCAGGTCTGGAGAAGTGGGAATGAAGTTATTTCCCTTTTTCACTGGTTAGAAGGGATCAGGACCCGCTCTGTAGATGTTTGATCGTGAAGCCTTGCTTTAGTAAATTTTATGTCTTAAAAGGAGATTGGTATCTTCAAAGTAGTCTTTGACCCCAGCACAAAAACCTCTCTTGATTAAAATACTTAACAGCAAGTAAAATACTTGTTAAGATAACTCAGTGATTATTTTTTTTTATTGCCTTTCTTTTTTAAAAGGTACTATCAAAAGACAGCAATGTGTTAGTGGTTTTACTAAATTGAAGCAATGTCAAAATGCAGGTGTCTGTTACAACCTCCGAGAATGACATTAAATCTTTATTACAAAAAAACCCAAAGGTTATAGACAGATCAATGCTCAAGGGTGATTAAGTGACTAAATCATCTAATCTGAGCAGCATATGGTTTCATTGACGAGCAGTGGACAAAGGGAATGGGAAATAAGGTTGCAGGCTGAAATGCCCATAATGACATTGGCATAAATCTACTTTAAATACCATGGGTACAACAACAGGACTGTGTTCATACATGATTACAGTCAAATTAGCGGTGCCAACAGCTCCTGTAAAGCATAGATCTAACATTAACCATCACAAAACACAGCTCCCCATGCTTCAATCACTTCAGATGTTTCTTAAAGCTCCCAGTGGTATTTTGAGAAGTGCTGAGGCACTTACCTCCTGTTGATAGAATTAAACACACACTTCTGGAAATTATGCTGGGTGCCTACATGCCTTTAAAAATAGGTTTGTGGAGCTGACTATGTGGAGGACTTGATCAGTGCAATAACTTTTAGTTTGGTCTAAATGTCCTCAGAGAATATATTTCTTCCCACCAGGAATAACCTGATTTAAATACTACGGTTTAATTTCAGTGTAGAATTTATACAAGAAAAAAACCCTTCCTGTGGTTAGGAAACAGGTTCTCTCTTCTAGCCTCACCTCTTTTGGCATCCCAGCTTAACTGCGGTCAGAGCTTCCTCCAGGCCTCTAGTTCTGCTGGGAATTCTTGATGATTTCTTTTACATTTCAATTAGCAGCTTTATCTATGCATCATTGAGTCATGTCAAGAAAAATATATTTTCTCAGTCTCACTCAGGACTGGTTTCCATCATCCTACCAAGCAGAATTCACAGGTCGAGTGCACCGATTAAAACCTCAGAAAGGAGGCAGCCTGACAGAGCAAATATGTTTAATAACTATGCTACATTTACTTTCTCTGGCATATATTTGCCTGAAGATCATTGGAGTTTTGGCTGGTTTTAAATCAGTATTGGTACAAAGAGAGGGATTAAAATATCTACTTTTTACCTGAATCATTTCTGCAAGGTGCTTTGTATTGCAGGTATTTTTTATTTCCCTCTGGGGAAAAGAACTTTGTCACTTTTTCACTTTCAATGGAACTTCAGAGCAATTCCAGTTCTGTGTTGCAGAGGTGAAACTCTGTGGTAGCTCCCTGAAGACCAGCAGCATTACTCCAGATTTAGAGACCGTAACCAAAACCAGTGCCCGAGCACACACTAATTAGCTCACAGTCACAGCAGGACCTGGAAAGCGGGCAGCTTTTCCACTTGGTTTCCTGTAAACACGGTCTTTAACAATTACTGATGTTGAGCACTGTACAGACAAAGAATTATTCTTACAAGAAGGTTGTTATGAGAAAGTTTGGTATGATGCATTCAAAACTAAATAGAAAATAAAAGTCTAAACATAATGAAGATAATACGTTTCACAGGAATGCATATCAAGAGTGTATGGTTTATTAATCACTGTATATCACAGCTTAGTAGCAGAAAAAGCAATATTCCATTTGTATTATACTGTGACAAACCAAATTTCCCTGCCACACTCAGTGTGGAGAGACTCATGTGCATCGTATTCAGACCTAAATTCAGTAAATGGCTTATTTGGGAGTCTCACTGCCTACATGCATGAATGGGAATTACAAGTCTACCAATGAGCAAGCAAAGGAGAATGTGGTGAAACTTGCTTGTTATTTGCAAAGTTATTGAACAGTGAACAAAATTAGACAAAATCTGACTTTCCTTTCTCAAATGCCTCCTATTAGGCCTCCCATGAATAAAAGAACAGGACACAGCCTTTGGGAAGCAGATCCATGTGCAGACAGAAGAGCAGAACCACAGAAAAGGATATGAATTGTGTAGAGCAAACTACACACACTGAGAACTCACCCATTTATTCGTAGTGCTGGAAGCAGAGCAGAGGAAGGAAAGAATGGCTTCAGCAGCGAATTGCTTCTTCACATATTTTCCCAGGGAGAAGACAGAAGTCACCCTGCCTCCAGACAGCTGTAGGAGATCCTCACTGTCAGTAAATCTAGCAGCTCTGCTGTCTTCTACTATGGAAAGTAAAAGTCTATAGGTTACAGCTAACAGGCCTGGCACCAGCTCCATCACTTTCTTACGTCCTCTGTCCCCAGAAGAAAGCAAAGAAGCCCCCAGCTTCCCAGCAGTTCATTGCATCTGTCATTTTATACAGAGATGACAGGCCCAGTTCTGGAAATTCTCTACTGAAGCCCATTTAGAAGTCTGAGAGATGGTTAAGCAGTAACTATAAAACAACCCAAGACACATTAAGTCGATCTTTTTATAGAGACTCGTTGAAGTCTCCTAGCAATATTCATGAGTTGACATCAAACAAATTATCAGGAGAAACTAGTAAACTGCTCTTTTTCCCAAATTTAAAATGTGGCTACATCCGTCTAACATATCTTTTTCTTTAAGGTATGTTTTACAACTGCCTTCATCACCGTAGGCAGATGCCTCCGTTCGTACACGTATGTGAGAGTGGTGGAACTAGATCTTTGTTAAGGAGATGATCCCATATTCCACGAGTAACCAAGAAACACTGGCAGATGATATAGCTGTTCAAATACCCACAGAACTCCCAGAAAGGTCCAACTTGCCTCCCTTTTCCTTTCACTCTTCTTATGGTAAGTAATGAAGTGCAAGGAATTCAAAGACTGGCCCCAGTGTTTCTTTCTCTGACACAGGGCTGGGGGAAGAGGATGTATTTCTTCATGCCCTATTGACACTCCTGAGCACCTGAGCTCATCTGTGCATGGTTCTGACGGCCACCACCACGCTGAGACCCCACGCAGTTAAACCCACTGATGACTGAGCATCAGAGCATCACTCTTGGAGAGATGGCACACACACAGCTTGCTCCTTCCAACTACTAAAGCCTTGTAGACCGCTCTCCATTAATTATACAAAAGAAATGTCGTGGCTTAGAAAGAGTTCAAAGGGCATAACAGAATCAGACCCTGAGGATAAAGACTGCAATCTGTCTCTGAGAAAATACTCAGCTAAGCATAAAGGTATTCTGGATACTCCTCACTGAAATCTCATTTTTCTTTGGAGGGAACAAAGTACTGACTCCCAGGATTTTGCAGCAAACCCAACAGGTTACCAGGAGAACCAGTTCTGCAAGAAGACTTATGATCCACAACCACATAATCAGCATCTTCAATCTGTCTTCCAATGGAAGAGTTCATCATTAGTAATTAATCCAATGAATTAATAAAAAGAAATCAGAGCAATGGATTCAAAGCAAAGGCTCAGAGTGGCTCTTCTTGATGTTCTCCAATTCTGCCCATCTTCAGAAAACACCCTACCTGAAAGGCTTTCAGAGTATATTAGACCCTCATCTCCTCTACAAGAGATACATTCCAGGAGGTAATTCCAGTGAGTGAAGTTAACTCTTGGGATCAAAACTCTCCCTATTTTCCTTTGACACACACCACATCATAGACGATGCCACTATTGCTTAAGAGAAAATTGCTCCACCAAGCCTTGCAAGCGAGAGTGAAAACATGGGGGAAAATAAATAGTAAATTGTGATGAAGAAAAAAACAAAATTAGATGTAAAATTGCTGTGGGCTCACTATGCTTTTCAAAATTTATTTGAAAACTACCACTAGAGAGTGATCTTCTAAGACAAGGGAAATATTGGAACATGCAGAGTTCCTGTTTTGCTGTATTTCTCCAAAAAAGAAAATTACTTCTGATTATATGCACTGCGGGAATCTATTTTTGAATCTATATTCTTCTTTCTCGTCTTCTCCTCCCTTATTTTTTTTAAGTTCAAATACACTACATTCAAAGACTGACAGTAAAATCAGAAACTGATTGCACCAATTCTGAATAACACACTCTGACAAAAAAATCCCAGAAACCAAACAATGAGGTATAAATGTAAACTAAGTACCTCCTAGTTTTATACCTATAGTACAGTTTATATAAAGCCTAAATGAAATTGAATTATAATTCCATTCCTGACAAGCCAGTGAAGATTTTTATATAAACTGGAAAAACAAAAAGGGCATTTGTTTTATGAGCCACAGACAATGTCAGTCCAGAAAGTTGCAAAATCCTTTAAACTTTGCTGCATACAAAAATGGAATAATTGGATATGGTATTTCTTTATCCTTAATTTTACCTATTTACTGCCAAAAAACTTACTTTTTCTCTGCCATCCCTTCATTATATCTGTTATAATTGCTCTCTTGCAGACCTGATCAGGGATACAAAGAAGATAAAGCAGCCTTTAGTTTGCTTTCCTAGAGAATCATTAAGAAACAGATTTCTTCAGCTTTATATCAGCTTTATATCCGCTCATTAAAAAAGCCTTGTTACATAGACACACCTGTGTATTCTACCCGCTGCTGCCACAGCCACAACTTTCCAACAAGCACAACTCATCAGACACTGCGGTATTAGGATCAACCCCTACAAGGTCTAAAAAATATCCACTTGAAAAGAAACTAGAGGAAAACAGTTTTCAGAAAAGTTAACGATTGCATTTGTCTGGATTTCTAGTTTTAATCTCAACAAGTATAATACTAGAGAAGTTGTGACAACTCCAGAAGAGGTGACAACACACTGTAGACAAATAACTGTTCATCCCTGCCAAAATCAAGCAAATCAGAAGCAGCCTGAAGCGGGTTTTTTAGGGGAAGGACAAACATCCACATGAGCCAAATTGTTTCTCTTCATGTCCATATGGCTCAGGTACCCAAAGCTAATCTGTTTAAAAATATCCTGAGTGCCACTCAAAAATGATACTGCAGGTTTTAGTGGAAAAACTCTGTTCTTAAGTTGGCAATTATAAGCAGGACACACCGCTCTCCACTCACCTTTTCTTGGAGATTTGTTTAAATACAGACATCATATTTCAAATGGTCTCATAAAGCCACATTGAGATATTTCATTTTCTGCAGGTATTCTTTGCTTGGGAGATCCCTCTCAGCCAACATTACAACCTAAACTGGTTTGACAGTACATGCCTAGATGCGCATTTTGATACTTTTTGAACAGTTGGGGTAAATTGCGAAGCTCTGCAGCAGCTAATGAACCAAAAATAACGACTGCTACCATCATGACTTAACTGTGTATTTAAAAAATAAAATAAAAAAAGGGCCAAAACAAAATCCTTCACCATGGTTAGCGGAGCATATAAGAAACTTCGGTTTGCCTAAACATGAAGAAGCAGCAACAATTCTGGAGCCAGAGAAAAGCCTGTATCTTTTCAGATGACCATGGAAGCCAAAGGGCTTTCTCAAAGGACCTCCTCCAGTTCAAAGCTGCGCACTCTGAATCGAGCCTCTAATCTTTAAATAGTTTCCCTGGGAATAGTTTCAAGTTTCTGTAACAGCAAGTTTATCGTCTCTGCATTTTATGAAGCAGCCAAACCCACAAATTGATCCGAGCAATGGGCTTGTGACGGCTCCAGTCAATTTGGCGTCTCGTTAGGGATGATGCTGGAAGGAACCAGAAGTTTGTCACTTTTTCGCTTAGTACAACACTGCACGGGAGGAAAGATCCTGTGTCTCCTGCTGAGCTTTGCGAGTAGGAGTTTTAAAGGCTTTTATGTACTGCTGCTCTCTGTTTCACCTTAAGCGCATCTTTTATCCTGAAGGTGTTGAGCAGTGGGCAGGAGAGCTTAAAGAAAAAGACAGAAGGCTAACAGTGACTTCATTCCTATCATGAAAGATTCCTTTTTTTAAGGATAAGCCACTTACACTGACTTTTCTGTGGTGATCCCTCTCCAGCATTGCTCTCCAAAGAGCATAATCAACCATCAGTGTGTGCACACGTGAGCATGGGACAGGTTGCTCTGTGGAGACACCCAACAAGCCTGTCCCCAAAACCTCCTTCCAGACTATATGCACTCCCCGCGCCAGTGGTTAGTCTCCTTAGAAATAATTTAATGTACAGCAGAAATGTCCTCGCTGTATTGTCATCTATTTTTTACATGCCACAATTCTACCTCTTTCCTTTGGGATTACTCTTTTTTATGCTTTACTCTTCTCATTCTTTGAATTATAAGGCAGAAAAAGCAAAGGCCATTCTTAACATAGAGCTGCAGAAGAGACAACATTCTAAGGGCTGCAAAGTCTGGGCAGACCATTCTTCTCTCGTGGCTGTTTTTAAAGACCCAAACATTTTCAACTCCTACTTTTTCCACCAAAATCCCTTTGACTTTACTTTTGTACATCTTCAGCTCTACTTCTGGAAGCTTTTCTGTAACTATTCCTACTTCAGGAGTGAGACATGTCTCTGTATCATGCTGGGATGGTACTGGAAAAAATTGGGATACAAAACTTCAAGGAAAGATGTGACCAAACTACGAGGCTCCAGGACTGAACCTCCCCAACAGCCTTGGGTGCTTCACTCTGCCACCGACACGTTGATATCAGACCCTGCCTAGATAGGAAATTCAGGCAGTTATACCTGTAGCTCAGAAATACAACAGATGTAACTAAAAAGCAATATAATCCTCACTTGTGGGCATTCAGAACTAGACATAACTACAGATTTTGCTTTTTTAATTATTTTAAGGTGCTCTTCAACAAGTCTAAGCTGAACTGAAAGGACATTTTTACTCCAGACTGAGGAAGTTTACAGAGCAGGTTATGCTTCTATAACTATATCGGCTGCAATTTATGTTTTAAGGCTATTCCAAAAATATTTTCCGAACAAAAAAGGTTTTAGTGCAGTACATAAATGGTTGAAATACAGTAGCTATTACAGAAATGGAAGGAGGACCGCAAATGCCTACATAAATTGATAGGTCCATTTCTCTGTGAGATACACAAGCTGGTGAAATAAGCCATGTGTTACAGTAATGGGAGAGCGTACGAGCACCTGGATGGATCCCTCCATATGTAAGAAATGTACATGAACTTGTCTCTCCTGTTTCCCAAAGCACAAATAATGATTTACTGTTAGCTTTTGAAAGACACGTCCTCACAAATATGAGCCATCGGGGAAGGCTCTGCTGTTAATTCATCAGCAGCATTCTTATTTGTGCCAGACAGCAAAGCAGCGCCTCGGAAGAGCTCAGCTGCTCCTTCCAAATAACAGAGCTGGATGCAGGCAGGAAACGTTTGGGGGGTAAAGGAGCAGGTTCTGTCTTATTCTTTCAATCCATATAATAATCATTATTATGTTGATCTCCAAAACACGAATGCTCACCTCTGATGTGCTGTATCCTACATAAATTTCTATGGTTAATGCATTGCTGCTCCTTCTTGCAGTGTTTTATTTTTCTGAATGACATTAACTACAAAAAGATAAAAATGTGATAATTAACAAGGACTTTCTCAAAAACGTTACATGTGAGGACTATGGAAGCTGTACAGTTGCACTTGCACATCTCTAACACACTGTTGATGCTGGTAATTCCTCTCTTATCACCTGTGAATTCACTCATGGACCATCATATTTGGGAACTGTCAACTTTCTTCACTCACCAGCTTGATAGATAAATGTTACCAGCTGTTTGAATAATAAAGATGAAGAACTATTCGCTTTTGCATAGCTACCTATTTTTATTATAACATTGCTTAGAAACTAGAACTGAGACCAAGGATCTAATTATGCATCCATTTTTCACATTGAAAGCAACTGTTTTTCTGGATAATTAGGGTGGTGAGAGCCTGGCCCAGGTTGCCCAGAGAAACTGTGGCTGCCCCATTCCTGGAGGGGTTCAAGGCCAGGTTGGAGGGGGTTTGGAGCAACCTGGGCTGGTGGGAGGTGTCCCTGCCCAGGGCAGGAGGTGGGATGGATGAATTTCAAGGTCCCTTCCAACCCAAACCATTCCATGATGCTCTGATAATAGAGCTGAGCTGCACTGACAGCATACAGTACAAGCATCAGGGGAATCCATGCCATGGCTAGTGGCAGCCTTCTGCCACCAGCCAAGGGCCAGACCCACACTCTGCAGACATCAGAGACCAGCAGGCAGGGCTGGAAGGGGCAGGCAGGGAGCTGTGCAAGGGAACGGGCTCAAAGACACAATTACCCCAACCTTTTATCCAATGCAGGATGGGGTGGCTCAACTTCAGCAGCCCCAGTGGCTGGTTCTGGGTTTTGGCAACAAGCTGGAGGTCTCTCGGTGGAGAGCAACCCACCTCCCAGCCCTGCAGCAGCAGCTTTGCCCACTCCAGCAGCTCCCCTGCTCCCAGATTTTTGCAGAGCAGCTGCAGCAATATGTTATCAGCATCTCACAGCAGCGCTGGCGCCAGGGAAGGGACCTGGGGAAAGAGGGCAAGCACTGCTTGTGTGAGAACAAGAGTGTCTCAGATCTCAAAACTGGACCTGAATCAAATGAGCGTGAAAATTTGACTTACCTTGGTCTGGGCTATATAGCCAGACCCAGCAAATAACACAGTCATGCCTGTAAATGCCTCAGATATTGCAGGATCACATTCAGTTTAATTGCCATCCGGTCCTCTAGGTGTTGGTGAGAGTGAGACTAGTCCTTGTTTCATCCAAGGTGATTTACCCTACAAAATGTGGGGAGTACTGCAAATAAACAAGGTACAATGCATTCTGATTTGCTGAAATACCCAGAAATGTCAATATCTTTTTTTCTTGTCTGTTAAAATAGAAAAAATGTGAAAACTATACACTGTTCTATTTGAATACTTTATTTTTTGTACTGTTATTTAAATGCTGTTTTGTCTTTACCCTCAAATGCCTGCTGTTCTATATACAGGATATCGTTATGTCTAAATACTATTTCTCTGAAAATTGCCTGCATTTCTCAGCGGTAGGGAACCGAGTTACATGAAGTTGAAAGGCAGTGGCAAAGAGGATTTGGCTTGTTCTGGCAGATCTATCAGCAATCACTTACAGAACCACTAACATGTTCCCAAACGAGTCCATCACGGTGCCAAGGGCAGGCACATCCCACCGAGAAGGTTTCACTCCACCAATGCCCTTTCTGCTGCTCGCACCCCACCCCAACACCCGTGCCAGCAAAAGGGAGCTTCTTCCTTTCCTTCAGCCCAAGTCACGTCAAAGTTCTTCAGTGCCCTCAGGACAGGCTGCTGCCATCAGGGAAAAAAACTATAGAGTCCTTTTCCTTTCTTTTTAAATCAGTTTTCCTGCTGTTTAGGATGTTCCAGTGACTCAGATCTGGCTGAAAGCACAGGGAAATCAAGCTGGAGCCTGCCCTGGAGAGCAGACTGCCAAATCTCTGCCTGCCAGGAGACAGCAGCGGGCTGGAAGCCACCTTTGCTTCAGGCTTTGGCAGCCCCAGCACATCTGGAGGTGCTATTAGAGAAGGACGTGCCGAGGAGCAGCATCTGCCCTTCTCTCACCCTCCTCCTGCTCAGGGAAGGTGGAGGGAGGATGCATCAGCCCCTGGAGCACTCAAACTGCCTGTCCTGAACCTACCTTCCCCTCATTTGGGCCCATTTCTGATGGGCTAAAAATGTTTTATTTTAGTAATTCTGGAATTACTATTTGCTTTATTGTTTTATTGCTTTATCTAATATTGTTTAATATTGTTTTATCTATAGCTAATGTTGGTTTATATATTTTAAAAACTTTTTTTGTTATTAATCCAAATCTACAAAACAAGAAGTTGTTTCAAAACAATACTCCCCAATTCATCAAACACTAGTAAAACTTTGTAAAGAATTGACCAAAAAAATAATCAACAGTGATTGGAACTATTTCAAGTTTAGCAAATTGATATTTTCATGCCCAGAAATACCATCTTACAAATTTTTGACCTTCTAAACATTTTCTGTAGGAATTCCTATGAGAAGTTACATCAGTTTTTTGGTTTGGAGGTGACTATGACTTCTTCATTTAAAACTGCGTAAGCTCCCAAACTGTATGTCATTCATCTCAGTTCAAAACCTAATCATGAAAGATGCAAAAAACCTCAAAAATTCAGGGTTTTTTTCCTAAACCTCAGGGAACTCAATGGAAGTAATTTAAAACATTATCCAGAGAACTCAGTGATAATCCATTATGGGCACCACCCAAGGAGACAATTACAGCAGGAGAGATATTTTACAAGAGTGCTGGCCAATAACAACTTGCAAAGCACAGGGGTGCAATATTTCTCTTTTGCTATGTTTTCAGTCAGTGTTTTATTGATTTTTTTTTTCCACAGTATCTTTTATTTATCATTTTTAATCATGTTCTAGTGACCTCCACAGTTTGTAATTGAAAGACCAGCACAAACATGATTCAAGAACAAGAAAAAAGCAATAAATAAAATAAGGAGAAAAATCTATATTCAGAAGTATGAGGGCACGGAAGTATTCAGAATATTTTTAAGTGTGTTTTCTCATAGGACTCCAAGTCTACGTGTAGAGATTTTGTTATATTATGAAGACACCAAGAGGTGCTGCAGCAGCTCCATGGGTTTGATGTAAGCTATTGCTGCTGCCTTCTAAAAGGTATCAAATAATCACTGATAAACCTAAGGCGTAACTCACCACGGGTTTTTATTTTGTCCATGAGATGACTGGCAGTGATTTGTAGGAACTGAGAGAGAATTAGCCCAGTATTCCCAGTGGTACCAGCAGACCTCTTGCACTTGACCTCAAGAATTCAGTTATGAAGTGATGGTAGCAAAAGACGACCCGTGCTCTGCTGGGGGACATAAAATGGACAGGAAAAGAGGAGAAAAAAAAAGAAAGAGTGAACTGAGGGGGGAGTTCAGGTAGATACAAGGAAGGCCAATTCTATAATCATTTGTTTCCAAGATAAAAACTGAAGTAGGAGAGGAAGAAAGCAGCAAATGGGCTTCTTAAAGTGTATACTTCTTAAAATAAAATATAATCCTGTCAACTTCTGTCTTACGGTGAGCCCAACTGTTATGCTAAAGCTGCAAGGTGTATTAAGAGTTGCAGAAACCATAAACTCTAACATAACTCTCTTTAATTTATGGTTGCCTGACAGTTTTGTTCTAGTAAGCTATTTACTTGATGTATATCTGACGTCACTTCAAATGAACTGTTGGAAATAGAAATACAACATAGATAGGATAAACGATTTTGTTTAGAAGACTTTCCAAAGTTGGCCTGTAAAATACACCAGTTGCAAAACTTGCTTATTCCCCACCGGCACACTCTGCCATTCCCAGGCATCTGCTGTTTCACCGTCCAGAAGTGTCCTTTTGCACAGGCAGAGGCTTTGCTTTATGAAAATGAAAAATCCAATGCTTCAGTAAGATACATCGCCTTTTCTTTGCATGTGTACACCTGCGTTGCACTAATAAATCAAATACCCACAGAAGCACAGGGTAGAAAATGCCCCCCACCTCCTGCCACGTGTGAGCTGTTGGAGTTGGTTGCATCTGGAAACAAAACAACGCATATGGTGTAGGACCAAATGGGACATGGACCAGGAAATATTGGGGTATAAGCATGGGTTACATTTCAAAGACTGCTAGGGAACTCAGCGTGGTCTTTCATCTCTTTAACAGTGTTGTTGAGGACCCAGGGTGGATTTTCACAACCTCCCATGTATTTGCATTCCCAAAGTTGCTCTTACACGGACTCATTTCTTGTGCCCAAACCTAGTGAAGGCAGAAGGACAGAAAAGTGCTGGTGGGGTGAGCCTGTTCTAGGATGTACGTACACACGTAACATTCGCACAAATGGGGATGTGGAAAACAAATCTGAAAGTTGACTCCTCGGGAAAAATTCCCCTCCTCGGGAATTCATTACATCTTTGGAATGAGAAAAAGCACCTCAAACATGGCTATTAAACAAACAACCCAGAATCACTCTCAAAAAACTCTGGATAAGTATATGTTGGTGCTCGCCACGGAAAAATCAAGAAATTTCCACCAAGAGTCACTTTGGAAGCTGATAAAAACAACATAAAAGGTGCCAGAAAAACAGAGACTTATCCCTGTCAAGGTCGTGCTGGCCTCAGTCTAGTAGAGCACTTGAGCACACGTGTAATTTTCAGCACAAAAATAATTTCACTGTAAACAGTATTAAGGCAGCTTATAAGATCAAGGCTAGAATACCTACACCTTTTCCTACAAAGCCTTTAAAGTACAAGAAAGTCTGCAAAAGCAGTTTATTAATAGAACATCTCCCTGAAGAGCTAACCTTGACCCTGTTCATTCTGAAGAGTAAATATGTTTATTGAAATATTCAACAATTAGTCACAGCAAGAACAAAAACTTAAGTCACACCCTATTACAAACAAAAAGGGTCCTTATGGCAATCAGCAGTTGCCCAATGCTTTTGCAATGCTATTGCTTGATATTACCCCGTTCAAGGCTCCACATCTTCAATCTTTAGTCCAAGCCTGGGAGCTGGGTTTCTCTCCTCCTGCTCTGCAGCACCACCTGAGAAGGATGCTTGTATGAAGCCACTCCACGTCCAGCCAGGAGCAACGACAAAGGCAATACCCAACCGCTGCCTCTGCAAAATAGTTGTCACCAAGAGCACTGTAGCCCATTATTAGATTGTCAGGAATCTTTGATTTAAAGGCCATAAAAGCTATATTTTATCCTGCATTTTGCAATACCAAGGGTTTTCTAGCCTGTAGGATTAAATTGCTTAAGAACTGAGAACTCTCCAGCCTTAATTGCATTTTCTGTTTACGCTGGTGGCATATGAGTCCAGGTTCTGTGTGGAGTCACAGAACAAGAGAAACAAGGTCTACAGCGCTCAATTAATGCAAACAAACTCTGAACAAACATTGTTTAAAATACGTGGATTCATTGACAAAACAAAGGTACAAGAATGAGCTACGTTTACACAAGAAAAAGGCAAGATTTGCTGCTTCACCAGAGTAAAATGCTCACGCTGTGGCTCAGTCAAGGTTTGCAGATATTTAGAAAAAAGTCACCCCACCTAAAATTGGGGTGATATTTTCCTCTCTTTTGTAGACAATTACTGGTGGAGGGAGAACTGAAAAAGACTTCCACCTCAGCAAACCTCTCTCAGAAGATAATAATCTGTTAAGAGCCCAGTGTCAGAGACTCAAACCAAAGCTGAACTGCTTCATTTCAAAATACCTCTCGCAGCAGGCTCGGTCCCCTCCTCCTTTCACCATGACTTGCACAGACCATGTATTCCAAGAAGCCAATTAAGACAGACAACTGATCTACAAATCCTAAAAACAAGGTTAAAAGTGCTAACCCATTGTGATGGGCATTTTTACTGAATGTGCCTTTTGCAGCTGATTTTGCAATACTGTTTCCTCATGTCGTGTGGGCACATGCAGCCTGTTACAGTTTTAAAATCCAACATCAAACCTCTCATTTTCCATGTGGCATAAGAATGACTGCCTGGCTTCTCTTCCAGGAGGGCAGAAGTGTCTGGGAGTGGAAGAATCTCACCAATTTGGACAGTGCTGCTCCCACCAGGAAAGAAAAAAGGGTTATTTCCCTTCTGTCAAAACAGCATGTCCTGGAAGGTGCTTCAATTTTCCTGCAAAATGGACCAGAAGAGAATGAAAAAAAAAAAAAAAAAAATATCAGAAAGTCTACTGAATAGAGAAAATGCTCTCCACAGAAGAATGTTAAACTAAGGCAGAGATATTGAGAACTGATCCATGAAATAAAAAAGGTGAACATAGGAAATGGCAATGCCTTTGGAGTTGCTTGGCAGATGTCCGACCTTGTAGAACCCTTTTAGTCATATCTTCCAGCAACCAGCACTTGCAGAGTCAGAGGGTCTCTGGCTCCCTTCCTTGGGCAGCCCTTATGCCATGGGACAGACCCTCAGCATGGTTGCTCCCTCCCCAGGAAAGTGCATCCCATGGCAGAGGTTGGACACTCGAGAGTGCAGACAGGATAAAAACCCTGGCTTTACTCGGGGGAGACATTTCTTGCTCTCGTTTTGTTTGTGCTGGTTTGGCTGGGTGCTTACAGGGGACACTCTTGCAGAGGGACAACTCAGTCATCTCCCCCCCAGCAAATCCAAGCTTTAACGTGGAGTATTGGGTGCTTCAGATTTAAGTCCTCACATCAGCAAGGTCAAAGTCAGAGGTTTCACACATCTGCGAGAGCTGCAAACAGCCAAGCCCAAGAATAAGGATGAGAGTGTGTCTGAGGGAAGTATCCCAGCTTTGCAGCAGAAGCTGTGAGCACAAGGATCTCACACTGCAGTCGTAAGAGATCCTTCTGTATAGAAACATGTTTTATTTGGAGTTTTTTTGTTGTTTTTTTTAAAATTCATGAGGTCTTGAACACTACAAAGATACAAAGTGTTACGAGCTACTAAAAAAGAACAACATAGGAGGTTCCAAAAAGTTCTTATTTCTTTTTCTCCATAAAAACCTGTAATACAGTCAAACTAAAAAAAACCTGGGAGATGTGTTGCCTTCCAGAAGCTTCATGCAGAGCATGAACCACTGATGCTCGTTTGCCTCTGTAGGTTGGATTCTTGCCATGCTGATGGACCTTGCTCTGCCTTTGGGGTTGCGTGCCATGAGAGATACTGTTTGTCCAAGGGAGTGGACACACAGACTAGAATGAGACACTGAGGTAAACAGATTAAAAATCCCATTAAGCTGTGCGTCAGTATAAACAAATCAAATTATTTAAACAAATATTTCTGGTCGGAAAGTAAAAGAGTGATGGCATCTGAGGTTGGGGGAGGAGGGGAATCTCCATCCTGGATATCTGTTTACACGGAAACTGGGAAGATTCACCAAATACTGTTATCAGTGGCAGCAGAGTGGTGCCCAGCAGCAGCCCCCACACTCTTTTTTGTCCCTCTTTCCCCCCTCAATAGCCTATCCCTGCCCCACTCCTCCAGCTCCCCAGACCCAGCTTAGCACAGCTGGTAAGGAATATATCCCACAGGTGAGCTGAAAAAGGTTCTTTCTGTCTGAGGGAGCAGAAGCTTTTCCTAATGGCATCTCAGCTGGAGACTACGCTTTGCGTATCTTGTGGAAAGGACAGTCTGCCTGTTCTTTATATGTTTGGTAATGATTTCCCTGAAAGCAATCCATTAAAAAAAAATAAAAAAATCAACAACTATGCACTGAACAAAAGAAGAAAAGCAGGGTTAGCTCAAGAAAAAGCAAACAGCACTACTGCAATGCACCCTGCTGGAAGAAAAGCAGAAGAAATCCTGGCAAGGGATGACAAATGTGGAGTGGCTGCAGAAGACGATCCCAGTGAACAAACGGAGCCGCTCCGCAATTTGAGCCACGCAGCACGTCTGATGAGCCCTCCTGTGGCTGCAGCCAGCCTCCTCCAGTCCTCCTGCTTGAAGGGATGGATTCCTATAAGCACACGCATACCTTAAACAACACACAGTGAAATGCATAATGTTGATCAAACATTTGAATAGTGATGAAAAACAGAAGAGAGATGCAAGCGTACAAAGCAGATTCATACCTTGTATGTAGATCTCAATGTTAACGTTGATATAGAGAGGTTTACTTCAGTGTTGGCTTGCCACGATCCAAGAAAATGCAGATAAACAATAATAAATGATTTTCTAGTCATACCTTCAGGAACAAAAAACGCTAATCAATATTTTCAGAGAATCTCAAAAAATGTCTAGGCTTTAGTATAAAGGAAAAATCCAAGTTTCCCACTGATGCATCGAAAAGAAAGCCATGCACACGTATTGATTGCACACATCAGGCAGCGTGTTGCTGTTCTCAGTTTACAACCACATATCAGCCTTCACAGAATGCAGAAGAAGAAGAAAAAAAAAAAAGAAGAGAGAAATAAAATTGTAACAGTCAAATAGAACAAAGAAGTGACCAATGAGGGAAAAACAAACCTTTGAACCCACAGAGCAATCCCCAAAAGTGAAGGACACTTGAAGCAGCATCTAAAAGGCAGCCTTGAGTTAATGCTCTAGAAGAGCAGCTCTCGGGAGATGGAGAGGGCAGGGAAGGAGCAGGGGCAGAGCTGGCAGAGGCTGGAGGAACCTGAGACAGAGCCTTCACAGCTGGAGTGCGATGCCACGGGATGCAGCAAGGGGAAGGTTTCTTAGTTTTCCATATCCTTTCACCTACTCCATTCCCAAGGCTTCTGAGACACATGATGTTCTTTCAGAGAAATATCTGTTTCATGCACTAAAGGCATTTTTGGTTAACTTTGGTTAAAGTAAGGATTGTAAAAAATACCATTTGATTAGAACATGTATTAATTATAGCACTTGGTGTTTAGAAGACACTCCTTGTCCCCATCAGAAAAAGTGAGTTTCTCCATTGGCTAGAACTGCACTGTTGGTATGCTCGGAGCATAAAGGGGTTGTAAACTCTGCTGATCATCTGACAACTCCTTTAATCAGTGCACTTTTAAGACACAGTACCTCTACGAGAACATAAAATAAACATGAACACTGAGGTGCTGTAATTCACTGCAAATGAAGGGCTCCAAGCCAAACGCTCTGATGATCAAACACTGCACATAAAGCAGACGGCTCACAAGAGTTTACCGTGACATGTCCAGCATCCAGAGAATATTCAGATTATACTCATATTGTCACTATTTGAACTAGTTGATTAAGTTGGCAGCTTGCAACTCTACCTGCCACATGTGTGCTTCACCATGTTATTTTTCCTTAAGCTAGTGGGTTTTCTGCAGGTTCAAAAATTAAAAAAAAAAAAAATCTGCTTGCTGAACTTACACCATAGCGAGAGCTTTTTCTGAATGTCCACATCTTCCAGCTAAACAGCATTGTTTCCTTCAAATGAAGACCTCTGCAAGAGATGACGGCTCCATAGGAAAGAGAGAAGCCACTTATTGCTCATGCTCAAGACTCCGTTGGGACTCGGGATAGACCGGTGACCATCAATCACAATCAGATCTCTACCAGTGGCTTCAAGTTGCCAAGTGCTGACACTCCAAGACACTTGTGGTATCTTCTTCTCAACAGGAGCCTTTAAAAAACCTTACTGTCACTGGTTTCAAAGAGGCCCCGATAAAGCTTTGGAGGATTAAAAGGTGCTTCTGTGGGATTCCAAGGATCCGACGGCTTGTTGGATTTTTCAGAGCAACTACCATTTTTCAGCAGTAGATCAAATCAGGCTTCCTATGAAACAGAACTAGCCAGAAGTTATTAGTATCAAAGTAGGTATTTTGTGCTCACTCGCAGCAAAGTAACCTCTAGGTGTCTTTGCCCTGGAAGCTGAGCTCCAGACAGATTGCTAACACAGAACTGGATGATGAGCATGACTGAAGCAATGGAACAGCCATTAATAAATAATTGTGATGATAATAGGGGAATAATAAGTTATTATCAACAAGGAATAAAGAAAATTTCCACGGTCTAAGGTGCTACCCAATATTAGAAGCCGTTCCAGACTCATATAATGAACAAATTGTCCCAGTTGCTCCCTGCAATAATTCAGGGGACATATTTTGATTTTGAAAACACTGTACTTCATATTATGACTACCACAAATCTTAGTCATATCTCCAGGAGAAATTAACAAGTTTTAAACAAAAGAGAAAAATCATCCAAATGATTTATCACAACAATAAATTCATTGAAGGTCATTTCTTGAGGGATCCACCACTGCATATCGCAAAGTCATAACACTCATTCGTTCCACAGAATGACCAATTTTGAAGGGACATCTGAATAAATCATAAAGAAATTAGATATAACATATGAATAAATGCAAGAAATGTCTATAAACTCCACAAATAATAAGAGAAGTATTTTTTTCATAAATTGTTTAGTGATCATTAAGGCAAATAACCATTTTGCCTAATTTCAGAACTTCCAGTCCGCCTGTAAAAAAATATTTATCTGAAATATCCATGATAGTTTTATCAGATTTGTACTGTTTTGACTTAGTATAAGCAGCAGCTCTTTTAGTGTCAGCAGATGCTTATTTGCTATTTAATAAATAGCATTCATATTTGTCATTATTTTTCTTCCAATTACTACATCGTAGACTGCTTGTTAAATATATAGTTTGATGAAAAATGATAAGCAATATTTAATCAGATCAAAATAAATTCAAGTTAGCACCACATCTACATAAGATATAAATGTTCTTTTATTTTATATTCTAGTTAGTTTTAGCTCTATTTATGTCTGTGTAGTAAATACCAATAAAATTAGACACTATAATTTCAAATAATACTTGTACATATATAGAATGATAATATTTGTGTTCACAACAGCTGGTGAGAATGAGTGAAAATTTGTAAGGATAATGTTATGCCTAGAAATAAAGGCAAATCAGAGAACTCTGCAAGTCCCAGTACTAAGGTCTATGACACTCCAGAGGAAGACAAAACCCTAACACCATAAAAATCTTTAACTATCTAGAGTCCCATACAGTAACCTTTTCCTCAAACTATGGGTCAAGTTGCTATAAAACCCATCGCTGGAGTTATTTCAAAGTAGAAATAAGCTTTAGGAAGCCTTTTTAAGCAAGTATTTCCCAAAGTAAGCCTTTGTTGGCACTAGAAAAGATTGAAAGAACTAATATGGCTCTACCACTCTAACTCAAAATGTATATCTATTAAGAGGACATAATAAATCATAAAAGTCTGTCACAACCAGAGACAAAGTAATGAGTTGGAAAGCAAGGATTAAATAAAGTTTAATAAAAAAATATTATGAAACAGTGATAAATGGGAATCAATACTTATTCTGTAATTCTACCATATTTCTTTGACATGAAATATCCCAAAATGTCTAAGTTACTTTCAGTATTATCTGTTTTTCAGCTCAGAAAGAATTTCAGAGGGACTTCTTCAAATCAGAATCTCTTCCTGGGGATACCAGTAAATGTTACTTATTAAATAAACAAAGAAGTGACATGTCATCACTCATCTTGTCTAGACACGACCAAAAAAGACCTCTAGAGAAATTATATTTATAGTGATCAAGAGACCAAGTGAAACAAACAGTGGATGGGGTCTCCAGGAATAAAGCAGCCAAGAAAGAGGGTACTTACCTCGAGATGAAGGAGTCTGGTGGGGGAAACAGGGTGATCTTCACCCGCAGGAGATGTCACAGCTCAGCATCCAATGGGTGCTGCCAGGGCTTGTCCTCAGCACCTCACACCCTCTCCTTCCCCAAGGCCGTGTTTGCATGGAAAGTAGCAGGACACAAGTCTGAAAAAAGGAACTAGAGATGTTGTTTACATTATTAATTCTCCATAATCTACCAATCTGCACTAGCAAGCAAAAACACATTAAAATTTGAACAGAGATTACTGGTTTTGGCAATACTTGGTCATGAACTGCCCTGAGCTCCCATATACTAATTTCATACTGGTAAAACAGTACCTCTTGAATGAGATAAGACAAACTAATGAGACTCAGCAGGGTGGGGGGAAGTCTTTTAAAACACTGGGTGTCATCTTATTGTATTACAGCTCTGTTTTGTTGGAAAAACAATCAAAACGGTCAAGGCTCGGTCCCCGTATATCAATGAGGAGGTTTTGCAATAGTCAGGGGTAAGAGCGGAACGGAGAAACACCATCTTTTGGGGAGTGTTTTGTTGGAATGGATGGCTTATGTTGAAAGCTTAATAGAGCTCAGGCAATTTCACCTCACTGCCCGTCCAGATGAGGAAGATATCATAAATAGTCTCATTTTGTCTTGAAGTTCATCTTTCTCCTACATGCACTGGAGATTGCTATACTTCAAATGTGGGCGATGGGGATATTTCCTGCTTGTGAGGAGCTATTCCCAATGATCGCCACTACATTCGGCAGAAAAATGTCTTCAATTTTTGCGCACAGAATGTACCAAGTGATTTTGCCAACTCATATTCTTCTTTGTCAAACATTTCATTTATCTTGCTGCTGGCAGAAGGCACAAGAGCCGTGTCTCTGCTGCCAACACCGCTGCAGCCGAAACTGTGACCCTCTCTGCTTTCAGCGGGTCTTGTTTTCTTGGGAAAGACATGGGTGATTGCACAGCATCCCCACGCGTCCCCACTGTGTCTGTTAGGTGTTGCCATCTCAAGCACAACAGAGAAAGAAACCAATCTGCCAACCCAGCAGAGATCAGGGCATCCTTCGCCCCATGGAGCAGTGATGCTGCCGTGCCACCCTCGCCAACTTCAGCTCCAGCACGGCCGGGAGATTTTCCTTCAGCAAAGCTATTCAAGCTTCCAGAAAGTGACTAATGTTGCTTTAAGGGTTGGTTAGTCAGCCTGACTATATATTTAGTATAATTCAGGATTTCTCTGTTCCCGACAGATTAGATAACGTGGTCAGTGAATTTGAAAAGAATAAATGCAGAACTCATTTGCATCACTGCTTTCAATTTGCTCAGAATGTTTTCTCATTTAATTATTAGCCCACAGTAAACTAGTTATCAATTAATTGCTAGAAAATGGAAGTGAGTGTGTGTTATTGCTCAGATCTCTAATTGGTTATACTGTTGCTTTCTTGTTAAATGCTAATTAAAGTTTTGAAACAGCCAAACATTAGTTAACTTTAAATGGTTTAACAAGATACACTAAGGTATAAACACATTTATATTACACATTACTTTTATGCCAGGTTATGGGAAACCCAAAGCAAAGATTTTGGGGTTTTTTCTACTAATATATCCCCCTACTTATATGCTCCTTATTTAAATGAGAAAGGACTTTTTCTTAATTTCATTTGTTTTTCAAATACCTACTCAACATTGCAAATTATTCAATATTGCAAATGACACATATAAGCCAAGACAAAACTGACTGCAAAGTCTTTTCTAAGGCTAGTATATCTAGTTTGTAGTTCACCCAAGGTCTTATTCTTGGGGAAAAAAAACCCACACCAAACCAAAAAACCCCAGATTAACAACAAGCATTATAAACAGGAACTCTACCTGAAACACAACACAGCATTGTCATTTTATTTTTTCCTGCTTCTTCAATATCTTATTGTTTAAAGCATCATGAAACACAGCTGAGCATGAACCTCCTGCACATGCATCTGTTTGCCAGCTAAAAGTCATTACCAGCTGTACCCCCTTTTTGGAACATACCCTGATATTTCTGAAATACCATAATACCTTTTTTACCTTCTCTTCATCCTTCTTTCTTAAAATACAAGAGAACCCATTCATTGCATCACTAAGTGATCTCATTGCCATGAAGATAAGCAGTGATTTATCTACAAGTCTGTCCTTTCACCGTTTTCATCTCAGCAACTTTTTGGAGGGGAGAACATAATTTATGGCTTCCACATACTTTCTAAACCAAAGGAGCAATTGAAAAAAAAATTATTCCTGAAAGGAAAGATATCAAACTAGATACTAATGTTAAATCAAGTTTATGGAATTCATCCAAAATTAAAACTATAGGCAAGGAAATGGCTGTAGCAACCCCCAGTGTTATTTTTAGTATGGCATTTCAAGGCTCAGATTGAGTTCAGTTACTGGAACCAGAAATGTGATAGATTAAAGCTCAGCTTCTCCCTTAGGCATTGCACTCAGTTAAAAGGTACAGCCCAAAGAAGAAAAAGAGAAACCTCAGAAGGGCAACATCATCATCTCAGAGCAGTTTTCTATAAAAGAGGGAAGGTGTTTGTATAAAAAACATGAGATGCAAATATAAGCAGTTTGTAGCAATCACAAGTACAAACACTGTAACTTTTTCTAATGCTTCTAATTTGGAAGTAATAAATCATTTCATTATAAATCCAGATCTCAATGAAAATATATCAAGCATTCATTTTTCACTTTAAGTACATCTGTAATCTTCATATTTAATTAGACATTGGGTAAGAAAGAGAAAACATGCCGATTTATTTAGATCCTGTAGATCAAATAGGGAATTGAAAACTTGACAGAGAGGGATGCAGGAATAACACAAGGTATTATGGTAATATGGTATCCGCCTCTGTGGTAAAATTTTATAACACTTCATCAAAAACTATAATTCAAAAATTCACAAGTGTGTGCCCTAGTTCCAGGTGTCCTAAGCACAGCTCCCACAACTCTCATCATCATTAAGGGAGGAGATTTAGCAAGACCCAAGTGGTAGTTCGCAGCAGTAAAACCCACTCAAAGCTGCTAAGCGCTTCTGAAAATGAGATAGTAATTTAGAGTCCTAAAGATGGGATTTCTGAAGGCGTTTCAGTCATTAAAAGTGTAAAAGTCCCATTGATTTTCAGTGGAACTTTATCTCCCTGGACAGCCGAAAATCCCATTCCAAACGTCAATTAAAGAAGTCAAAAAACTTAGAACTTTTGGCTGGGATTTGATTGCCACCAAATTACACCTGAATATGGCCTTTTGGCAGCTTCAGGGCCTTTCAAGCATTCCACCTCTTGGTCTGAGTAATACAAGAATGCTCTTTTGAAATAGAAATATATTCCAGTAGATTTATGAATCTACCTGCAAGAGGTTGACCAGATGCTTTGGACCATGCAGCTGCTGCTCCACGCTCCCGTTCTCCTGGTCTGAGCAGCATGAGCCCAGAGACAAGTCTCCAAAGGGAGCAGGGAGCGATGGCTGGGATATGGAATAGATCCCCCGGCACCAGCCACAGAACGGGGAGAGCAGACAGGAGCTGCAAAGGTGGATATAACCCAATCTGGGCTTGGTGCTTTCCATTCACCACATCCAGACCGATAATAAAACAAACATTGCTTGCTTACAGCCAGTTATCATCATCCCTGAGTATATTCTGTATTATTTTAAATGAGGAAAATTAGAAAACTCCTTATTATAGTCAAGAATTCTTCCCCAGGCTGACCAGCTCTGCCATTAACAGGACACAGATGCCCAGTTTCCCTCCCTGACGATGAGCTTTTTGCAGGTTCATTTGCAAAGTCCACCCTCAAGGATACATTTTCTAAGAGTTCAGACACACAAATAGTTTGTTGTGCAAGAGCAACTTCTCAGAAAGCAGCCAGATTTCTGCATTTATGCATCCACTCAGTCTGTAGCTAATGCAAGGTAATTCAGGTTAATTTAGAACTTCTTTCATTAAGCTGATACACGGTATCAAATTAAAGCTTAAACTATCTGCGTGTCTAAGATGGAAGAAGCTGTAGAGAATGAAAAGATGCAGAGAAGCATTTAGTTAGTTTCCTAAAGTGAAAATTCTTTTCAGCTTTAATTGATTTCCTGATTTCAATCTGTTCCCATGGCAGCAAGACACTTAGCTTGTCCATCTTCCCACCTGCTTGTCCCTCCGGTTGCAGGAGGACCTTTGAACACCCGGTCCAGAAGGACCAGTTTGACCAGACCCCAGGGCAAGTCACGTGCAGAATGAATGTTGAATAAAAAACTAAATGTACAAAAATCACATCGTCCTTGTGAAACTCACTTAAACTGAATTGGATATGGCAGTTTGGGTACCAGGCTTTGGAAGACATCTCTAGGAGAGGAGGATGGAGGTGGAAAAGGCCTGGCATCTCCAACACATCTGCTCAGTGCCCGTGTTTTATGCCTTCCTGGGAGGCAGCAGGGATGGAACAGCTGGGGGCTGAGCTCCAGGACACACCAAATTGTCCTTGTCTGGCACTGCTGGTTTTCCAGCTCCATATTTAAGAACATAACTGCATCAAAACTGTGTCTGAGCTCCTGCAGGGAGAAAGAGAAAGAAGAAAATTGATAAGAGAACTGCCTGATAAAATAAGAGGGGAAAAAAAAAAAAGAGTAAAGAAAAAGCTGCCACCGTAGGATATTAGATTGAGCTTGAGAAAAGATTGTATCTGATCAAAAGCTTGTAACACCAAGGTCTGTACTGGAAATTTAATAAGAGTCAGAGCCTTCTCTGACTATTTTGCATACACACTTACCTACCTCTCACTAGAACAGATGAATTGATGGTCTGAATTCATCTTCCAAGGTGATAAAGAGAAATCTCTTGGTATACCAGTTAATTAGGATTGAAGCTTCACTGATGCTATTTAACAGTAAACAACTATCACATGAAATAAAATTCACTTCATTGTACAGCTTAAATGGAATGAAGTACCTTTTGAAAGCTCTTTTCATGCACACTTTCTTAATATTAGGTAGTGATCAAAATGCCTCTGAGGAGTGTACACAGTTTCTCAGCAGGAGATGACCCCCTGAAGGCCACGTTGGCAACACTGATATTCAAATGTGAGAGTTCAGCCCCAACTCTTGCCTTCATCTTCCAGGTGAAGCTCATTTACCACCTCCATGCAACCACACCCACAGGAAGACCTGGAAGAACTGTCTGGAGATATTTCAGAGGAGGACAACTTTGAGACAGGAGAATTATCACAGGCACACCATGAACAATTTTGTCTGCCAAAGTTGGGGAGTGAGCACTTGTCACTACAACAGACACCCATGAGGTTGGTGTCCAGGTGAACAAGAATTTCTCAGAGTTTGGCTCGTTAAGAGGCAACTCAAGGACATCAGTCCTCTAAAATATATAATGATAAATAAATAAAACATATAAATATGCTATTTTTAATGAAAAAATAAGCTCCCCAGCACACTATGAGACAAGTAACCAAGTCTTCTCCAATATCCCCCTGTGACACAATTGCCAAAGGAACTTATAGAGAGACAGTTGTGAAGTTGACAACAGATGTTTGTGTTGTCGTGCAGCATAAATGCTTTGCAGAAAACAAATCCTTGACAGAAAAAAAAAAAAACAACAATCTTGTTTTTCTCCTTGCAGTGGACTGAAGCACAGAAACAAAGTGTACCACACAACTGTTAATATGTAAAATAACACAAATAGGTTTGATAAACCTTAAAAGCTTGCAGGAACACTGTCTAGGAGAACAATTCTTTTGTCCAGACATTCTAGGTCACTCTTTTGTCACTGAGGTTTCCTTTGGTGAAGCAGAGCCCTGGAAGAGGGTCATCACAGGCAACAGCATCTGTTAATTCTCTGTAAGTCTCTATGACAATCTGTACAGCACAGCTCTCCTCCAGACCACCAGCAAGGACCACAGGGACAACCTATGTCAGACACAAGATTTCTCTTTCAGAAGAAAACAAGAGAATTCTTTGAATTTCACTTCAAATTACTACCTTTGAAGTTCTGAATCTGGAAGAGTCTGGAACAATTTTTAAAACATCTTGGCTGACTTAAGATTAGAGAATGCAACAAAGAATTTTTAGATTTCCCGCAATGGGGTTCCTGCAGGAAGATTCCAAGTGAGGGAATGATGCTCTCCCCTGTGAAAACACTGCATAAAATAAAAATTGCAGTGTGCTCCAGCCCTGGTAGCCCAACGTTCTGCTGAGGACCCTGTGCTCCAGGAAAGCAATTTCCTCTGTGTGCACAAGCCCTCTCATTTAACCGCATAACCCGACGGGTCTAGCTGTCAAGCAGTCATCAATTATTAAGTTATTTGCATCGCAAGTTCCACACCACGACTTCATTATGCCATAAACTTCACAACCTCAGAGTTAAAATATACCTCCTGTCCTAAAAACATACAATAAGAAGCCGCAGATGGAGGCCAAGTGAAGGGAAAGCATTGGAAATATCAGAACATATTGCACACCCCCACCCAGACTGGTCTCAGGCTTCTATATTGATTTATATACATAGGAATTAAGATAATAGACCTGCTAAAAACCAGGAACCCATGTGCCAGTGCTCAGTACAGCAAAATAGATTTTAAGAAAATAAAATCTTACAAACTTCCTGACTGTTAGCATTCCCTCTTACAAAAAAAAAGAATAGTTTAGTTGGCCTGCTTTTCTCTTTCAACTTCCAAATCCTCTAACTCCACTGATTTCAGAAGAAATATTCCTGAGACGTGAGAGCTCAAGTACAGATGTCAACATACAAAATGCGTGTCGGATTCCTGGGTATATTCTATGACGTGCTCATAGCCCCACAGCGACTGCAGTGCAATTGTCTTCATTGCCTACGTATATTTTAGTAATGAGAATATAATTGTTAGTGGCTATAAGACATATAATCTCATTACAGCCAGCCCTGTTAGCATGCTTTAGCTTCAACCTATACGTGCGTATTCTATTTCACCTCTCATCAAAATACATAAACATTTCTGTTCTTCTGTACCCAGACAAGCCTAATTCCTGCCTCCCTGACAGCTACCATGGCTCACCAGGAAGTCACAATGCCCAAATTGCTTTTAATACATTTAATTTATCACTTCTGAAATGCAGCCAGCGAGTGAGAGGTTTAATGACAGGCTGCCACTATCCCATGGCACTTCTGGCACTCAAAGAATACAGATGCAAGAGGAGGAGGTACCCAGTGGTCCATCACTGCCCAGGAACAGGAGATGGTACCTGAAATGAAGCTAGACTCCAAGCCAAGCCTGCAAATACGGGTCGCACAGTCTGAATCCAGAGCCCAAGGCCAGTGCTGGCCATCACCATTTGGTTTTCCTACCAGCTTTTCCCTGTTCACCCATCATTCCACACTTCACATCCAGAAGACTTTACCTGGTGGGTTCAACAGCAAAGGTTACAAAAACTGACAGACCACAGAGGTATTTCCGATGGGGCACACTGAAGAGCAAGAAGAGCAAACAGAGATAGAGGGTATGGGGTACAAAAGCATGTTTTTCTCTGGAGTAGTGCAGTTTGACCCTGTTAGAGACAAGTACCCAAGTCAAGCATCATCTTTGCTGCGGTAGAGTCATAAGGATGTAGTTAGGACAAGGGGTAATAATTGTGCCTCCAGACATAGACACACAAACATATAAATATCTGACTTAAAGTAGAGGTATCAACACCCAAAGCTACTCCCACCAGTGCAGCACTGAAGCCAAAGAGAACTTCAGAGCACCCAAACATATAACTTTAACATTTTAACTTCTTTACATCTCTAATACCAAGAATAAATAAAAAAAAAAAAAGAAAAAAACCATATTCTAATATTCAGGAATGTGAACCGAGGTTTTAGCTTAAGTCACATGATGAGAATAAGTCCTTGAACCTCAGTACAACTTTGAAAAAGCCAAATGACATTACCACCAAGTCCATTCGGTCCATAATTCAGTTACCTAATGCTCAAAATACTCACAGGTAAATGAGGAGAACCACTTGCTGAGTTTACCTGATGTGCCCGTTATGTCCAACATCCATATGTAAATATTTGATTGTATTTTCTGGGGAAAGGACACTTTGCAGTTAGCCAACGCTTCATCTTATTACCTCCTGCAGCGAGGAGCTGTCAATCATCCAGATATTTAATATACCACAATGCCCTCATTTGGACGGTGGCAAATCCTACCAGAACAAATGTTTGCCAAACATTTCCAACCACCCCTAACTCGGAGTCACTTGAACTTCAAGTTCCGGTGACTTGAAAGTGCAGGTTCAGCACTTACTGCACCTAAGTAGCACAGAGAGGTAAACTTTGTGGGGAGGGCAATTTCTTTGCTGTCTGCCAGCATCACTGAATTATTGAATCCACATCCAGCTTAGGAAGCCCTTGAGTTGAAAATGAGAGCGTATGAGGAGGAAATTTCTTCTTCTTCACCTGCTCCCGAGTCTTTCACTGAGCCATGGGGTAGAACAACCCTTGGTCTCACCCAGCACAGGCAGCTCTATGATTTTAAAAAGAGACAAAGGCCGTTCTTCATTTATTACCTCTTGCTACAGCCTTGCCTCATTTACTGTCAGACCATCATGGTTACCGCAAAATACCAATATCCAGCAATAAGAGTAATCGAGGCCCCTTTCTTAGGAGACATTGCCAAGTACAATCCAGTTTTATTAAGAGCACTGATCATGATTTATTTGTGCCTGGGAGAGATTACAGTTCCATCCCCACACAGTATTATTTGACCACTATATATACTGATTTTGCAGAAATGATTGATTATAACTTCAGACATGATTCATTAAGAGATCCTTTCATACAAAAAATCTCAGAAAACATGCTTTGAATCCTTTAATAAAATACAAAGAAAATGTTTTAGCAGCTTATATCAATGCTGCAGCAATAAGATGTAAATTCACTCCCATCTTTTTATTGTTTGGATGAACATGAACCAGAACGAGAAATAAGGTACTTTGTTCTGTTATTGCACAATTCGACAGGATCTATGAACCGGCTCTATTAGAGTAATGGGCTCCTTTGCAATTTGTATTCATTTTACCCTCACTATGTCAGTCATGATAACTGGCCCTGGTGCATTTATCCAAGATCAGTGCTTCTCATATATTACCGAGGAGTTCACTGTTGAACCTTCCAAGTACTTCTCCAGTAAACGTACTACACTTCTCCAAAGGTAATAATTTCCACACCACTGCAGGACGCATTTACAAAACTAATCTTCTAAGGATGAGGAGCCGCAGAATTGAATACCAAAGATTTATTCCTATAGCTGCATGTTATGTATTATTGATGCTGAAGTTGCTATATCCTTGAGCAGTACAGTCATCTTCATTCTGCCAATCTCTTGACCCAAAATGCAATTATTTGTTCTATTTTACTCTTTCAATTGATCTCAAAGAAACCAATCAAGTGTTAAGTAGCTCATGTGTGTGTTCTGCAGCATAAATGATGATATATGCTCTAAATTATAATATGTACAAAATAATATAAATCCAGGATACAAAAATAATGCTGGATTTTATATATGCCTCCTCAGTAGACTGTTACTGCTGTTGCTATCTACATCTAGAACCAGAACTGCAATTTAGAATAAAGCTGCTGGTTCAAAGCAATGTATGGGGTTTAGTCTTTCTCAATAACTCTGGAGAGAAAAAAAAAAAAAAAAGCCTTGATAAAAGGGTTTGAATCAGCTTCATCCAAGCATTTAAAATTGTGAAAAGACGAAGATAGAGTAGACAATTTTCTGTCAGTTAACTAATCACTTAACAATATGACAGGAATAGTAGCACCCTGAAATAATCAGAAACTGGCTTCCAATGTCAGAACAAAGGCATTTGTCTGGATATATATAGAGCTATGTCTACCTCCCTCCAAATGTTTCAATCTTTTGTTTGAAATACCATTCCTTAAGAAAGCTGGATTATTCTGCTTGTGGCTTTACTGCTGTTTTCTCATATTTTAGATATAACATGAAAAACTATCAAAAGTTAAGTAAAACATATGAATTTAAAAAGTGAACACAAGATTTATATGAGAAACTGACGGGGACGTAACAGTCTGCCAACAGCAGTTATGTATAAACTCTTTTGTTTATAAACTCTTCTACTAAGGTTTAGGGGGTTGTTGGCATTTGGGAATCCAGGAGCATCGTATTGACCTGCTGATAAAGACCCACCAGAAAAGCACCTTAGCTTTAACCAGAAAGAGGTGACAGTGGCAGAATTCAGAGCTGGAATTGCTACAGGAGTGTGAGAATCCAGAACATCCCATTGGTGATTATACAAACAAGAAATGGTTTGTATAAGAGACAAAGTGCTGGATTATTTCATACACTAAAGCAAAGGCATGAGCATCATTCATGCCATATCTGCTGAAAATGGAAACTGATATCCATGGCATAAGCCCTTTTATTAAGGGTTTTATAAGGTCCAACCATTTCTGGTCTTACTCAAGTGCTCCCTGAGCAGAAGACCTTTCAAATTATTTTGTTGGTCTGGATCAACAACTTCCTTTAGCCTGGAAATCAATTAGTTCCTAAATATCAAAAATCAAGGTAACACCCTATTGTTTAGTTATGACCAGGAACCAGACTGCAAACTGAGCGTCAGTCGTGTCAACTGCATCCATCTGAACTTAAACTGTAAAACAGAAGATTTCAGGACTTCTGATAAATTTACTGAATTCTTACAGTAAGAAATAAAACTCCTCTTTAGTGACAGCCAGTTGATCTACCTCTAAAGTTAGCGGAGAGGGAGAAGCACACCCAGATAGTGACTCCCAGCAAGGAGAACTCAGCCCTAAGGAGAGCCCGAAGGAGATCCTCAGCATAGATGCTTTCAACAAATACATGAAGTCCAGTGGGATTTGAATAATTTATAAAACATCTGAAGTAGGTTCAAATTTCTTTCTTTTCAATATAGTTCCTTGGTCCTTTCACAACTATCTCAGGTGATAACTTGCTCCAATAATTACTGCATAAACCCATTTCTATCACCACTTGAAGAACCATAGTTTTATATAAGGAAATGCAAATACACACAGTAAAATTGCAGATATCCACATGTTAGACCTCTCCAGTGAAGATGAGTAGAGTTTAAGGAGGAGTCAGATATCTGGTGGTTTGTCATAAAAGCCGGAACACAAAAACTGCACTTAAAACATAAAATTAAATCTCATCCAACTACATGTGTCAGTCGTACCAGGAAAACATCCATCTATTTAATGACAATAAAACTCACAATATGAAGCAAAAAGGCAGAATAATTCAGCAAGCTCTCTTTCAGAAGGACTTCAAAAGCATCACTCACACACCTTGTGGTTTTGCCTGGGTATTTTCAATCTGGCACCTCGGGACAAGCCCTGTGTGCCACATGAATCTCCCTAACACAAAGCGCTACCTGCGCCTCGCACAATAAAAGAATAACTTGTACCACGCCAAAGAATTTAATGAGCTATGACTCCAAATCCCCGCCAGGGAATAACTCTACTTTATAGTTTCTCTGCAGCAGCCTCTAAGCCTCCCCACGAAGGCTTTGCACAGACACAGCCGCTCAGGTGGAAGAGCCGCACGTGGCTGAGCCTCTGACGGCGCCTCCTTCACAAAATCACAGGCTTCTGGCCAAATGCAATTATTCAAATATTTGCCCTGCCTTAGGCCTTGTGTAAGCAAATTATCGGCTTTATATATACACTTGACTTTATGCAATTAAGCTTCCTTTGAATACCTAATTTTTGTGAAAGCTAATTACCATACTTATTGCTACTTGAGATTAGAAAGGGAATATAAGGAAAAGTTTAATGTTGCCGTATCTCTATAACTAAAATATCTTCCAGAAATAAATTAGCAGAACACAGTTCCTAGCTCAAACATAATCATCTTATTTTGTGCCGACAAATATGTGCATTATTCAGCCTGAAGGATCTCACAGTTGGTTTTGTTATTTACACCATGAGAACAAGTCAGTCATGGGCCAGGACCACACTGAGCCACGTGCTGAGAGAACACAAACCAAAAGCGACACAAGTTTTATGGTGTGGTAGTTTGCCTACACTTAAAAGGTGTATTGTTGGGCATTCTGTTAAATCCCCTTTGGTTTCCATACACAGTTATTTCGCTGGCATAACTTGCATTAATTCAGATGGGAAGTACCAGAATCATTTCTTACCCATATGCTGCCACTTAAAAAGATCCAAGTCCCCCAGCCTTTCCTAGTCTGGAGAAGAGAAGGCTGAGGGGGGATCTGATCAACATCTATAAATACTTCAAGGGGGGGTGTCAGGAGGATGGGACCAGTCTTTTTTCAGTGGTGCCCAGGGACAGGACAAGAGGGAATGGGCACAAACTTGAACATGGGAAGTTCCATCTAAATATGAGGAGGAACTTCTTTCCTGTGAGGGTGGCAGAGCCCTGGAAGAGGCTGCCCCGAGAGGTGGTGGTGCCTCATTCTCTTGAGACATTCAAACCCACCTGGACACGTTCTTGTGCAACCTGCTCTGGGTGGACCTGCTCTGGCAGGGGTTTGGAGGAGATGACCTCCAGAGGTCCCTTCCAAACCCATGTGATTCTGTGATACTTCCTACCAGAAATACATAACTGCTTCTTAACTCCCAACGCTTTAAGCCAGGAGAACTTTTAAGCCTAGACCAAACTCAAGTATTATTATGCCCATCCCCTCAGCATCCACAGACAGAAATTATTTTTGAAGTGGGACAAGCACACTTTCCTCTTTGAAATAAGTGAGCAGTATTTCCCAGTTCTTCAGAAACAGCCGAAAACAGTGATGGTGCAAGTGGCAAAGCACCAGAAGTGCTTATATTGTCCCAAAAGCCTATTTCAGGAGTGTTGGCATCCTGCTGGATCCTGTTCTTCACCACACATATATGAATTTGACTCTTGGGCAATAAGTCCTTGCAGAATAAGGACTTCATGTGGTTTAGGGTTTTTTTCAGATTCTGAACTACAGGAGGGGGAGCCTGTCACCTGAAATCATTTGTAGGGGAAATTCCTCTACCTCCTTGCCATGGTGCACGATTAAATTGAAAAGTATTTGTTCCATGCTCTCTGCCAGGTTTTCTCATGACAAAAAGTTACTTAAAATGAGTTAGCAGCCAGGTCCCCTTGATTTCTTCCTTAGTAACAATCCAAAGCAAAAACAATTAATGAAAACAGGTGGTCATTTTTACTATACATTGTTATAACTACAAGGGAGTTAAACTTAGAAAGAAATCTAGAAAAACGTACCAAGTTACACTCTCTTCAGACCAACACAGACTGAAAACTTATGGATTGCCTGCTCAGATGCCACAGCCAGGTTCAGAAGAAACATCTTTTGATTTAACATTCAAGCTTTGTCCTTTGCATGCTTTAGAAAGACCTCTCAATCCACACCTATCCCTTCATATTACATTTTAATATTTAAGGAGCCCTGATACAAGAAGGATTAAAGCTCAGAGCAATTCCAGAATGAAGAATCCTATTTGTTCCCATACAGGGAGTCCAAGGCTCTGGACTGCATTGTCTCCAATGGCAATACCCTGACAGAGTATCAAATATTAAAGGGTGGGCTGAGGACATAGGGGAACTGAAAAAAAAAACCACCCAAAGCAATTTAATACTAATTTGAAAATTAAATCCAAAAACAATTACCTAGTAAGGGAATATTTCTAATTACTTTCCCCGTATGTCTATAAAGATTCTGGTGAACCTCCCAGGTATAATTCATTTTACCAGTGTTATTTTTACAGTAACTCATTTATCTCAGTAAATGCATCTAAGCTATTTGAAAGCAGCGTTTATCTTCACCTCTCAGCCACATGGCAGACAAGCCTGTTTCAGAGGAAACTGAGGCACAGGAGGGATCCAAGAGCTTCATGATCCAAGATTTGACTTGTCCATACAGACAGCAGTTTGTGGACTTTGCAAGATTTACTCCTAATTTATTTACACAGCAAATCAGAACATGTCTCTGCAGACCTGGAAGAAGAACCTGCTCTTCGTGAGAGAGAAACCTGCAAAAGGCAACAAAACAGCACAAGTTTAAAAAATAGCAAATTACATCCAAACGACAGGAACTGTTTGGAGTCTAACACATCTAACAAAGTGACCGTGTGCAATCAGAAAGAGAAGAGAGGCGAAATACCTAAACAAGATTTTTTTGTATAGAATGCCTATTTTACCTCTGCAGAAGTATTGCTATTTGTAGACCCCAATTTCTGTAAACAGTGAAAAGAAATAAATTGTTGAGATGTGTCCATTCAAGCCCTTGGCCACCTGCGGTCCATCAGGAGAAAACTGCGGCTGCTTCCCCACATCCCTTTCCCCCCCTGCTCAGCTTTATGATTACAGCCCTGCGAAGCCTGTCTGTTCCTCCCCAGAGCTGTAGTGAAGTCTGAAGATCAGCCAAAAATTCTAATAGAAATAACACAAAAAAAACCTAGGAGTACTCAAAGAGATTTCAGGGGGGTTGTTTATGTGGATAATATCTTTTCACCAGAGGAAGAAGTAAAAAGTACAATTGGTAGTTCTGGATGGCTTTTGTTCCTTGTTTTGTTGGGGTTTTTTATTAATTAAAAAAAAAAAGAAAGAGCATCAGGAGCCAGACTGAGTCAGCACTGCCTGATCTGCACAGACTGAAGCTCACAATGCAAACACGACCCTCCTGCTTCTTTTCAGGATTATATTTCCCTTTAAATTAGATCATTGGTAATAAAGCCTGGTTCAGTCTGGTTATACTTTGTTGGGGAAAAAACTTGCACAAAGGAAGGAAATTGGGCTTTGCATGAAAGTCAAACACCAGGGCGTGTTTGGGGCACATGTAGAGCCCCAAACCTCCTCCTGAACAAGGAATCCAGCCCTGAACCTGGCCACTGACCCTTTCCTAGGGGACACAACAGGGCCTGAATCCTCTGTCTTCCAAAAAACTTCTTCTGCCTTCATGGAGAGCTTCTGCTGTGGCCCACCACAAGGGTACCAAAGCCAGGATCTTATCCCATCCTGACTTAAATGCTTTTTAATTAGTTTTTGAAGTGTCAGCTTGGTCCAAGATGAGAAATTCAGCATCTCAGCGGCGTTCTGAATTATTTTTATCATAAGAGTGCTTGAAGCACTTGAAGCACTCAAGCAGGGCAAGATCCAATACCAGCACAAAGGACCTGGTGAAGGGGCACATCTGAAATTCCTGGATGGATCCCCATCTTGTACTGCATCAATTCTACATGCACATCCCACTTAACCATGCATCGCATCTCCTGTGCATCCCCTGCCAGTGGATCAGACTGAGTCAGCACTGCCTGATCTGCACAGACTGAAGCTCACAATGCAAACACGACCCTCCTGCTTCTTTTCAGGATTATATTTCCCTTTAAATTAGATCATTGGTAATAAAGCCTGGTTCAGTCTGGTTATACTTTGTTGGGGAAAAAACTTGCACAAAGGAAGGAAATTGGGCTTTGCATGAAAGTCAAACACCAGGGCGTGTTTGGGGCACATGTAGAGCCCCAAACCTCCTCCTGAACAAGGAATCCAGCCCTGAACCTGGCCACTGACCCTTTCCTAGGGGACACAACAGGGCCTGAATCCTCTGTCTTCCAAAAAACTTCTTCTGCCTTCATGGAGAGCTTCTGCTGTGGCCCACCACAAGGGTACCAAAGCCAGGATCTTATCCCATCCTGACTTAAATGCTTTTTAATTAGTTTTTGAAGTGTCAGCTTGGTCCAAGATGAGAAATTCAGCATCTCAGCGGCGTTCTGAATTATTTTTATCATAAGAGTGCTTGAAGCACTTGAAGCACTCAAGCAGGGCAAGATCCAATACCAGCACAAAGGACCTGGTGAAGGGGCACATCTGAAATTCCTGGATGGATCCCCATCTTGTACTGCATCAATTCTACATGCACCACATCTCCTGTGCATCCCCTGCCAGTGGATCATAACCCACCTCTGCCTGGAAGGATCCGTTCCCTTTCTGGCACTGGTTTAGAGTCTCTATAAACACTTCTGGAGTCATCGGTGGCCCAGCACACCAGCCTCTCCACCACCCTCAGCTCAATCAGACCTTCTGGGAGATGTTTAGTCTCCTTTTACCATGCAAGTAGTTAGAGTAGTTTAACTTGCTAATAGCTTCCTTAGAGAGTAATTTCCCGATTTAAAAAAAGAGGTTCTAGAAAATTTTATGAGGCATCTATCAACTAGTTATAGCAGGGATCTTTTCTTTCTTTCTCTCTTAATGTGCAGATTTTTTCAGGAAAATGCATTTCGAATGAAATCACGAGAGATACAATTTCCATGATTTCCCTGAAGAAAGAGCAGGTGCTAATCTAACAACAGACATCATACTGAGCCGGGAGAATTCATAGCCATTCATGAATTTGCATGCAGTATTGGTGAATAACAATGAGAAAATTCGTTTCTAAAAAGTACAATTAAAAGGGCTCAAATGCTTTCTCAGTAGGCAAAAGCCTCACATACCCTGCAGTACTGCTAATTTGAAGCAATGTGAGTAGCATTGAACCATATTTTGCTATTATGGACAAAGACTTCATAATTGTATTTCATTGCCAGCAATATGGCCAACTCCCTGCATAGTAGTTCAAGACTAAATAACACAAAATTATTCTCGGTATTGCTTTTATGCAAATATAGCTTCTCATCCTTCTAGACATCAAGTATTCACCTATTCCAGCTACATTTTTGGTTCAGTTCTGGTTTTGGAAGAGTTTGACTCCAGATTCATATCTCCATCAAAAGGCACATGCACTCACAGGAAGGAACCACAGATGACACTGGTTTATAGCGAAATAACTAGAGAATAAAAAAGTTCCAGAACAGCGTGAGTTATATTTAGACTTATACAACACACCAAGAATTTTATAGACATCTGTCTCAAACAACTTAATGTAGGATATCCATAAAGGTGGCGAGTTCAGTTTCACTGACACATCACATTGGGTACAGAGAACTAAAAAGCCGGTGTAAGCTATGTTACGACACCTGTAGAATCATCCCTCCCTCTTTTCAATGACGTTTCAAATAGAAACTCTTACAAAAGTTATAACTAGTTAACTTTTTTTACTTCTGCAGGATTTTCCATTCTGTAACTCACTTATAATTAAAAGGTTTCTATATGAAATACTGAGATAATTTGTTTTTTCACAAGGAATTTAAAGGAAAATCACAATAAAAGAAGGAAAGGGTTTATCTAAATACAAGGAGAGAAGGGAAGGCCGTCTCTATGAAACAGCACTGAGCTGTAAAAATCAGAATTAGGGTGGTGAGTTCTTTGTCAACTGTGTAAAGGCAATAGCAGGTCAAGCAAAAATTCTCTATATGCGTAGCGACTCAAAGCACCCTTGTAACAGAAGTTACAGAAAATACATCCCCCGTCCCTTTTAGAATCAGATGAAGCTCAGAATTCTTGGGTGACTCCAAACAGTTGTTCCCAAGCAGAGAGCACAGGCAGGAGCTGACACCCACGTTTGGCCTCCAACTTCCCAGATCGAACTCACCAGGTGGGTTCACACACCAGTAGGGTCTGTTGTGCTGCCGACACGGCTTCCTGCACTGCGGCAGGGACTGAAAACACACCTGACTACACTAGAAGGCTTTCGGGAAGATTTATCTGTTGTCTTACCACTACCTGTGCAGGAATTCATTCCTCAAATTTCCCGATTTCACAAGAATTACAGGTGACAGACCCTGCACAGGACGGAGCCTCCCAGCGTGTGGGGCCGCGCAGCCTCCGCAATCAGCTTCCAAAAAGTTACAGGGGGTAAATCCACATGTAGGGTTATTATCGTCTGTATCACAGCAGCACCAGGAGACCACAATTGAAATCAAAGCTCCATTGTTGGAGGCTTAATAAGGTGTCACTGTATCCACACTACAAGGGAAAAAACCCTCTCTTCCAAAGAGTTTACAACCTCAATGTAAAAATAAAGAAAATTGCAGCATCCATTTCACAAAGAGTCTAAAGGAAAAATAAAGTACGGGGATATTAAGATGTAAACATGCAGTTTTCCAGATTTTGCTTTAAATGCTCTGACCAGTTCAGAGGGAAAGACTGACACACAGCTGGGAACAAAACATGGCTCTTCCCAATCTGGTTGAGAGCAGCAGATGATGCTTTGCTGGAGGATATGGGAAGCCCCAAAGAATTATGAACAAGAAAAGTTGAAATCCCTTTCCTCACTTGCAATCTGTGATATTCGATCGAGTAGGAATTAACCAAAACACGTTCTCCTGTCCCTCTTTCAATGTAATTCTCCACTATAGCTGTGAAAAGCAATTTATTCCCATCTCCAGGGAGCTACACAAACTGCACCTTATCCACTGGCCCCGTACCTCTCCAGAGCACACAACCACTTCATTTCCTCCTCTATTTTTTCAGAAAATCTTTTAAAACTGGCAGCAAAGCAGTGAATAAAAGCAGGCTGTTCAAAGAAGTAGGGGTTGACTTGTGCCAGTCCTGACAAACTCTTACTTCAAGACGATTCCCCGTGACGACTGCTCAAAAGGGCCACCAAAAGGGGAAGTGGACTTGTTGACAGGCTGGTCCAGGGTAAGGCTAAGGGAGTTAATGCGTTTAGAGCCACGCAGCTGCCATGAATGCAGAGTTATCTGCTGCTTTCAGAGTTATTTCAGGATCTTGCTTAATAATACTCTGTATTTAGACAGAGTTATTCAGCCAAGAACCTCGATGTGCTGCTGTCCCACAGATAACAGTTAGCCACAGCTCCCGACAGCACCAAAGGACTGTTATATACTCTTACTTTCTTTTCACAGATTAATTGAGAACCAATTAAGTGATTTTCCCATATGCTTCCTGAGGCAAAGGTGTGTTCAGGTCTCGAGTTGGGAGTTTGCCTCATGTGGCTCAACCTCACGCGTTTTCACCAGTGTCTTCACACATCCACAGCCAGGTGTCGGCATCCCACTGGTGGATGCTGGAGAACACCACAACCTCACCCGAGTGGGGTAAAAGCAGGCAGAAAGGCTGGATATAATCAGTATTCAAACCAGATAAGCTGTGCCTTCCATTCATATCTACCCATTGAGTTTGCTCACAGACTCAAATCGCATTTGGATAGCAGATCTTACTGATCTCAACATCTAAAGAGATGGAGAAAGTTCATTCAATACACATCCAAAGCATCCAGCATTTGCCAGAGACTTTTCACACCACAGAGGATGGAACCACAATTAACTACTTTGTTAGCCCCTCCTAAATGATTTTCTCATCATTTCAATAAAAGTCATAATTTTCTCCTCAAAAATCAATCCAGAGGCTAGTATGTTTATTTCAATCCACTTCCAAACAGAGAAAACCAGTGAAACTAGAAGTGCTGTAAGAATTTATTACTTTAGAAAACGATGCAAATGAGCACAGTCATATGCATATATACAATATTTAAATTATTCTCCCTGCCATCTGTGGCAATGACTTTATGATGGCACATTTTGAACAGGTATAGATTTATATAGACTTTCTGCTTAACGTTTCAGATCTGTTCTCCAAGCAGAATTTCCCTTCTCCCGTGACAGCGACACCTCATTGCTGTCACGGGAGGGGTTTGCTCTCAACATTTATCACTTTCCACATCCCTTGATGCAAATGAAAAGGAAGTGGCAAGAATGATGGAGGGTTCACAGGCATTTGCAACTGTCAAAAAAGGCTTATTTTTTTTGCCACAAGGCCCTCCACCCCCAAATTCTAGAGATCATGGGGGCTGTCAGATTGTATGTGGTACAACGTAAAGCAATGTCAAACCAGCCTGCGCTCAGAATAAAAGATGACACCAGGCAAGAGTGGCAGGAAGCCTCCCGGAAAGGACCGCTCTGAAGAAGGATGAGAAGATTCATGGGCATGTACAAAGCCTATGGATATGTCAGAAAAGTCACAACTCTTAACAGGCAATAACAAAGAGATGTCTTTAAATGTGAAGAAAAGTTCCTTTTTTTTTTTTTTTGAGGTAACTGAAAAAGATTTAGTTGGCTCAGAATGCAGGAAATTTGCAGTAAGGTATTTCATTCAAACTTCTTGGTGCATACGTAAGCAAAAGTATTTTCCTTTTTCTGATAATCATAAGACAAATGTAAATCACTCCAAAAAAATTCATCCCATTTCTCATAGTTTATAGATTATCCCATATTATTTCTTTTCAAAGTTCTCAAGAGAAAGTACTTCATAGTATTTAAACATGCATAATTCAACAATAGCTCTAGATGTTTAACAGAATCTTTTGTTTCATTCTTTACTCACAATTAGACTTTATACTTATTACTGTAGCCCTCAATTATGACCGCAGTTTGACTACATACCTGAAAGAATTTCAGAGACATTTTATCCTCTTGTGCAGACCCTGAAAAAAATCCATAATTGCTTGTCATTCAAAGAAAATTAAAAACCATTTTGGGAAAGATATGCGTTGAATTGCAATTAATCTCACTAATTCTAATGTTGCAAGGAGGAGCCCTGTGTATGTCAGGGGCCTTTGCCAGGCAGATGATGGCCATCAAGCATCCTGTGGCTCGTTAGTCCCACAGCATTAACTAATGGACAGGGGCTGAACTCACCTGGCTCCTTGGGAGGAGGAGGAGGACCTGAGTCTGTCACTGCGTGTTTGACTTCACTCCAATCTGGAGCATGTCATAAATCTCACATATCTTGGATGGGTTATGTGACTTTAGAAATTAAACCTTACCCTCATATGGACTCCATACAACATTTACCTAATCTTGCTGCAATTCTTCCCCCTTACCCCCCTTTTTTCCCCCCCCCCTTTTTCTTCACTTCTCACACGCAGCAGGAGCAGCAGCTCAACCAGCTCAGCACTACATAAATGCTCAGGCAAAGCTGCTCTCAGCACACAGCTCCTGCAGAAGCTTTGATAGGACAAGAGGGAATGATTTTAAACTAAAAGAGGGGAGATTTAGGCTAGATATTAGGAAGAAATTCTTTTCTGTGAGGGTGGTGAGAGCCTGGCTCCCCCTTTCACCCCTTTCCCCCCCCCTCCCTTTTTCTTCACTTCTCACACACAGCAGGAGCAGCAGCTCGACCAGCTCAGCACTACATAAATGCTTGGGCAAAGCTGCTCTCAGCACATAGCTCCTGCAGAAGCTTTGATAGGACAAGGGGGAATGATTTTAAACTAAAAGAGGGGAGATTTAGGTTAGATATTAGGAAGAAATTCTTTTCTGTGAGGGTGGTGAGAGCCTGGCCCAGGTTGCCCAGAGAAGCTGTGGCTGCCCCATCCCTGGAGGCGTTCAAGGGCAGGTTGAATTTAAGAAAAACACCAGTATCTTCCTCAGAGGAGGATGTAACACAATAAAGGGCACCAACTTGTCTCAGTAAGGAAATTCAAACGCGTACAAAAGACCTTTCTAGTAGAAGAGAAGGTGGGAAAGAGATACTTGAAATTATTTTGTTGAGAACAGACATGTCCAAGCAACAATGTTACCTTCATATCTCCACCTCTGAGCTTCAGAGCTGCCTAAGGGAATCCACCAAACACCTATGATAAGCCTGAGAGCAATCAGTAGATCACAAATGACAGGAATGGTTTTGGAGAAAGAAATTGAGACTGTTTTGGACAACACTGACAAGACAGCAGGAGCCTACATCACGTCTATGATGAAGCTGTTACTATTTTACATAAAACAGAAAAAAAGTAGCTGGGTAATATTTTAATTCTCCCCACATTTAAGATGTCCACAGTGCAGAGAAGATTATCCTGCTGTGATCCACAGGGCAAGGCTCAAAGAGGGTCAGCAGAAAGTCAGCAAAGCACAAGTATCATCTTTGAATTCTAAGATAAATACCAGCATCTTCCTCAAAGGAGGATGTAACACAATGAAGGGCACCAACTTCTCCCAGTAAGGAAATTCAAACGCATACAAAAGACCTTTCTAGTAGAAGAGAAGGTGGGAAAAAGATACTTGAAATTATTTTGTTGAGAACAGACATGTCCAAGAAACGATGTTACTTTCATATTCATTCATATACCATTCATACCACCTCTGAGCTGCAGAGCTGCCTAAGGGAATCCACCAAACACCACAGCAGCACTCCACAGGACAAGCAGTTCTGGTCTCTGAGCCCTGGGTATTACCATTCCAAAATCTTCTATAAGAAACAACTGGATTTTGTAGTCTCTTTAAAGGTTGCAGATGTCATTAGACTGACATTTTGGACTATATATCAATATAACTGTGATCCACACCCCCAGTTGGGAGTTTTCTAATCCAATTTGCTCCAGTTTATTGCTTCAGAAATCAACCGTTCATTAACTCCCCGCTCTCGTGGAGCCTGTGGCTGGTTTGGGTTAACCCAGCCAAACGAGTAAATGGATAGCTGTAGAGCTTCTGTGCAGAGAACTTTACTGAAACCTCACCCAAAAGAGTGCTGGGGCATGGCAGGAGTAAATATTTAAGATTATTTATTTCCTCCAAAACAAAGGAACTCAAACACATACTAGCTACATTTTCCTAAATGAGCTTTACTTCAAGTTTCCTCTCAGCCTCAGCAAATCAACATTTGAGATTTCTTGCAACAAAATCTAAATGAAGTTGTCATCTGCTTGTAGATGCTCTAGCAGCCAATAAAAGTAATGAATTAATGTGTGCGGTAACCACTCATCCCATCACCTCCCGACTGCCAAAATCCTTCTGGAGGCCCCAGAGCACCAAGTAGCATTTCCCTGATGTCACTGACACAAATTGTACGCATGGCAAAACTAATTCATCCTGAAGCATGCAGCTTTTCAGGCATGTCAAGGGAGCCTTCTTGTATTAATCAAAAAACACTAACAAAAAACCCCAACTTTAACGCCTGTCTACATTTCTTCTTTCTTTAAAGGTTAAATCCAGAAGAAACTAAATATTTTTTCCTCACAGAGTACCTGACCCTATAATCCATAACATTTTTCCCATCAGAGGTTACTGAGAAGTAATAAGAAAATAAATTGATTTTCACAGGGAAATATTTTTCTAATCGACGTTGAGCAGTCAATACTATTTTATAAAAGTGTTTATGTTTTAAATTAATTTTAATACATATACAGAAAACCCAGAAGGAACATCTAGTTTAAGGCACCCAAAGATTACAGAAATGCATGTCGTACCGTTGCCTCTGCAATCTCAGCTCCACCATCTCGTGCATCTTCATTATTTACATGTCTCTAATTACATCATCAGCATTTTCCCATGTGTTTCTGCCTCATCCCTGACAACACAGGCTGAATCTTTTTTACTTAATGAGCATGTGTTTAATATTTTGGGTTTGCCTCACTTTTCAGTGTGTCTGAGGCCTTATCTCCTGCCTACTGTCCAAACATTGCTCTGAATAAAGAATTTTTCATTTCCTTTGGGCTTTTCTCTGCTGTTTGTCACTATCCAAATGCTTCACTACATTAATTAAACTGACAAGGTGAGGCAGCAGCATTATCTCCATTTTACACATGGGGTACTGAGGCACAGAGAAGTTAAAGTCGACAATAAAGCTTGCCATAAACTTCACAAAAAAAATATTGTAGTTGAAATACAAACTACAGAAGAAAGAGTTGCCTTTAAATGAAAGCATTTAATGAAGACCTGAACAAGAACCACAGGTTCTGGGTGAATGAAGTACAGAGAGAGTGAGAAGCCCGTAATTTCAGCTTGAAAACAGAAAATGGCATTTCCATTTAGTAAACATCTTAGAAAGTTTGAATTTACAGTACCAGCTGGAAAACTCAGAGTTATGAACTTCTAAGGGGTTTTTTTGGTTCAATTGCAGTTAAAAATAGCCACTCACATAGGATGTTCTATGTGGGGCTTCGCTACACAAATGTATTAAAGAAATTTGAAGCAAAGCAGCCCAAAGGCAGTGTTAAGGGATCTAAACTAAAGGTTTCTAAACCCCAGTGTTGATAAAGAATCAAACTTCACTCTCTAATTTAAGATAACTAAGGGACTGATTTAGCACCTGTTTCTGTATGTGCCTCTGAGGGGTGCAAACTGCTCCGGTCCAGAGCACCAATGCTTTGATGGGATCCCCCCTCTTCACTCCAGTGCTCCACTCTTTAATATTTCTCATTATCAGAATAAAAGCTCTGATTTAACCTTTGTAACCCTGGAGCACTTGAGATAATGGCAGATATATCACCTGACAGGTCTGTGACAGATCCCAACATTGTTGGCAAAGTAAAGGCGATTTTATGTGCAAATTGCACGTTTTCAGAAGCTGGCATCCTCCTCTGATGTGAGCAAGGACTACTCAGAATAACCTGTAAGACCTAGAAAAATCAAGCCAAATACGACTACTGGGCGGGGTCAGCATTTTTTCAGCTATAAACAGTCACTGAATATTCTTACAAATTACCCAAGCCCGTTACCAAGCACAGTTCTGTTCCTTCTTGATACACTGAGTGCCCACTCACATAAAAATTAATTGGACCAAATGAATCCAATAGAAGTCACCCAAATGAGGGGTAGATATGAGCGTCTGGTAGTGTTTATGCAGGTAACAGAGATATTTCTGAACGCTCCAGTAATTATGGTCTCCTCTTGACAAGACAGAGGTACCTGACTTTGTCCAGGTACGCGCCTGGGTCTGATCTTCTGAAAACACATTTTCTCAAGGCAATTTATTGACTTCAAAAGCCAACATTGTCAAAAATCAATGACAAAATATAAAGGCAAAATCCTTAAAGTGCTTGCAGAGAGTGATGGTATAAGGACTCAAGTTGCCAAAGAAATGTCATAACAATTTCTCTGAAAATAATATTTTCACCTCATTATATATAACTTTCTAATCAGTTCCAGAATCCTCAACACTTCTTTCCCTTGCTACAAACTACTGTTAAAAAGAAGTTGCTGATTACAAGAACAGGCCTCAACTAAATCCCTTAGTAGCATGTCAAGTGTAAAAATATTTTAACAGCTAATGACAAATTCCACCGCAATACATATATATTTATTAATTTCAATCATTCGGGGCAGGGAGGTATGAGTAAGGGCACTATCATTTAGGGCTGTAATTAATCATCCAGGACATTTCATTGCCAGGGAACATAAATCAGGAAGGAAGGCTTTCTCCTATCTGGGTGATATGTAACCAGCATTAACACAGTGACAAAATCTAATGCTTGTCAGTAACTGTTATATATTTTATCTACCTTTGACACCTAAGGTGCAGGGCTGCTTCACACGAGTGCCCTCCACCTCTGAATTTGTTTTCTGGATGTAGAGCACATCCTTTAAAAACATTAGCAGAGTATAGCAACAAGGCTTGAGAAAGACCTTGCCAAACACCAAGGTATCAAGTTTCTGAAGTAAAAGAAAAATATCTTGTACATCAATACAAGACATAAATAAAATGGGACAAAGACCTGTTCACAGGACAGTGTAAGGCAATTCCTAAATTGTAAAACAGTCATAAACCAGCCACCAATTTAGCGCCTATGTGCCTTCATTAAATGTCCACTGGGTCATTAAGAGAAACATGTGAATACAAAAGCTAGGCTTAAAGCCCTGCTGAAAAAAAAAAAACAAAAAACAAAAAACAAAAAAAAAAAACCACACACACAACATGAAGAACTAAAGCTCGTTTTCAAAGAAAACTTTCTAGGAACCCATAGAACATCCCCATGTTCAGGGTATCCCTGATTGCAATCTACCACAGGAAAAAACAGTCACATTTGTTATTTAATCACACAATCCTCTCACCAATAAGTAGAGCCAAATAGAAAAAAAATTACATACAACTGTATTAGTGTCTGAACTCTAAGTGCTAAGGTGGGACTTTGCCCACAGGCAATAGCTATAAACCTAGGTCTGAGATAATCCATTTGTAAAATACTAAACACACAACACATGTTTTCAGCCTCTGACGGAAGCATTCTTCTCCAAAGCAAAATTTACATTTAAATTTGTATTGTAGGGAATCAAATGCTAAAAATAAATGTCAAGGTTTTCTTCTTCACTGAATTGTTTCTTAATTAGATTCAAGCGTCTTGTCTAACCATTTCACACTCTTATTGCTTTCCAAAAATTACAAAAGTGTCTTTAATTATTCATGATATCTAACTACCGGGAAATGCCTCAAATTGCTTTTGTTAAGAAAATAAGAACAGACTGTTTACATTTAGCTGCTGTGGCACAGAAAATAAAAGGAAAAACATTCCAACTGATGCAGCAAGTACCAGATAGTTCTGATGAAAGCCAGAAAAAACACACCCACATCAAATCTCATTTTCCTGGGCTTCACCCCACTCCAGAGGAAACAGAGCACTTGAGACCCTGGACCATGGTCGATGGTGCTGGAGGCAGCAACCCACCTGCCTTGGGGTGGTCACATTTCTCTTGATATCAATCCCAGTAACTTCTCAACTTACAAACCCAGACATTCCACACTCCTCCCAGCAGATAGTTACAACATTTAAGAAAATTCTGGCCACCTAAATGAAAAAAAAACTTATTCTTGAGCAGTAAAGCATTGTTTCCCAAAAGGGCAAACATCCACCCAGAACACTCATGGCCTTGAAGAACTGCTGCATGATCCAGGCCACCAGGTTTCAAAGCGCTTTTGCCAGGGTAGGTAGGGAGCAGGTATCTATTTTATTCTTTCCTTTGATAGCTACTACAACAAAAGATAGATATTGCTACAGGCTGCTAAATGCACACACTGAATAAATAAATATTTTAAGTGGTACAGAAAACTGTTGAGTGGTTTCCTGGCAATATTTCGGTTTGTCCTGGCAAAAGACATAGTAAGAACTAAGTTAATTGCTTAACTTCTTCACAGTTAATGTAGAAAAACAATTAAACAAAAAGATTTCACACAGGAACCACACAAAGTCCCTGGTGGCTGCACTTGAAAATTGCTCAAGTTAACAAAGCACTTTATACTACAACCCAAATTCCTTCATTACCACCCCAAGTACTGCAAACGAAAAGGAATCAGAGACAGTTTGCACTCATCGAGCTCAGCTGCAGCTCCATGCTATTTCACAACCAGATGTGTTAAGATCTCCCAGACTGATCAGATTCATTTTTATTGCAGAAAAATCTTTTTTTGCACCTGGGTTTTATATCCTATTATGATGCTAAAACAACTTAAGACTTAGTTTTAACCAACTTACTCTGCCAAGTGCATGCTGGTATAATTCCATTCCAGCTGATAGCATTACAGAGAGAAATTTGACTCATCATATCTCATTAGAATTAAATGTGCTGCTAATTTGTGAAATATTTTGCCTGACCCGTCAAATCAACTGAATACTTTCACGCTCTTTCTTCTCTTTAGCATGATAACTAATTCAAAGTCATTTATTCCACTTCATTAAAACCAAAAGTTGATGTGGAAAACAATAGCTGTTAGAGCTTATATTGGATCAAGAATCGTCTTCTTGGTGAAGCAGCCAAATGACAGCAAGAGCCAGAATGCCATTTATTTCTAAATTATTATCTCCTTCGTATTGATTTATTCTTCAGACACACTACACACGTCTTTTCCTGCTGTTATGTTTGATTTAAAATGCCCAGCTCAGCAGCCCAGTGCAACGAAAGCACCCTCAAAGCATGGGAGGATGCTCAGCAGGAAACCTGGCTGGACAAGGGACATCCCCTCCCTCCCTGCAGAGCAGACTGAGAAGCCTCATCTCCAGTATCCTCAGCTGTGAACGTACAACTCTGTTCAAATTTAGCTCCTTAAAAGCAACTAAAAGTCATTACAACTTTATTTCCTCATTCAGCCACTGGTGTGAATTCACCCATTCTAGTCCAAGACCACAAAGTTATCTTCCCAAAACTTCAAACTCTCAAGAAAGTAAAGAAATAATGACAGATTTTGAGAACATTCAACAGACTCAGCAAACTACTAAATTAAACAGCGTAAAGGTAAAAGAAATAAAGAGACATTGACTTTCCTTGGCACAAACACAAAATTTCCCCTTAACCAAAAAGGCAGCAGCTGGGGGATGGATTTTGGGTTTTTTCCCCTTATATTCACTAGTAAAGCTTTAATTTGGGACATATCTGTATTTTCAGCCCAAATTCCAACCTAAACATTTTTTATCAAATTATTAAAACCCTGGTATGTAGCTAATAATATCAAGAAAGAAGAAAAGTTTAAGGACTTCTTTGGAAGTCATCTCTGGCACTTGGGTAAGTGGCTGATGTGATCCCAGAGCTCTCAGCAATTACCTTTGGAAATTCATGAAGACTGGGCAAGGTCCTTCGCTACAAGCAAAAGGCAAAAGATCCCAATTCAGAAGGGAAGAGGGCAGCAGGAGGTAGGAAGCTCTATATTAGCCAGCTCCACCTCTGAAACCAGCTGGGAACAATCAGCCCATGAGCAAACCCAAGGAGATTGCCAACAGCTGACATGGTTTTGTCAAGAGCAAATCACATCAAGCCCATCTGGTTTCTTTCTCCAGCAAGGGAATAGGATCAGTAGATAGATCATCCCTGGGTATGATAAGGATTTTGACCCTGTCCTACACGATGCTGTCACAGGGCAGTGGTAGAAACTTGTGTTTCAGGATGCTGATCCACTTGTATAACCCACCAGGAAACACAAAGAGCAATTACGGATGGCTGACTGTCAAAACAAGCCCACGGGGGGTTGCCAGGGTGCAGTACTACTCAAAATCTTCGCTAATGATTCGGGTGATGGACTAGAGAGTACACTGATTAAATCTCCCCGTGACAGCCAGCTCAGAGTGACAACAAACACAGGGCAAGACAAGAGCAGGATTTGAAATGACTCTGCCAAACTCAAAAAACAGCCTGGAGGGGAGAAAAAAACCCAGCACCCAAAAATATACAATTCAATCAAAACAAGTGCAAAATTGTACACCAGTGCTCACAGAGGGCAGCACCCCATAATTGCCAGAGCAACCCCCAAGAGCTAATCAGGGTCTCCGACGTCGATAGCCCTGAGGCTGCCACCAGCAGTGCTCCTCTTCCTGGTGTTTCCCATGTGATGAGGTAGCAGAGGCCACGTTTGAGTCTGAAACAGCTGAAATGTTCCCAGTTTCCACCTCCGTCACAAAAGATGTTGGTTAAAATCTCTTTTACCTCGCAGGAAATAAGCTGTGCAGCCACTGTCATTAGCGTTAATGCAATCTTGATTAGCAAGCCCTCCCCTGTGGGACGCCGGCTGTTTCTCAATATTTCTGTCTCGTAAAGCTGTCCCAGGAAAATTTTTCTTTAATAAATGCTTACTGTGACAGTCAAGAATAAGAAATCATACATCTCATCTCCCTCAGCCTCACATATGCATTGATTATAACCTAATGAAGTTTATAAAAAGCAAGAGATGTGGTTAGAAACCCCAACTAGGAAAACTCTCTGGAGTAACAATAAATGACACCTCTAATGTCCTCATTTGTTTGCAAAAAAAGAAATGATGCCACTAGTTGGATAGTTTAATACTGGTCAGTCAAAGCTTCAGTAACAAAATCTGGAACCTTTACAGGCAATGAAATTCTCTGTTTTCTAACAGTTATGCTCATGGAACTGAGCTTAACCTCAGAGAGAAATTACTAATTAAAAAGTGACATTCTGTATTTTTTCCACATATATTTGCCAAATCATTTCTCCAACCTTTCAGCTCTGTGTCACAAAGCTAAGAAATAGAACTGCTATTTAATTAAAGCTATGTGTGGAAGGGAAGACCTGCTTTCAAATTCAAACTGGTCTATGCACCAGTAACTACACTACATGTCCTGAGGCAGAGGTACAGCTGGGTTGTGGTTTGCTTGAACAGGCTCCTAGACTTATGTTGGCAACGCGACACTTTTCAATCTCAGGTGGCATCACAATAAAAAGGAAAAATGAGGAAAAATCGTATCTCTCTCTCTCTGCTATTTCTCAGCTGACTCAGGGACCAGGACCCACCCAAATCGTCCCTCCTTGTGGCTGAGGGTGACGGGTACACACAGAGTGATGGAGCCTTTTCAAATCCCTCCTCCCTCCACTGCTTCCCATTTTGCCAGACAACCCGTATACACTTGCTTTTGGCAATTTGGCTGGGGAGAAAGAAGGGCAAGCACATTTCCCATCCCCCTCTTAGACCACGAAAGAGAAAATGACACCAACCTAAAGCTTCATGGAAGAGCCAGATCAACCTTCTGCTGAAGACACACTGCCTGCCACAAATATTGAATAATTCAGGTGACACAAATAAAGATCCTAAGCAATACAACCCTTAAAAAACACTGGAATACCACCTACATTATTCCTCCTCTAGGTTTGACAGAAATGTCCCATGGCTGTGGTAGGATTTTCCTTCCCACTTTGGGGTCACATCAGCCCAGGGAATTTTTTATTGGCATCTACTTGGGCAACTTCGCAGCAGAAAGATCTCGGGAGCTTTTCTCCAGTGCTTTTTTCTGAAATCGTCTCCTGCTGTACTCATCACGACCAATTGTATATCACTTCCCCATGAGTAATAAAAGCAATTCACTTCAGTCAGGCTTCCAAATTATATGGGAATCATGTTTATAACAAGTTTCTATTATTTGTATGCTTTTATTAGAACAAGAATATCACCAATGAGGAACACAGTGTTCCTTTAAAATCCTGCTTTCAGAGCAGCAAACTTTGAAGGCAATCTCTGAAATATGTAATTTACAAAATTACTGTAATTGATGTAACTGTTATATTGAGAGGTGTATAAGTTCAGAAGCTTCCTATATAATGCATTTCTGTTTTAAAAAATGCTACCTTCTCCTGAATAATGGATCACAGCGAATAACCTGTCTCTCACCAACAACCCAAGTCAAGCAAGCGGCGGGGCCAAGTCGCAGAGCTTGTTGAACTTGTCATTTTCTCATTTCACAAGTAGATGGATGAAATAATTCAAATTAAATAAAAATTAGACCGAACCTTTATGCAGTCACCAACCTCTTTGGAGGTGTGAAATTTCACTTGCTTTGGAGTAAAATGTTATGTTTCAACTACCTGAAAGACCAAATGAGCGCTGCAAATGGATAGAGCTTTCTCTATGATCAGGTGATGCAAATTTAAGTGACACAAATTTATTTCTTTTAAGAAGGAAGCTCAGAACTCTTTCTATTATGCCTCCAGGTAGTGTGAAGACCAGAGACCTCACTTGCTACTACATTACTCTTAAATGATTAAGATTTAACAAATGTAAAAATAAAGAAGTGGCCACCATCATAATAAAAATCATACCAGGCACATGGCATACACACATAACAAAAAATTTTATTCAATTTTATTAGAAACTGCAGTCTTACTTTAAAACATTTAGTGAACGGGCATATTTCTACTGTCAGCACTGTCTTAGAGATTGTTCAGAAACCTCTGCTGTTTGAAATGGCTGTTGTGCTTTGACTTCCATAAAATAATTGGCACTATAATTTTATACCTGTCAAAAATCCAATATACAGCATTGACTAATTGCTATTTTGTGTGCTCAAAAAGGTATAAAATCAGTTTAACCACTCTGGAAATCAACAAATTCTTTTGTGAAGCTGCAGAACAGTAAACATAATTATGTTTACTCCTGCCAGTCTTGGGTTTTAGTCTTTGAGGGAAGGCAGATTTGCTTATATCATATATAATCTTATAACAATTCTGAGAACAATCCTGTAAGGTGGTTAAACCACTCTCACATTGGTGAGAGCCCTCAAAATATATTAGCTACTACATAAGTTTATGGTTTGGATGGCTTCTGAAATGATGCAACCTCTCGCCCCAGTGATTTGCATGTTCTTCTCCTGGTCTTTGTACCTATGTTTAAATCAAAGAACTTCAGAAAACTGTAAGCTTTTCAGGATTTGTGTGTGTGATTATGTGGCAAGGTGCACACAAAGTGATTTGACAGGCTATTGAAAGAGATGCAAAAAATACTGGAAAATAATCCATATTTCTCAGGCTTCATGTTAAACAGCCTCAGTCAGTCTCATCCGTTGGCATGTACAGAGCATGAAATAATGTTATCTCCTTCTTCCTGTGCCTCCTGTTACTGTGCTCTACTACTGCCTCAGACTAACAAAACTTCTCCTCTGAAAATGTTTTCCATTAATGCCACTTTTATCAGAGCCTGGAAAGAAATGAATGAAGCTTGAAGTGCCACCATCAAATTTAGTGTCTGTCTATTTCAAAAAAAAAAAAAAAAAAAAAAGAAGCGTCTGTCCTAATTTTATAACGTGTTTGGGCAGAATGTTTTCTTCTGTGAAAATAACATTTTCAACACTACTGCCTGTGAGTTTTATTGGCAATTGAAGTGGGTCCTTGTAGATGCAAGAAATAAAGGCAAAAATAGTTACAAACTGAAGTAAAAATGTTATTATCAACAGGCAGAGAGAGGAAGGATGCTGTTCCCTGCAGAAAATGGTTGCACTGAGCGACTGTGCAAGCACAGATTCCCCAGCTTGCAGTAAGTTTTTCAGTAAAGATGCAAGGGTACTAATGGTCTGATTTGACAGAATTGTGCAAATGAGTTTTACCTTTAGCAGGGCTGTCAGATTACATATGCTAAAAAGCCCTCGTCGCTTCACTACATATTTTTTTTAATACAAAGAAAGGACTTTACTGAAGTGAACTTCAATTGCAAGGGCATAATGTCGCTTCACTGCATATTTTTTTTAATACAAAGAAAGGACTGAAGTGAACTTCAATTGCAAGGGCATAAACATACCTCGATAGTGGTGGCCAAATGATGCCATGTATAATTGCTTTTGCCTGGGTGCAACATCCACCTTCAGCAGTGGTCCCACCTTCTGAGAGACGGTACCTGTTCCCAAGAGGTTGGTCTTTAAGTAGGAAACCACATCCTTTTCTACTCTTTGATACAACACAAAGTAATCTCTTCTCTTTCTATTTGCTGTCTTAATACCTTTAAGCAATTAATCCATAACGTGACAGAGGCAGCATGAAAACAGACTTACAGCTTAGTTTTAATAAGCATTAATATATTTATGTTGGGTTTGGCAGACCAGCCTTCTACTAATACTTGGTTCCCCAGATTACATCCATGAAAATTAATGATCTGTCACCAGACTTGCCCATGTTCTAATGAAGTAGTTAGTCAAGTATGAGTAAAGCCAGGTGTAAAAAGCTGCCTCTTCCCATTTGCAATAAAGCCTTTCTCCCTATTTTGCTAACAAATTAAATTAGTTGAGAGTAAAAATTTAATTACTGTCATGCACCATCTTTGTATATGTGATCAAAAAAGAACATCTCTGTGAGCTTTGTAGTCCCTTGCTCTGCTGAAATGGGAGAGAAATAAGACAAACCTAGCTGAATATCAGAATAGATTTATAATTATTGTTTTCTCCAGGCAAAAAATTCTCAGGGAAAAAAAAAGTTTTATTTCTTTCATTTAAACAAAAAAGACTCTTTTAGCGGTCTGATAACAGCATTGCCATTTCATGTCTAAATCAGAGGAACACAATTATATCCAAGTAATATATTGTCCCTTGAGCCAAACAGAAGGAGAGGCGAGGATTTAACAGCAGAGGTCACCTTTCTGCAGAGGTCCACACTCTGAAGGTCCACACTGCTGCTTTCCATGGGCGTCCTGCAGCACTTACAGAACCAGAGAGCCAGGACACAGAAGCAAACACGTCAAACAAAGCAATCTTCAAATTATAACTTCTCAGCCATATCACCACAAATTTGCCTTACCTACTGCTAATCAATTCCACTCCAAATCTGAGCTGGTTTTAGGATTTATTGTAGGACAGCTTTTCACTCACCAGCAATTTCTGCCCCTTACAAGACACGGACATGGGCTGTTTTGCTGACACCCTGTCCATGACCAGATTAAAGCCCCTAACCCTGAAACCACAGCAGCTCCCAAGGAGGGAGCAGACAGAGGGGACTGAGCTTGTGGGAAGGACTTCCATTGTCCAGGTGCAAAACAGAAAACTGAGATATTTGAATTACACAGGAAAAGATTGAACCTTGTTTACGTGGGCATGACTGAGGGAAGGATGTCACCTGCACCGTGCCATCCATCCACTGAGGGCTCTTGCTGCCCCTACACTGCCAGCATCCTCACTGTTTGTTAGATTGATGTCAAAGCCAAAAAAAGAGTCCCTGAAGATCAAGAATAGGATCATGAAAGAGAAAAACATGTTCAGTCTTGTGCTGGGGAAAGAAAACATAAAAATAGGTCGGAAAAAAGTCTGGAGAGAGAGGCCATCCTGCCCATGATTGTCTTGCCTGGTGCATGTCAATTGGCAAGAAGCTCCAGCCATGAAGATCGTGGCTTCCCCCAGATGCACCACCCACCCCTCTCCTGCAGAATGACATCAGCCACATTGTCACTCTCTCTGCTGAATTCCTCCTGCCTACTGCCAAGGGAATGCCATTAAAAAGACTGGGAACTAAAACAGAGACGAAGAATTTACTGCCTAAACACAGTACTCAAGAGAAAGCTTCTAAAAGTTTATTCATATTTGATCACAGAAATATAAATGCTCTGAACTTCTCAACAGCCCTAATACATTCACTTATAATACTAAAATACTGGCACTCCAGTGTAACACGCATTGTATCAGAAAGTCAGAATAACCTGAATTCACTCTATTTATTGTACTTTAAAATACATTACACTTTTCCTTGTAATGAAGGAAGCATTTTGTGCTCTTTTGTACCACTTTCCTAGCAATCTCACTTGAGGGAAAAAAAAAAAAATATCCAAGCAAATCTAAAACCTTTAATTTCTTGCTCTATAATCCTGTGAAAATATCTTCCCTAAACCTGGTTTTCAGTCATATCTCTTAAACAGTCCCTGAGATCTCAGTCAGGACTTGTTTCCTGCGCTGTGAGGATATCTATGTAGCGTAAACACATCCGTGCCTTGGAGACCTCGTGGCTTAAACAGGTGTGACAATCTATTATTTACTTCCCTGTGCTGGACTATGCTAGAGCCAACAGCATTTATGCACTTTGCTGATAGACAGCATCCACAAATGAGTTAATCATGTAAACACTTAGATTCCTCCTTGTTTATGGGTGATAACACTTCTGCACACACTTAAAAGTTTCCACATACTAACACTGATCCAAGATGTTTTCTTACAAATTTTAGGAATGCATCTAAGGGCAATGTGGAGCTATTATATATAGAGGTTACCCCAGCAGGGAGAGCTGTAGAGATGGGTCTACCCTTCCCCTGCAGAAAGGGAGGTGGCTATGGGTCCTTTGGGGGTTTATATCCCTCCCACTGGTCCTGGAGCCAATGGTGGGGTGCTGGGGACCTCCCCCACCCTGGGTGAGACCCTGCTCTAACAGCATCATGCCCCTTGAGCCTTTGTGGCCATCCTAATACCAGAGGAAGTATGGTGACAAACTCGACCTGTGCAGCTTGTTGTAATTTGGTAATTTTTCAACCTCTAATACGGCAGCAAATCTTCATGGCCCATCCACGGTTTTCAGGAAAAGCAAAGAAAATAAAAGGGATGTTGCATTACAGTCCTGATAACTGCTATTGAAGCTGCCAAGCTACCCCACATCAGTTACAGCAGAGTTTCTGCCTCCTCTTGTTGGCAGGAGCAGCAGGAGCACAGCCATGGGCAGGACTCGGGCAGTGCCATCAGAGGTTGACCATGAAATGCTGGCCAGGGATGGTGGCCACGCTCGGGAAGAAGGGCAGCATGTCAGCAAGCCAAGTGGCAGGGGGAAGGCAAGGAAGGTGTCCTGCAGACCACAGACCTCTTCCAGTAACAGAGGGGACCATGGCCTGATGGGCAGCACTGGTACACTCCATGTTCCCAAAGCAAAACATGCAGGACCCACAGAGATCCCACCACATCCCACTCCCCCGGCTTCCCAGCTCCCATTACGGTTAAACTTCTCTTGAATTATGGGACCATGGTCCACTGAGCTCAAAATCTGGAACATTTCCCTCTACCTGACTACTCCCAGTCAGATCATACATCAAATAAATCCCCAGGGACAATCCAAACCCCATCAGCGTCCAAGAAGCTCTTTTTTTTTTTCATCTATAACCGCAAGACATTTCTGAAAGCTGGAAAAACAGTTCTGCAGTTCTCTGCACTTTTCCTCGCTCTGGTGTGATGGCTATCATTATGTTAACAATTTCTTTTTCTTTTTTTTCCCCCCAGTACTGATATGCTTAGCATTTCTCAAATCCTCTCTGCAGGAGGAGATGTCGTTTCGGATGGTAGAACTGAACTAGTAGCACGACAGAGGAGACACTTGGCGAGTTCTCTTCTGAAGCCTGAAATTTGAATTTTTTGCTTTCTTCATGATTTTTACTGGAAATGAAAAAGGTGGACTGAGTTTTGTGGGTTCTTCACATCAATGGTAACCCAGACATCACCATCTGTGTGTCTTGATAATTAAAATACACAGCAAATAGGGGCTTACTCATTACTAGGCCATTGGGACTTAGGTACAAAATAGTTTATTTTGCTTAAACCCTGGATATTTACAATACTTTGTTAAAAATGTACTAACAAAGGGCCTTTTTGTTCCTCATGTCACATGTCTACTTACCTCTTGATAACTCCAAGAAGTGCCTAATGACTTCAGTGGGCAGCTGAATGCTCATCAGCAACACAGCTCTGCAGCTTTTCCTCTGAGCTCCACAGTGAGCCAAGCACTAAGCTTCTGGGCACCAAAATTCAAAATGCACTCTTTACTCATTGACTGCAGCCTGGAAGATTTCATTTTACTGTTTATGTCTGCCATAATCAGCTCACCTGGAGACCAAAAATCAAAGCCAGTGGAGTGTAGGAGAATAAGCAAATATGCAAAGTCCTGCTCCATCCCCATGGTTCAGCATCTGCTCTGGAGCTTTCCTTATGGTCCGTGTTGTTTTACTCATGCTCAGAATTAGTAATTTCCATATAAACATCATGACCAGTGCTGTAATCAAAGGTTATCTGAGTATTTCATTTGCCAATACCACATTTATTCGCACAACGGCTTTGTGTGGTAGAGGTAATATTACTGCCAGCACAGCCCAGAATAAAACATCAAAAATACCCCCAAAGTTGGGTGATGAATCTAAGGTCTTAAAATATGATTTTTTCAGAGTATTTATCATTTGACAGTAGCTCAGGATGCAGGTGTTTTAACTGGAGCTGCCGCCTGGTGGAGATGATGGCGGTTGCACAGACTCTCAGCATCAGGGTATTTTTCGTTAGAGCCAATAATAAAAATTACAGAGAACAATTCAAAATCAGCTTCTGTTTCACCAATTCCCGGGGGAAAAAAACAGTCCAAAACCATCTGTTTTCTAAAAACACCTTCTCCCACCTTGAACAAACACCAGTTAATCCCGACAGGACGGCAAACACTCGGTGTTTACACAGCAGCAGAAGTGAAGCAGTAGGAAAAAATGGGATTTTTAATATCCTTCTCTACCTCCAGCAGCAAAAGCACAGCGGTATATTTTTCAAAACTGTGTCTTTGTGAATATGCATGAAGCCCGTGTAGCAGCACAAAACGAGCTCTTCTTTCAATGGGTAGCTCATTTTTCACAGATAAAAGAAAAAAAACAACTTTTTTTTGTTTTTTTTTCAGCTAGCCATAGTGCACTCCATTGTCTTTTAAATTCAGGCAGAGTGTGTGTGTGTATTGCTGAATTTAAGTCCTTACATTCAGATAACCCTGTCAAAGTTGCAACACCATTTGTGGATTAACTCTTTCGTGGTCGTAGCTCAGATGTTCACACCACACGTCTTGGTGTGCCAGTCAGAAGTTCACAGGTCAGATGATGGAATTTGTTTGTAAGATGTCTCAGGGTTCCTTCAAGCTTTTTGGGGTTTCTAGACACAGGCGTACAGCTGCCCAAAGGAGGTGTCCTAAATAACACCCTGCAAAAGCTGTAACCGTGTCACCAGGGTGAATGACACAATGACAGGTAACCTGTTGTTGCTCCAAGAAATGCGCTTTATTTGCTGCACAGCATCAACAGCTCTGTTCCAGGCGTGTGTTGGGGTTAGAAACTTCATTCTGTGATTTATAACAGTCATTACATATAAAGCGAATAGTTGCCTGGATACATAAGAAAAAAAAAAAAAAATCACATATCCATCGCAGTTCAATTATCTAAATTGCCTAAAGGACTCTTCCTTTCTGACATTTTTCTTGCCCCTCCCCAAGAGTTCTTCATTTAGGATTCCACAAATTTTTTATTCCTTATACACCATCATTCTGGACCACAGCTGGTTATGACTTGGGGTGACTTTATATGACTTTAAATGGGGGGGTCTTGAAATATTTTTTAAAAAGAAGTTCATAAAAAATTGCAGGTCACCAGAACTCAGATCTAAAAATCCTTCACCTATCACAGCACTGGGCTCTCTGAAGCTTTCTCCTTCCCCTGTATTTGTGATTCCAGGCCAATCCTTACACCAAAGGCTGCTAAATCCCACCCCATTCAAGTCCCAGAGAATGTAAAACCATCTCAGTGATGGTTTTACATCTTCAGCCTCAAAGCAAGGTCTGTCCTTCAGCTGTGCCACGGCCAGTTCCAAACCAAATGTAACTGGGTACCTTCAAGGCTCCTCTGTCTTTCTCTCCATGTTCCTCCTCATCCTCACCATCACCTCCCTCTAATGCAAGAAGAATGATGTCCTTCAGCTCCCCAAAAGGCAAAGGTGGTGACATCTGGTGGTTTTCACCTTATCACAAGAATTTCCGGTAAGGAAGGAGAGCTCATGAAAAAAACCTCTACCAATTTTATAAGCATATGAGCTATTTTTCCTGAAAATTCTTTCTTTTTGTCACACGTCTGAAGGAACATGCACAAATTAAACAAATAGGACTGGAGTTTCAAGGAACATATTTTTAATGCCCTCTAATTTCAATCCCAAGTACCACATCAGGCAATTTAACAGTAATTTACGCAGCTTAAAGGCCCCTTAAAAATGTCACTTCACATTCATACAGTGGAGTACATGGTCTTGATTTTCAGCCTTGATTTTCAGCTGGAATTGGCATAATGAGGGCAATGAATGGTGTCTTTTCACAAATCATCTCAGAAACTCTGAGAAATGACTCGCTGGAAACACTTTGGCCATGGAACTCGATCAGAAATTTTTAAAAATATTTCGACTTGGCTGTTTAAACTTTGCTTTTCGTTTGTTAAGAAAGGTGTTCAATCACTTTATATTTTGTAGGGAACAAATATTCTGTCATTGTTTCTTCTACTCGAGCAGTGAAACGACACATGGCAGTTGTAAAAATTACTTGGTGCTACGACTGGCTGCTGCCGGCTGCTCCTTGGGGAGGAGGGGAGGAATGTGGAGAGGGAAAACATCCCGGAACATTTCAGTAAATTAATTAACAATGGAATGCTAAAATCTAATTAAGAAACCATCAGCTCCGAATCTCATTTGTGCTAATACTTACTTCTAGTATATATTAAGAGGTCTCCAAGGAGCGGTGCCCATAGTGTGTCCTGTCATTCAGTGACACAGTTTTCTCACACTGGTCCAACCTACCAGCAGGTCCTGTGGCTCTAAACTCTGACCTGTCCTTTGCAAGGCTTGTCTCTCACAATGGGAATTTGGTGCAGGAAAAATAAACTTAATTATTGCTAAGCTGGGTGGATATTGAGTTTTCAGGCTGAGAAAGCTAAAATGAGAATAGGGCACTTTCCAGAGCACAAACTCCTGTGCTGTCAAACTCTTGGGGGATGAAGTAGGCATCACAGCCAAATGGTACCCAAAACTCTACCCAGGGTGTGTGTGGTCACCACATCCCTGCTCGGTGGCTACACAGCAGCCTGTCCCCTGCACCACTTTGAGCCACGGGGAGAAGGGAAAAGGTTTTCTTACTGCTCATGGCAGGGGGGGTGGACTAGATCACCTTTAAAGGTCCCTGCCAACCCAAACTTTTATGTAATTCTACGATTCTTTTCTATCTGGGCACAGATACCCCCAGGGTCAGGATGTCTGTGGGAAGAGACCTGGTGATCCAGACCCAGAACCACCCCAGACCCTGCTCGTACCTTGCAGAAGACTCTGATTTTGGCACATCCAGTGTCCTCCACGATTTACACCAGAATATGCCACGAGAATCGGGTTCAGCAACACAGATTCAAACCAGGCAACGGAAGGACGCACAGGGTTATGGGCACATGCTTTACACAGGGTTTGGCAAATCCAGAAATCCCCGTGCAAAGCTATAGAAAATCCTCTTGCTGTTGCTTCTCCCCCCAGCTGCTGCGCTGCATCCCTCCCTCAGGTACTGCTGCTTTTTATCACGAATTCCTGTCTCACACTCCCTGGATTAACCCGCTCCCTTCCTTAAACACTAGACAGATTGTTGACAATCTGTATTAAATTTCCAAAAGCACCTCCTTTTGTATCATAACCCTTTGGCTTACTAACACAGAAAACATTTTTTAAAATCCTCTTCAGTACATCTTAAATCTCACCCAAAAGACCAGAAGTATTTACTACCCCTGGTTTCAGCATGCAGTGCCTCTGGAGGCTGCCTCAAATCTCCCAAGTCTTTTCAGCCTCATTCTCCTCCTCTCCAACACTCGTTAATTCCTCACGTTCGTTCTCCTCTCTCTCTCCCTGCTCCCAATGCCGGGGAGAGGAAAGCAAAGCAACGCAGCAGCTGTTTTTGCAATAAATAGTTCCAACAGCTTAGGCCAAATGCTCCAGAGGTTTGTCTACGAGGCTGACGCACTGTGGCTCGTTCAGAGGAGCATTATTCATCGTTTGGAGGTTGACGACTCACCCAGGCTGGCAGGAGATTCACAGCTGCTCTGTGGATGAGGCTTCCATCCTGCAGGGGAAGTTGTCTGCCCATTTGCATGAGAAATCTGCAAAATTAGGATCTGAGGTTGTTGGTAATAGGTATGTATAAGTGGGAATGGCTGCAGACAGGTGTATTAATAGAAGACGACACTTGCATCTTTTTTGGATAAGAAGAAATGGGTGGGAAGCCCGTACACAGCCCTGCTCCGGCACCATCACCCCAGGACAGCTAGAAATGCTGGACCCTTCAGGCAACACACAACGGGGAGCAGATTCATGATTAAACTCTCTTTTTGAGCACAGAGCATCACAGAGTAACCAATGGGAAACCCATCCCTCCTCGCACGGGATCAGCTCCCCACTCACCCACCACCCAACCCTCCACAAACACACCACCCCACACACACCCCAGCCAGGTTCCCCACCACACACCTGGCTCCAGGGCCCAAACAACACTCCAGAGGTCAATTATGTATCTGATTAAAACCCTGATATAAAAAAATATTGGTGGGACTTTAATATACAAGGAACAGAAATGTTGATTTGCACCCTTAAATAAAAATAAATGGGAAATCTAAGACAGCCTCAAGCACCTATTCCAGTCACCAGCTCTTTTTTTCCTGGTAAATAAACTGACAGAATGCTGCTGAATTTGAAGCATTCAAATTGGTCACAAGTTCCATGATAATGCACAAAGTAAGCATCAAATTCAAAAGCATATTGAAATTGGACACGACCTTCAGCACCTGGACAAGACACACACAAAAACTGGCATCTTGTACTCAAAAAGTACTGAAAATGTGGGTGTAAAAAATGAGGAAAAAAATGCATCACTGCATCCACACTCCTGCTGGGAACAACCTGAAGTACTTGAGGCTCTTCTTGAAACCCCCCTTCAAGCCCGAGACCCACACGGGAGATGTCGGAGATGGGCTGTGGACATGTCTGAATGCACACATGAATCACAGCAATTAAGTAAATGGAATAAAAACGTTGCCTTTTTATGATCAGAAGCCATGGTTAGTTAGGAACTGTTGATTTCACTTCAATAAGAATTACGTATTTTTTAATTGAAATATTCATGCATAAGTGGCCAAATGTTAATATTTTAGTAATCTTTACAGATGTTCCTACTTCCTCTGTGCTTTTTCAAGTCCACATTACTACCCATTTGGCCTCTTATTTTTTCTATTACTTATCCTAAACACAACTTGTTCTGAAAGATCACCGGTAATTCACATAAAATACTGAGCTGTTACTTTTCTTTTCTTAAAAGAAACATAATAATTGCAAACTGCAACTACTGGAGCAGAAAATAACTCTCCAGACAGTTGCACATGCAGAATTAGATTAAAATGAGCTCATTTCTTTAAAATGACCTGATAACTTGTAGGAAAAAAAATAAGTATCTAACTATTTTCATCAGTAGAGAATGTTACAGCCCTTAAAGCAATGGAGAAGTGCCTTCCCGCATGCAGATGAGGCAGACACAACCTAGAGCAGCCAGACTAACTCAAAAGAACCAGAGGTTTGTGGACCGTGTTGAGGTAACCATAACTCTATTTTCCTAGGAAAAAAAAAAAAAAAAAACCAACAACAACAGAAGGGCAGGGAGTGAGATGGCTTGTACTATTTAGTGGAGAAAAAATTCTAGACAACCCGGCACAAAACGTTAGGAGAAAAGGATGAGTACTTGAGGTTGCAAGATGCAAAAAAAAAAACAAACCAACAACAACAGAAGGGCAGGGAGTGAGATGGCTTGTACTATTTAGTGGAGAAAAAATTCTAGACAACCCGGCACAAAACGTTAGGAGAAAAGGATGAGTACTTGAGGTTGCAAGATGCCTCAAGTCTTTTGTTCCACCTGATCTTGCCAGAGCCTTGCAAACACCACAGTAGCTCGTGTGTGGCAAGAGCAGAAGACTGAAAAGTTCTCAAACCAATGGTTTTCTCCAACCAGGAGAGCAAATATGACCAAGATTTGAATTTGTTGGCCATCTCCATCAAATTTGCCTTCACTACCACCCTCAGACCTCCTGTAGGTGCCATGAGAAATATCTGGCCAGCTGAAGGACAGAGCCCTTGCTTGTGAAGCGTGAACAGGACCACACAGCATCACCATTAGGTATACGAGCATCCTGATTACATTAAAAGCACCGAATCACTCAGGCCTCAGAAGACCTAGCTGGGACACAGCAGTGTCTAGGAAGCCAGTTTTATGAGTCGTTAACAACTTGACTGTTCTGGAGTGCCTGGTAAACCACAGCACTATTTTGAGTAAACCTCCTAAAAGTACTTTGCACCAGGCTGGCGAAAAGCCCTGACTTTATGGAGCCAAAAAGCACTTCATGATTTCTGGGAGATAATTTAAAAGCCAAATCAAGAATGAGAAGACAGGCTGTTAAAACCCCAGTTTCCAGGGATTACTATAACAAATTACCATTGCAGCCAGGTACAACTGCTCACAATAATTAATTCTGACTAGTTTTATGGTTAACCTGTACTATCGACAATATTACTGAAATCCCCTCGAGTAGAGTTTGCAGGTTTATAAATATATCCAATTATCATGTATTTGATGAGATTTAATTTAAACCTAGCAAAAAATATTCCCAAGTGAGTCATCTGTTATTCATAACTTAAGATGAATTCAGCCTCCATATCACAACTTTTCCTCCTCCTCCTTTTTCAGACCCATTGCTTCTACATAAATTAAATCATTCACTACATACATCCAAGTCAGATTTCCTTTTAGAAAGCCATATTTTAGAGAAAGCAATTACATTTGGTCATTGATATATCACCCGAGCTTTCAAAGCCCCCAAAATGGAAGAGGGCTTCAGATGTTAATTTGAACAAATTTTACACTTTGATAATACCTTGCTGTAGAAAAAATGCAGCAGTATCAGATGAGAAAATGGAGATCATCATCATGTTATGGGACGTAATTCTTTCAAGACACCCTGATGGGAGGTTTGGGGCTGTGTATTGAACAGGGCTGGGCTACAGATGGTGCCAAGTACCACCACTCTCCATGAATGGGATGAATCATGACCATTAGTGTGCAGCAAAAGTTCCCATTCAAATCATGGGCTCAACCTCTGAAGCACCCAGGTACGTCAGGGTGAATGGGCATAGCTCAGAGGTCTTCTGCTGACATTCAGGATCCTCCAGGCACTGATCTCGGAGGTTTTATTAAAGGTGCAGCCCAAGGAACCTTTTTTCCTCTCTAGAAATCCATAATTCACTTTACAGCAGTAGCTCTTTTAGACAAAACTGCAACGTGTACAAACAACTTACAAGAAGCCTCGTTACAGTACATTCTCTGCAATGCTGTGAATTAAACTGTAGCACTACAGGAAAACACAACCACATTTAATTGAGTTAGGGAAGAACGATTTATCAACTGGCTTGGAGGATACGCACATCCAAATGAAGAGGAAAACATGACTCATTCGAGAAGCTGCACAAAGCAGAAAATGCTGTTGATCTATAGCCTACAGGCTGATTACATTAAATACATACTTTGCTGCGCATATTTTGGGATGAAGAGACCTATCACAGGCACAGGCTGCTTATCTCCAGTCAGGCCAGAGGCAGGAGGAGGTGGTGTGAGCCCAGCAGCCCCACGTGTCCCAAAGATCTGTCTTCACCTACGGAGGGGAGAAGGACAAGGAGCAAAAAAGCGTTAGTTTTCAGTTAAATCCTGCAATACACCCCTGTCTTCCTCCCAAGACCTTTTCTTTCTCTTTTCCTGCTTCATTTGTTTGTGCTTTGTACATGCATTTCTCATTTTCCTGTTTCTGTGCCTTCTGTGACCTTGCCGTGGCCACCTACATGGCCTCCATGGAGACTGCAGCACTTCTAATTTCCTTACATTTGACTGTGGGCTTTTCTTGACTGAAGATCCCGTCTGGCTCTAACACCAGCCCAGAGCAAGTTAATTAACCCCAGTGCCCCTGTTTTTGTCTCTGTGATAATGCTCACCTAAGCTGTGGGAGATGGACGGGTTGAGAGGTTTTATTATTATTATTATTATTATTATTATTATTATTATTATTAATTAAACATGGCTACAAATGGCTGTCCCTTGAGGAAAAGAATTGTGATTGTACTCCTGCAGCCTGTGGTCACTCTGAATTTCGTGCAGCAGCAAGGGGGAGGAAAGAAGGGATGAAGGCAGAGGAGAGTCCCTCCTGCCCCCCAAGACAGCAGTGGGTTCAGCAGGACAAGCCCTGCCGTGGGGCTGAGGGGGATAATTCACCCACGGGAGATGGGGCAAATAAACACCCATGGTACATTCTGTGCTTACTAATTCATTTTTCTGAGTAGGGAATAATTATCTCCCTTCCAGATTTCCAAATTCTTGCCTCCAAAGGTACTTGCCAAATTCTCCATCTCCCCTCGGTGACAAAAGACTTCTCAATGGCTCACTGCTCAGCTGTCCCACCATCATGAGGGCTCCTGTATGGAAATGCAGAGCAAGGTATTATTTGAAAGGCTTATAGCCTGCACTCACAGGGACACAAAAGCCAGGGAGGAGGAGTCCTTACAGGTGCAACAAGTAAGTTCCCCCCTCAGCACCCTCCAGCCCTGCTCCAGATGGGAGAGGGGACAAGAGGAGCACCCATCAGCAGCAGTCACGTGAAATCTCAACATTTCTCTACCACCTGGTCCTGCTCAGGGTGGGGGACCCCCACAGCTCCATCCCAGCAGACACGTATCCAGGCACACATGGGTAGTGGGGGGGTTGCTCATTGCAGGAAAACCTCATTTCCAGCAACCTAACACAGTGACTCTTCCTTTCTTTATCTGACTATTTAAATCCAATATAGGGTTTTCAACATTAACAGCTGAAGTGATGCAGGGTTTCTTAGACAGAATCGTAGAATGGTCTAGGTTGGAAGGGATCTTTCAGATCATCTAGTCCAATCATCAACCCAACACTGACAAACCCACCACTAACTGATGTCCCTCAGCACCACAGCTGCCCAGCTTTTAAATATCTCTGGGGATATCCCCCCCACTTCCCTGGGCAGCCTCTTCCAAGGCTTGACAACCATTGCAATGAAGACATTTTCCCTAATATCCATCCTAAACCTCCCCTGGCACAACTTGAGGCCATTTCCTCTTGTCACATCACCTGTTACTTGGGAGAATAGATGGACTCCCACCTCTCTTCAACCCCCTTGATGAAAATCTGCACGGGGATGGATCTTATTCTGCAACCCATGTTGTCCAGACCACAACATGCAGCTCTCAGCAGATTTAAGTGCTCTAGGCTTTGTATGGGACATGACTGTTAACAGAGGTGCTCTATCACAGTGCACCTCAGCCAGGTTTCACTGCCTCAGCTATAGCCCAGACAAGTTCCATTTTAAAATATAAGAGCAGGGATACATGGATGTCATTAATATTAAATCACACGTCAATTAAATAAAGGCAGAAACTATGTGCTTTTTGATGATCCTAAATCAGAGGCAATGCTTTATACTCGGGACTCTAAGTGAAGATATTTAATGACATGATGGAAAATGAAGCCTTTTTGTACTGGGAGTGGAAACACTGTATTCTTTAGCAGTAGTTACTGAATAATTAACCTGCACCCCTGTTATCACCTAAGAGTATTTGCCATTAACTCCAATAAAAGAGATCATACAAGACATGGATGTGAAGAATAATAATGAACAAAACGTACTGCTTCGAGACCATATTACTGGTATAATGCTCAAATTTCTGTCTGAGATTAATTTAGGATACCTATTTTAAATCATTTAACTTAGAATAGGTTGTTTTATTGCTATTTCAGCTTTGATTTTAGAGCTGAGAAATTTGACACGCTAGTACCACCATTAAAAATCATCTGAAACTGGTGGCCTTCCACTTTTTGACTGTTAACTCATTCGTGCCACACTTCATTGTATGCTGCCAAGATTACAACCTTTTCATGGGAAGGAAAGCAAGAACTAGGTGGAGAATGTCACAGCAGTCAGTGACCATCGCTGGCACATTGTGACAATGGCCCTCTGGAAGCGATCTCCTACGGTTGGCAACTCACAGACCACACTCCAGTAGCTCACTGGAACAAAGGTGTCCTCTTTTTCATAAACAAAGGAGTATTTTAAAATTATGCACAAGACAACTTTGACTCATCTGGCCTTTTATCCACCAGAGCCTACAGGCCATCACAAGAAGAAATCTCTTTATCATTGGATTCATTAGTCTTTACTTGCTTGATTAAAAACAATTGAAAATCTTTGCATCCTATTTCTGCATTGCCTCAGTTTCTAACAGTTTCAGGCTGACTTGGAGTTCAATACTCCAGAACAATCTTCTGCTTTGCCTCAGTTTCTAACAGTTTCAGACTGACTTGGAGTTCAATACTCCAGAACAATCTCAGTGTCAAGCCTTTTTAGATGTTTTCAGACTAAAGTCAGACACTACATAGAAACATAAACATGATTATTCAAAATAAAAATTAACAAATCCCATCGGTAATTATACTTCCACTTAAGATTTTATGCCAGGTACACCTTATTGTATTGTGTCATTCTGTGCAGTTAAGTGACCTTCAGTATTGCTGTTTAAGGTGGCCTGATAATTATTTGATTATTATTTCATGCAAATTAAGAGTTACCTTTCCTAAAATAGCTGATTTTCAATTTCATCCTTATTTGCACACTGCATGAAACCATGACATTTCGGAGCTCTCCAGAGTCTTTTACACTGCCTGGCACTATTATATGTTGTTATCTGAGTCTTTTTTCTTCCTAATTTATTTCCTAAATCATCCTTTGGTATTACCACAGCTGAACAGATACATCACCTAAAAGTACACTATTTTATGCAACATGACCTCAGGAAGTGAATAGCGCAGTGTCTCGCTTGCAGCAGCCTCCTGGCCATGGCCACCTCCCAACAGCAGCTTTGGGAAGGGGAAACAGAAGTGTTCTTGTAGAAATAATAAAAGACCTTGAAATAATCAGAGCTGGGAACCAGGATGGATGCACAGACACGTGGAGACCCTCAGGTCCCACCCTTTCCTCACAGAGAAGCACCCACGTCCCGGAGCACTACAATTTACATCAGTTCACAAATGCAGAGCTTATTTTTAGAAATCTTTGATTAGCTGTCTGTTCAGACCTCTGCTGTTTGCTGAAGGGCCTTTAAACACCCTTCTCACTAGACAGGATGAGTGCACTACCAAAGAAATACATCTGAGTTTTAATTATTTGAACATCTCCATGAGATCCTCTAATACAGATCACATTTACCGTGTGCGTTAGGCTGCTGGCCCTGACAGGGATTCAATAAACACACAAATTCTCAAATTCTTATGTCTGTATTTTTTAAGGCTTCTGTCACTTCTTATCATTTGTAATGTAAATAAAAGCTTTTCTCCTGTAACCCAGCCATTTCTCCTTATGGATTTATTCACTGATGCCTCTCACGGGCGTTCATGGCATTATCATTTTTCTTGTAGGAGAGAGGTACATCTCTGCGGAAGACTCCAGAGCTGCTTTGAGGGGCATATGCAAGGTCTTTGTACCAAGCTCCTTGGAGTTATCCTTGCAGAAATCACCGATTTGGAAGTTCAGGATCCATAAAAAATTAACTAAGTAAAACAGAAAACAATGTAAAAGAGGTTTTACCCCTCCCGTAAGAGTCGTATCCACACACAAACCTTCCCTGCAAAATGACTGCTCCCACCTCTGAAGGTCAGCGGTGGCCAGTGCTGAGCAGGTTCTGGGGAGCACCAGGAGCAGCTGAAGCTGAAGCTGCAGCAGGACTTGGAGATGTTCAGTATCTCAGTGAGACTACAACAAGCACAGCACTTAAAAACTCAATTACTTCAGGTGAAGTGCCCACTACTTTGTCAGCAAAACTGAAATTGGTTCCCCAAGAAAGGTGGCACTATCACCTCCGTGCAGGTGGGGTAACAAATGCTTGGAGATGTAGATGTAACCTGCCAAAAATTAGCCAGCAAGCCCGTGAGAGAGCAGGGAAATCCCCGCCTCCAACTTAAAGCCCTAGCTTATTGCCAAATTGTCCCAAAAGCCCTGAAGTCTCATTTTTGAGAGAGCTAGTCAGGTAAAACCAAGGCTCACATTTGCTTTTGATAATTTTGAGAATGTTAGTCTTGAAGAAGCACTAAAAGCTCACTCTTATTCTTCACCAAATAAAGGAAAGAGGAAGAGCTCACTGTAAAGACTACATAGATGCATCCAGTATTGAAAGATCTGGAAAAGTGCAGAAAGAAAAAGCGATGCAGGAGGAACACGGTACTGGCCTTGGTAACATCCTTTCCTGAACATGATCATCCACAGAAAACAATACAAATGCCAAGAGGTCCATCAAACAGCAGAGTGCAGACCTCCAGCACTCAAAGCACTTGACTGTCATCAACTTCTGTTTATGACAAAGAAAGCCTCACCTTCCTACTCTTAAATTTAAAAAAAAAAAGGATTAAGAGAGAGGCTGGGGGTCTCTGACAATGCAAACAAAACCTGACTTTTCTGTACAAGGTCCACAGAACTCAAAAGAAACATCTACTTAGGAAGTTACATCTTTTTCTCTCGGTTATTAGTATTTGCATTTGAATAAGAATTCAAAATCAAGTAAAAGTTTCAAGGTCAACAATCTTTTTATAGAAGCAAAAGCCCATGAGAGGAATTTAAGCAATTATTCTTAGCCAAAGGAGCAGTCAGTTCAAATAAATGTATCAAAGCCTCCAAATTATCAGCAATAAAATCTTATGTCATCTAATAACAACAAAGATGACAATAATTACTGGGACAATGATTTAAAGCTCAGCACTTTTATAGTGCTTAATTTAACAAGTACAGGTTACTTACTTATGCCTTTCCAGACTGAAAAAGCACTTGTCTGGGTTTGTTTATTGTCTAAGATTAGACTTCTGGAAGACAAAGTACAGCTTCTAGAAATTCTCACACAAAGTTCCTGCAGGAAGAGATGCTGACAGAGGCACAATTTTAACAGGCAGAAAGTTTACGGATGTCAATCTGTATTTGCAGAGAAAATGGAAGAAGAGCAGAGGAGTAGCAAACTTGTGGAAAACAAAGTCAGAATTTAGAAACGAGCTTTCTTTTCAGATCAACAACCAGCCAAGTGGGTTTCTCACATGGAAATCATTCAAATCCTCTGCTTGTGTCTCTCAGCCAGCAATATCTCCTCTGCCTTAGAGGCGAGAGAGGGGAAGCCTATTTCCATGTGAGCAATACTAATAAATATCTCTTATACCAAAGGAGATTCAGTGCTAGAGCCCTTTTGTGGCTGTGAATGCACCAGCAAAACTCCTTACTGGAAACAGGGGAGGAGCCGTGGCTTCGAGTGCCGCTCGGTTCTCCTGGCTGTGAGCGTTCCCAGAGGACAGGACGTTTCCTGGGGTAATTTCAGCCTCTGAGAGATGGGTACAGAGGAGAGAAGTGCATTCCCATCTGCCTCGGTACCACTGGTTTATCGCCACATAGTCATTTGAGGCAGCATCAATAAAATGCAACATCTCCCATACGGTTGCTGGATCCAAATCACAGCTTTGGAGGAACTCTTTAATTTGATGGATCACCCATTAATATCCTAACCCCCTTATTAAGTTTGATTCCCGATACGGACAAGAAGTCTTTGAGACATGGTCAAAGGCAGCAAGTCCAAGCCTTGATGTCAGCAGGCAAGGAGCCAGCCTGCAATATTCTCAAAGTCGTGCCCAAGAAGTTTTTCCTCTGTTTTAATCTCAGCCAATTTTAAAATGAACCTCACAAGAAACATGGAATTGAAAAGGCTTTCCTTTTTTTTTTTTTTTTTTTAAAGCATGAGAAATAAACACATTAAAAGCCACAGAAATTACTTCTTACTACAGACAACTAGAGACCAAAGGCAGAAGATTACTTTAGAGCAAACCCGAAAGGTCAGCTTTTTGAAAAATCTGAAGAACGCCGTGCCCTCTGTATTACTCTGTAACCAGCCAAACCTTCTGGCACAGACCAGCGTTGGTTTACCCATTAGTCTTTCTCAAGTAAATTATTCCACCAACCTTTTGCAGTCAAATGATGAATTAACCAACTCTTAACCTCACTTCTTGTCTGCAGAGAAGAGCCACGCGATGCAGGGGAGGATGTGCTCAGCTTTCCTCCAACTGCTCAGGGAAGAGGGAGGATGTAGGCAGCTCTTATGTAAGGTCCTAAAATATAAACCAAGATCGCCTTAAATTAAAGAAGTCATCCCATTCACTTCAGTAGGTTCTAGATGAGACTTTTTCTCCCCCCACGTAATTTAAAATAGCAAAGGGAAAGAATGACAGTGCATTTGTTGTTTAAGTCTGTGCACAGTGATTCATGCCAAAGCTCCGAAAAGCTAGCTCTAATGCCATTTGATATTATGATTTTCAAATTGTCTGTTTCACCCATCTTTAGGCAGGCTGACTAAAGCCATCTGTAACTGCACGTGCACACACTTCTCCCTACGCCACCTCGGTCTTACAACCCATGATGTAAATTTATGCTGCAAACAAAAACGTGAGGATTAGAACAAGAACGGGAGAGGGTCTCTGGGACAAGATGGAAATCCTTCCGTGTGCTACCGTTGCCAGCATGTCAGATTGCTGGGAGAAAAAACTCACTTTATGTACATGTAGTGCCATTCACCAGCTCCATAAAGCACAGTGATTATTTGGTTATACCAATCATTTGGGTTTTTCCCAAAGAACAAAAAGTTCAAGATGGACTCTCTGTTATTTGAGCTGAACTTGCAGACTCCTGTCCTCCTAAGGGGTGCATAATAACGGACTTCTCGTTCATGCCAACAGCAATATTCCTTTCTATCAATAATATTCACATCGTAACAATTTGCAGGACAAGACCTAACTCAGCTAATTTTTCAAATGATGATGACTGAAAAAATGGAGCACAGCTCACCAGGAGATGTCAGTTCTCTTGTCTAAATCAGGCCTGGATTCAGCCCTTAATGACATGGGAAGGGATGCCATTTTATGATTTGCTAAACTAAAAGTTTACTTTTCCCCAGTAAAGCTGGAGTACTGTGTAACCAGCAATACCCACAGAGTCAGACTTCTCTAACAAATTGTGTATAAATATTTCATACATTTTTTCTATAAATCCACAACACATATCTGATTGCAGGAATGAACAAATCAGTACATTGCAGTCCAGCCTGGGCATTTTCAAAGTCTCAGCTTGACACCTGTATATGTGTGTGTGTGTGTATATATATATTCTCATTATGATGGCTGGACAGCTAGCTATTTTTCTGGTGGAGGAAACGAATGATCTTAAATTCCTGTATAGCTACCAAGATAAGGTGCTGGACAAAAAAAAACTCCTACCTTGCCCTTTGCGTTTTCTTTTTCAATTGGGGAAAAACAAAATAAAACAATATATTAAGTTCTATCTTCACATTTCTAAAATACTTGTGAGATGCTTGAAGTCAGCAGAGCCTGCAGGTCATTCAGTGTTTTTGCAAATCAGGCCACGGTGGTGTATGCAACAGACTTAATGAGTCATACCATAGCACCGCACACGGCCATAATTATTATATAGGAAGGAAATTAATCTGTCATCGGGGAATTAATGCAGGGAACAGACTTTCTTTCATGAGAGTTATAAGGCACATTCCTGTACCAAAGCCTGTAGCTACATTTATTACAGTTATTTCAGCAAAGGCCCGGGAGCAGAGCAGTGATGCTCTGTCCCACCTGGGTTACGAGATGGCTGTTCTGCCGCGGGAATTGATACTGAATTTCACCGCAGAGGCACGGCAACATGTGTTCAAGAAGGATAACAGAGATGGGAAATTTGAAATTAAAAGTTAAAGATTGTTATTACTAGAAATTTTTTTAAAAGCCAGCAGAAACTGGGAAATATGACTATGAATTTCTGTAATGGTAAAAAAGAACTTTATAGCCAGTTTTCCTCAAGCCCAACACATTTTACATGGAGTAGTTACCTGCAAAGCTGCACCAAATGCCTTCGTAGGGGAACAGAACCCAGCACCATTCCTTGCAGCATTCAGTGTTAATGCAGCAAGTCTGCGTGACTATCAACTCCGGAGATTTCTCAAAGCAGTTACTGGTGGTGATGAAAAATGATCTTGCACGTTATGTCAAAACAAAAGCACAGCTTAAGCGGTTTGTGTAAGAACCGGCGCTGATGACACCAACAGATCTGGCTGTGGCCAACACACTGTTTTCAAACACTGAATGGAATCAAGGCATTTATTGACACCAGATCAGTACGTTCGCCTCGACTGCGAAAAAATATTTGGCATGTCCCGAAAACAAGCTGGCTGCAGCTTGGCAAAACCGCCCCGTTTCTGCACGGAGAAGTCTTTCTGCCTGTTTCAGAAGGGGTTTTTCCTCAGAGAACGTGTTTTCGAGCTGTTTGGCTGCAGAACCCAGCCCAGCTGGCAGGATGGCACCGCGCGTCTCAGGAACGTTGTTCCTCCCGCAAACACTCCTGCTGATGGATGCGTCTCTGCTTTTCGGAGGAACCCCGGGAGGAGGTCTCATCATCAGCTGCTAAACTACAGCTCTGTCGACAGTGATGGTCGTTCCTCTGTCAGGAAACACCGTGTAAGCCATTCCTGGCTGATAAGGCAGGTGGCAGAAACCCACTTTTCTGTAAAAACAAGCTATTTAGTGGCAGGGGATGGATGAAACGTTTGTGATTGCAGAGCAGCTGCATTCAAACCCTCATGTCAAAGCTTTCTTGGTTCTGTTGTGTATTCAATATTTGGTCACTGACACGCACAAATAAACTCAGTATTTCTCAAACGTTTCCACACACTGTCATTATTTCAAAGCTCAATGTGTCTAAACAAACACTGGCCACCAGGGAACAGCAATTAAATTCAAACCTCCTTTTCGCAGTCCTCAAGAAATGACCAGACCAACCTGGCACTCCACCCATGCTTCAGCAGAGGGTCTTCAGCAGGTCTCATCCCACCGAACGCCAGAGACAATCTCTCAGCTCTCATTTCGCCTCATTTACACAAATTTCAGAATGTTTCGTTGAGAACATTTTCCTCATTTGATCCAAACAGGACATGACACTGATGGTTTTCAGAGAGATTTCAAAAGAGCTTTCTGCAGCCAGGCTGCCCGGGACGTGAAGTGAAGCACTTGAAGTGCCAGAAGCCCTCCAAGGCACCTCTTCTGTTCACCGCAGCCTTCGCCCCTCTGGCTTCACAAAGAATCACTCACATGTATTTTACATAATGGGTTGGGTTTTTTTGTTCTGCTCATAGTTTCTACTGACAGAAAACATGCTCAGGAGGCTTCCTCTACCTTGCTCTTCAGTGGACACCCACTTTGTACCCACCCCACAGAGAACACCATGCCACGTGCCCTGCTTCAGCCACATCTTCTATCGCTACCTTGAGGCACCGTTTTCATCTCAACAGTATTTTTGCGTTTCCTCGCCCTATTTCTGTCCCTAGTGAGCCACAGACACAAACATGTGCTCCTTGGGCTTCAGCTGGCAATTGATAACCTCATTAAGAAGGAGACCCGTTGGCTCCATCTGGCAGCAAACACCCTTTTACACCCATTTCTTAACCGATGGAAATTCCCGATTCCCATAAGCATTCCAGCAAACCGTGGCTTTAGCCGTGAATTATGTGATAATTTTCAAAATTTTGTTTAAAATATAAATGATCATAGCAGGTATGGCTCAGCAGAGCAGTAGGTCCAGCAGCAGAGACACCAGTCCCACTGGTATTTCCTGATCCAGGGGACCTCTGCTTGGAAGAGTAAGGATGCTGCAGCCCTGATTCCCCCTGGGAAGAAAAATACCCGTTTTAACAGTGACCATTGTGCTCTGTAGTTAATAATTTATCTGAGGCTTAGGCAGCATTATTTGAGAAGCAGAAAATGTGCATAAAGGAGCATCAGAGCTGGTCTTGAAAAGGGGGATGGAGACCAGAGCAAAGCCTCTGTGGCCAGGAGGAAGACTCTGTGCCGATGCGCGTGTCGCTCTCCAGAGTCACTTTCCAAGTAGGGACTGACTGCAGACTAATAAATTATTAACTTCTTATATTTAGAAGATACCACTGACATCAATCCCAGAGTGCATTTTCAGTGCCTTTGGCACAACACGTTCGGGAGAGTCAGTAAAAGTGGTGTCAGTCACTTTTACAACCCAGCTGGCATCTGGAAGCTGCTCTTCCCCGGGTACCACGGCACGAGCAGGGCTGTGGGCAGACCCACAGAGCATCCTCACTGCCCTGTGTCCCTGCATCCTGCGGGAGATGTGACCCCCATCGCTGGATAACCCATCATCCGCAGCACGGGGACTCCTTCATTTGGGACATACGTTTCTATTCTTAATACTTTTTTGCTTCTCCATAGTTTAGGATTTTTCCAAATGCACAAATTACTACTTATTAACACACACAAAAAAAATTAATATCCATTTGGCAGCACTACAATGAATAAAACATTACTGGGATAATAACTTGCTTGGGGCTATAGGTGCAGACCTTCAGAAAGGAGGACAGAAGACCTTGAGCGGTATTCAAGACTGGGAAAAAAGGCAGTGACTTCCGATGTTCCTCAGCTTGGAGGGAAAAGGGAAAATTTTCCATTGCTGAATATTCACATTACAGGCAGTTTTGAGCTAATCATTTGGTTTCAGAGTTTTTTGCACACTGCCTGCAAAGAATGAATTACTATGAAAATGGGACGCTGTATATGTATGAGCTGGTGTAACACTGCACATTTTGGAGGTCAGTGAGAAGAAGGAAAACATGAGCAGCCAGCCCAGCCCAGCCCAGGCACCGGCCCAACATCAACCTCTTCTTGTTGGGAGGGACCCAGCGCATGGAAAGGAGGTGCAAGAACCTCACAGCAGATGAGGAGGGCAGGGGGTTATCCATCCATTTAAGGGGTCTCACCTTGAATTTTTGCAGACTGGTTGAACTACGGAGCTCAATATCCGCTCTGAAATATTTATTACTCTAGGTTTCCTCTCCACATAATCGCAATCCTTTCTTTGCGCCCTGCATATTAAGATCTCAACGTGGTAGGAAATGCAGCTCTTTGATTACAGGCAGTTTCTAATTACCATGGCATTCTGATATTCTCTGTGTGATCAGGGTCTCAGGGCCGTACTGGAAAAAGCTTAATCTCTTCACTTTAAATATAGCTGCGGTAGTGACTTTCCTGTTGCCAATTCCAATAGGCCCACACAATTGCTTTTGCAATTCAAGACAATGTACACAGAAGTTCGTGCTCTGCTCCTGGCCCTTTGCCATATTTCCCTACGGCTAATAACATTCTGTCTGGAAACAACCAAGCCGATAATTTGCACCCATCAACCTCGTGTAACATAATGTGCCAGCTATTTAGTACGGGAAAATTTATCACTCAACGAGAGTCAAGGATCTTGTACCAAGCAACACTCCCACTTTCCAATTCCTGTCATTTCACTTGCTCTGCACAATTTGCCAAAACATCTCACTCCCCAGTCTCTCCGCAGATTTAAGACCAGCATTTATATGTGTTAGATCGGTCAGAGAAAGCCAGCTATAAATTTATCTGCAAAAGCCAGCCACGCAATGTGTAACAGAATACTCAGATGTGAGTAATATGTACAAAGGGATATAAATATTGAACTTGGGCAGCAGAGCAATTAGACACTGTCACATTAATGACACCATCCCCTCCACGCACAGGAGGGGAGGGTTTTCTTTCTGGACGGGACTGTGGCCATCGATGGTACAAGGGGTGCAGGTGACCAGGAATAATGTGGGAAATTCATCATGATAATGATGACCATGAAATGCAATTCTTTTTCATAAAACGTTATAATTGCAGTAATTAGCTACCTGGTTGTTCAGTTGTGTACCATTGCTGTTGCACATAATCCATCACAGCTTCCAGTGGTAACAGCACATTAAACACATCCTCAGCTACAAAATTCAGTAGCCTGAGCACGGCAGTGAGTAGCCAACCTAACTCATTAAACTATAATCCCTGCAGGAAAATCCAAGGTGGAGACAAAGGCTGTGCCCAGAGAAGCTGTGGCTGCCCCATCCCTGGAGGGGTTCAAGGCCAGGCTGGAGGGGGCTTGGAGCGACCTGGGCTGGTGGGAGGTGTCCCTGCCCAGGGCAGGGGGTTGGAACTGGATGATCTTCCAGTTCCCTTCCAACCCCAACCATTCTGTGATTCTATGATTCACTTTCTCTGCCCAAGCCCCTGGTTGGGCACTACCCATGACATGGACAGAGCCGCCTCCAGAGGCAGGTGCACGAGCAGGGGCTGTTGCTGGGACCTAAAGGATGCCCTGCCTTGAGTGACTGCAAATGCAGCCCAAATATTAAATCATAAACCTTACCATTATAACAGAGGACTAATAGACTTTCTCTAATGGATGGCACATTTCTGTGCTGCTCTGTATCAATACAGATGCATCGCTCCAGGCAATATGAGCAATTAAGCTGTAATGAGCTCCTTCCTCTGCACACACAAACCTGATCCTGAATTTCCTAAATTAAATTGTAACAAATGATCCAAATCGAGATGGGACAACAGGAGACAGCATGGGGAAGGGGTCTGTTGGGTGCAAATCCACTCGTGTTTTTTCCTATATCTCTGAGGGGCAGTGGGATGGGCAGAGGGGCTCTGGGGCAGTGAGGAGGAAGGCTGGGGGATGTGTGTCACTGGTATGACCAAACCACAGCTCTGTCCCCACCGAGGGCAGGGTGCTGCCATCGCACACGGGTGGCCAGGGACCACTGCTCATCACCCCAGCACCCCTTCCCTGCACCCCTGCAGCCGCAGCGTGTGAAAGCAAGAGAGAGTTCATTAAATGCCTTTTCCTTCAGGCAATGGGAAGAAGGTCAATGGCTTTTCTGTCTTGCAAAGCTGCTTTTTGATATTTCTACAAATATTTCAGTTCTCTGCTTTCCATCCGTCCTGAACAGGGAAACCCAGTCACGCCACCAGCTGCTGCCACAACTCCAATCTCCTTTGCAGCCCTAAAACCAAGACTCACAGCCCATTCTTTGCCCTAATCTTATACACTGCTCCCCTCTTAAGAGAATCTCGCATTTATTCTGATGAAAGGATTAACTTGGAAGAGGGATTTTAAATATCTCAGGCTCATGCACATCTGGTTTGTTTTCCATAGCACATCGTTTCCCCTCAGCAGGGGGAGTTCAACCCAAAGAAATATCCAAGGGGTAGACAATAAAAGCGTAGGGATGAGAAGAAGGTTGGATAAAAGCACACACAATACAGTTACATCATCACCAGGACTAAGAAAAGAGTTGGTCACTGCAGACAAATAAGATTAACACAGCAAGACACTGGATAATTAAAACAGTTGTCCTTATGCAAAATTCAGCAGATATTCCCAAATGTCAATGCCAGACAAATTGCACCATCTGGTCAGCGAGATAAAGTCTTTTAACAAGAACTTTGTAGACTGAAGGTTCTCACCCACAAAAACAGATCATGCTGGTACACTATGATTTTCCAAATCGAGGGCAATCTACTCTTCCTCTTCTCTCCTACTTCATCCCAATTTTAAAACGCACATATGGTGTATCCCCAAAGCGATACTGTCCAAAAGAAAAAGGATCTGATCTTAACTCTCTCCTTTCTTACAGCAGTAATTCCCTGTTTTGCCTGATTCCAGATGCCAACGTTACTGTTGAAAGACCATTTGTCTAATTAGGAAGTCATCTAAATAATAAATATAGTAACTGTATAACAAATTTATAATAAATGTATATGGTATATCTTAATATATACACTTTAATAATATATTATTATATGCTATTAAAATTGGATATTGTATGAATAAATTTAATATGATTTAATACATAATTAAAATACGTGTTGCTTTACAAGATGCAACGATGTCTAAACTATCCATGCAATTTTGACCAGGACATTTTTTTGATCTGTTTGGAGCATCTGATATCTTTGGAGTATCTTCCCTCATCAAACATCTGTAAATCGGCCGTTATTTTGGCATGTCTAGACATAGCTCATAGAAGTTGGTCAATTAGTGAAAAGCATGAAGGCTTTACCTGAGGTGCTGATAATGCCAGAGCATCTTGGGAGAGTTGTTTGTGAGTGGTTAAATCTTCAAAATTCATTTTGAAGAGACGATGAACTAACACTACGTGATCATCTCAAAGTCTGAACGTCAGGAGCACTGCAACAAAAAGAAACAGGTTTATCTGGGGGGGATGTTCTCCTATGTCAGTATAAGTTCAGAAATCTAACGTCTTGTAATTACTGTTCTACACATAATACTAATTCCCTTGATTGTGCTGTGAAATCAAAACACCTACTGAAGACCTTTTTCCCCTCTAAAAAAAAGCCCTCAAAGTAAATAAATATTCATACACATCTGCCCATTTGAAATGAAAGGAGAATGAATCAATAATTTTCATAGCTCAGTAACCTCCCGCCAAGTGCCCTGTTATTTGAGATTTTTATGTGGCGTTTGCCTTTATGAAATTCTGTTTAATACAAGTTTAAAAGTCAGAGAAGCATGGTACGCTAAATCAAAGCTGTTTTCGAGGCTACATCACATGGCAAAATATCCATCTGTTCTCTTAACGCCACGTTGCGAGCTGGTATTTCAACATTTGTGGCAGTGAGTTATTTTCAGCTATCCAGAGCACGGCGACAGCAGCGCTGCGCCCATTAAGACACCTGTATATATCCTCATTCCTATACCCTGAATAATTCACCACGCGTTGGAGGCCAGCCCTGTGCTTGGCTCTGGATTTGTTGCCCTGTTAAAGATACGATGGGAAAGACAATCGGACAACGTGCTTAGAGATCTGCTTGAGATAATGCAGATGAGCCCATCTTCCCTGGCGTGCCTCAAGATTCAGGGCGCAGAGAAGTGATATTTAAAGAGAAGAGAGGCGACAGGTGACGCTCGTATTTCCAGGCACTGGAGGGATGACAGACCACGGAGCATCAGGAGAGCGTAACCGCTCCTGGAGAGGCTCCGGGAGGACGTGAGGATATTTAAAGATTAATTTGTAGTGCAAATCTAACGCCTCTTTGTCACACGCAATCCTGTAATGGAAACGTACACACAGTACTGGGGATGAGAAGGAATAATCAGAAAGGTAAATGTCACTTGTGGCTTTTTTTTCCTACTCGTGACATTTGCAGTAGCTCATGTTCTATCTCCAGCAGCTCGTGTTCTTCCCCCAGCTCAGACGTCCTGGTAGGGCAGGAGAAGCAGCTGGATACTCCACGAGTCCAAACTGCCAGGAATTCAGGGAAAATGGAGATGGGGGGGGTGCCACTGCAGAAGAGCAAAACATTAATGAAGCGAAGGACAAAAGGACAAAGGGCAGAGCATCAGCAGGACCTGCAGATTCCCAGGGGAGGCCAACTCCACCGTACCACCTGTGTCAGACGTCCTGGCAGCACACCACCCCAAAACCTGGCTGTAAAACCAGTGGCCCTGCCAGCACCTCCCGTTCCCAGGCAGGGTGAGGATTTCGGGCAGTTTCATCACCAAGCAGGCTGGTAAATGTAAACCCCAGGGCTCAGCCAAGCAGAAACTCCATCTTCACCCTGAGTTTACAATTGGATGGGTTGGAAAAGGTCACAAGTTTCACGGTCAGGTTTATGAAAGCAATGGAATTGGGGATGTATATACATTAGTTCTATATTAATATTTTTTTTCCACACATTTATATATCTCAAGAAAAGGAAAATAAATCTCATTCAGAACCAGATGCCGGAAATAAATTTCTTAAGATGAATGAAGCTACTTCGGTCACCTTTGATGCCTGCTGAGGTTGAAAACTCAGGCAATCTTACTGCTCCCTGGCATCAAAGTGCTCTATTTCTCCCCACTAAATTCTTGACAATAATTTGTTTCTGTGTTGCATTGATCAAACCAGTCTTTGAGATCCTATTCTTCTGTCTACATCTTCTTTTATAATCAGCTCCTCTTATAATCCTCCTCCCCTCAGACCACGAGGAGGTAAGGTTTCTGGCAGAAAAGATAAAAACTATTTATCGTACTGACCTTTTTGATTAATAGGTAGAGTTAGGTGTAAAATCATTTATATTGTTGGCAAGACAACAAAAGGGCATTTTCATTTTTTGTCAAAACCTTTAGTGAGAGCATAATCCCCCAGAGTAAACCTCTTCTGGGACAAGCCAGGTAGCCAGGAATGAATGAATATCTTATACCTTTGGTATTAGCCCAGAATCCATTCACAAATCAGCAGGGATCATTCGAAGGAGCCGGTCATTTCTTAGGGCTGGCTGTGGAGAGCGGTGACTGGCAGGAACCTCTGCTGCGAGTAAACTGAGTCAGTTTTAAGATTGACCATGAGGACAAGGTGCTGCTGAAGCTCAGAAGATGCAGTGGGGATGAAGCAGACCTTTGGGCCAGGTTGGATTTGTACCTCCTTCCTGCTAAACTGGCCACCCCGTCAGCAGCAGCGGTGGAATGGCAGGGAGCTGGATGAGAACGGGTGGGATGTGATGGGCATCGATGTGGGCGACGTTTTGGTTTGTCCACAAAACCGTCTGGGCAAACTCAGCAACACTCTGGATTTTCTAAATAGCAGCGTTATCACCTGTACCTCCGCTGGGCTTCACGTCCTGAAATATTTCACTTGAGCCTAATTAAGGAGACATTAATTAGATCACAGCAGCGTCTCACTGTGTATTAGACTCAAAATATGATAGTGACTTTCCTGTTTTCCCACAGTACTGCACAAAATCTGTTTCCCAACATTTATCAGGAGCACAAATTCCCAGTGAAACCATAGAATTGCTTCCATCGACTTCTATGGAAACCAAATTAATACATACAAGGTGGAATTATACTGGGTGTTTAGTAATCCACTACACATAAAAGCTTGCATAATTTTAAAAAAAAAACTAAAAAAAAAAAAAATTAAATCTCTCATTGAATTAACAAATCCTCAGTACCCATTTTTAAATCCCTCATTGAATTAACAAATCCTCAGTACCCATTACCAGTTCCCCACCTGTACTCACTACAAGGGGGGGAAGCAGATCACTGAGGGGAAGGCAGAGCAGAGAGAGGCAGGGATGGGATGGTAGCCATGGGCCACAAGTGCCCTATGTTATGGTCCATATGCACCATTCAGCTCTGCGCTGGCACAGTGTGTATTTTGATCTGTAAAACATAGGTAGAGAGAAGGCTTGTGTTGCATTAGTGAGTTACAATCCTTTTGCTGACCTAAGTACATCTTTCCCTGCATTTCCTTTCCTCGGGGAGATGGCACAGGCTGGGGCTGGACCAAAACCCCAGGAAAAGAACCAGTCTGCGATGGTTTTTCACTCTGGGAGATATTGGACAATTATTCAGAGGTGGGTACAGTGTCATGGTCCCCAAGCATGGGGCTGTTCTGCACAGCAATAATGATTCTTTTAAAAAATGGGTCAACCTTGAAAGTATCCAAAACTGCACATCTTCTATCACACGGGTTGCTATTACAGTAAATTGAAAAGGACAAAAGAAAGCACCAGAAGCACTTCTGCTGCCAACGTCCCCTGATACCGCAGTCCCTGCGCAAGGGAGCTGGAGATAAATTCCCCAACAGCAAAACCTGGAGCTGTTTTTCTGCAGAGCTTCTCAGGCTGCAGAGAGGATCCAAGAGGGGAGAGGAATCCCCTTGTACATGTAACCAAACGTTAATCTCTGAGCTCCTACCAAGCCCAATGACCCAAACATGCTGCATCCAATGACCCAAACATGCTGCACCAACAAAACCCACCAGTTGAGAGCATCATCTCATCAGAAAGGATGAGATGCTAGGAGGAGGGGGAAGGGTTTGACCCTGAAAGAGGGGAGATGGAGCTGAGATGTGGGGAAGAAACTCTTTGGTGTGAGGGTGGTGAGAGCCTGGCCCAGGTTGGCCAGAGAAGCTGTGGCTGCCCCATCCCTGGAGGGGTTCAAGGGCGGGTTGGAGGGGGCTTGGAGCAACCTGGTCTGGTGGGAGGTGTCCCTGCCCAGGGCAGGGGGCTGGAGCTGGATGGTCTTGAAGGTCCCTTCCAACCTGAACCATTCTATGATTCTATGATTGTAGGTGGTAGGTCCGTGTTTTACAGATGTAGAGGATGTCAGGATGTTCCAGCTGGCAGCCCCTTCCACCAGCTGTAGCAGACAGAAACTGTACGATGTTAAGATTAAAAAATACTCATAAGGAGAGGAAGAAAAAAAAAGGCAAATCAGGACCCAGCTCCCAAGAGCTGATCCTCCACAACAAACCGGAGAGCAAGGCTGTCTCTTTGCAGCACAAAGCAAATGCTTCCTCGCTATTTAAAAGTTGTTCAAAATTAACACTTCTGACCCAAGACCTGCCAGATGGAGTTTTTTAGCTGGAGAGGGGCTGTGTGTACCCAGGCACTGAATTCTCCCAGGCACTGGAAAACTTTTTGTCCGTCGGAGACTTAATTACCTTCCGTTTCGATGCATCGTGATTCCACAAACAGAAATGTACAGACCTAGCTATGCAAGGATTTAAAAAGTGATAAAATTTTAAGGCAAAAGGGGCCTTCTAATAATATTTTTAAGCACCAGGTGGCTGAGATCCAAAAGCGAGGATCTTCTTTCAGCAAAGGCTGTAAAGGGCATTATGTCAGAGCGTATTTTGTCGTCTCTGTACCCATCAGCCTTCTAAAGGGAGCGAGAGCAGATGACATGGAAAGCAGATCTAAAACGAGGGCTTGGTGGCTGGGCTGTAGGTGGAGGGGGTGCAAAGAGGTCACAGAGTATTTGGATGGTCTCCAAGGGTTTTGCCCCCTGAGGTTTTTCTCTGTTCGAGGGCTGTGCTGGGGCTGGGAGCAGCTCACACTCTCTCTCATCCCCACTGCCTTTGTCTCCCCCCCCAGCCGTTTCCAAGTCTCACCAACTAACTCTGGGGCATAATTATGACGACTTTGGAAATCATTCCTCTCTGCCCGTCTCCATGCATAATTTCAAATAAGGCTCCCGGGCAACCAGCAAGAAGAGCTCCATGGAAAACAGTGGCAAGGCTTTGAAGTTCGAGCCTCTCTTCTGCTTCCAGTAAGATTTTGATTTAATGATAGATGCATACCCTGCCAGAAAAGAAATTTCATAATGGAGAGGGAGTTATCTGGGTATAAATATAACCCGATGGTGGAGCTGCAGTGCGGAGCAGCCCCCGGAGAACAGGCAGGACTCTGGGTCGAGCCCAGGTGAGCTCAAATCTGTGCTCAGCGCTCCCTCAAGCTGTGTCCTGGGGTTAGAAACTCCACTTCTGTCTCATTTTCCATAGCCATAAGGGTAGTAAAGGCAGTAATAACCCAAGCACAGTTGTGAACCAAAACATTTGTCTAAGTTGTAGGGAACACAGGTTGATGCCAGCAGTTGGCCTGACCTAGAAGCATTAACTTGCCTCAGATTTATTCCTTTCTGAGGACTGTGTTATGTACATCTCTGTGTTATTCAGAATGTAAGATGTCAGCAAACCATTTAGTGGTTATTGTAAGCTACTTTTTATTACTGCTTCAGTAACCATAAATTCCATTTGGTAACATCAATTATATTAATATAAGTACCCTCGGTTTACTCATTATAATTAAAGCAACTCCTAAACAACTGACTTAAGAAGAAAATGCTTCCCTTATCCCAAGTAAAGCAGAGCTTGTTTTTTGCCTCTCCCTAGGCATTCAGTCACTTTACTAAGTCACAGCAAAGTACACAAGGTTAATTATGAAAGCGATATTTCTGAGAGACAGAGCTTTCCACTAATTTAAAACACACTGAGCAATCAGTCAACAGAGACTTTGCCTTTTGTACAGGCATTTTGCAGCCTCCACCAGGTAGATCATAATAGAAGGTGTTAAATGGGCGATTTGGGTGGTCATTTCCTTTAACAGAGAACAGGGTTTGATCCCATGATCATTTAGATCACATTTCCATGAAGAGAGCTTTTCCATGCCCTTTCTAGGGCACAGTTTGGGACCATTCACGTTTTTTAAAGAACTATTAGGAAGGAAACAAAAAGTGCTGGTGGAGTTTGCAAATGTCCAAACCGAGCAAGGGTTAGCAGGGCTCAGGGTACATTTTTCACATCTGTCATTAATTTTTCAGATCATCTCAGTCTTGTTTCACCCTGCCCTGGGCCTGGAACTGGGCTTATCAATGGTTTTTAAACTGCTTTTGCAGAGGTGAGCCCACCAGTTCATTTTGCCCCTGAAGCCAGGTCTGAATGGCAGAACCCAGAGGCTGGTGCTCACGCTCGGTGCAGAGTATCCTCTCAAAAAGACTTACCCTCCTGTTTTCTCACACAGACACGAAGAATTTTCACACTCTGTGACTTTCTGGTTGGACTATTCTCGTCCCTTCTCCGGTTTTCCAAAATCTTCCCCTCCCCAAAGTCCCAGGGACCACAGGCTCCGGGGCAATCTGTGAGTAATTGAACAAAGAACAAAGAAAATGAACAAAGCCAAGAAAATGAAGCCAGATCTTTCCCTCTGCTTGCATGGATTTTGACGTTATTAGAGCAAATCCCCAGGTGATGCAGGGGCGGGGGGGGGAAATAATTATATCAGTATTCTTCACCTGAGCATCTTCACCCTTGGAGCTCTGTGCCTGCTTCCCTCTCTGCATTGCTCTGGTTCCCATCACTCAGGGTGGTCTCCCTCAGAGGGAGGGACCATGTCACACCTTTCACACTCGGCTTTAATCACCTTCCATCAGCTGAGACTAGAAAGCTCCTTTAACCAATTGTGGGAGGAAGGAGCCTCAGAAACTGAGAAACTGCTGCAAATGGGCATCACCCAGCTGGTTTACATGAGCTGCCAGAAACCGCCTGGGAAAGGAACTCCTCTCCCAGCTCCCCACCTTTTTGCCCCACATTCACAATGGGGGAAACAGGTGGGGAATTGGGAGAGGTTGCAATTGCATTTGAGATGTGCCAGCCTAAAACCCCCTTCCTTTATCTTTAGAGATGTATCTTCCACTTCATGCTTGTGGTGCTGATATTTATCTTAGGAAACATCAGCAAAATTGAACCCGCCATGACTTTTATTTTTCAGCTACAATGTTCTTGTCAGCAGTAGAGAGCTTAAGTGTTCTTTCCTTTCACACCTATTAGGTTGGAACAAGCTTTATAAGCATAAAAAAACCTTCCCCATAGCATAATGAAAGACCTTATTATAGCCTGGGATTAATTTTTCTAATCTATTTACAAGCAAAAAAGGTCAAACTCAAATTTGACACTGAGGAAGGGAGGCAAGACTCATTATCTCCAGAAAGACTCAAGAAAATGGATGAGCATAAACATATGATAGTTCTGGAACGTGGATCCGTGTCCCAGCTTCTTGTTAAAAATTATCCAGCAAAGCCCTGCGTTGCGAACGTCATTAGCTACAGGAAAAATTAAAATCCTAATTACTAAGCAAAAATGTTTTCATCTTAACAATCCATTTATTTTAACAAGTTGTCTCCACTGCTCAAAGCTGCGTTCCATTCCTTTCCCTTCTCCTTGTAAAATCTCAGCATTATCCCTGTATTACTGCAGGACACAGCCACACGTGGAGCACAGCTGGGCACGAAGGGGCCCCTGTGGCACTCAGGAATCCCACCTGATGCCCCTCCTGATGCAGCACAGCTCTGGGCACCGCAGGAGAAGCTGCTTGAGTGGCCGAGCCCTGCCAGGGTGGCACAAGCCCCGCTCCTGGGGCGATGCTCCGGCGCTGGGATGAGCAGCCCCAGCAGAGGGTCAGGGGGTGCTGCTCGGTGGCTGCTGCTCATCCACAGCCTGCAGACAGTAACCCAGAAAGGGCTTGCTTTTTTGGTTTTTTTTTCAAAACAAATCTCGCCCCAGAGACTTGGGAAAGGGCTCAGTTTCTGCCTCCGCCAGCGGCTCCGCTGTTCCTGAGGTTGTGCCTCCCTCTCCAGGCAGAGCCCAGGAGCTGGACCTGCTGCTGGTCGTCCTTTCAGCCAGCCTTCCTCCAAGCAAAAGTTAACTGAGGTGGGCTGAGGGCAGCCGGGGGTGTCTGCTGGGCAGCCCGCCCCACAGCTGCTGGTTTCTGTGGTGGGTAAGGATGTGGACACCCTGCCAAGCTCCTCTGATGGAAATCAGCTCATGGAGCACCAACGGTGTCACGCTGGGCTCCAGCCCGGGCTGCAGAGCTGCAGAATACAAAACACAACATCACTACCCGTGGTTTCTGTAACTGGGCATTTCTTGTCCTGCGTTCACAACAGCTTTGCTCCAGTCTTTGGGATTTCAGCTGGAGATGTCCCAGGCCACTGCGGTCCCACTCCCTGTCCCCCAGCCCGTGGGATTTCACCAGTTCACTGCATTCCCACGCCATGACCCCCAGCCCGTGTCCCTGGAGGGGGCAGAGCAGAGGCACAAATCCTGCCAACACACCCCCTAACCCCACCTGAATATCAGAATTCCTTCTGTGTTTGCCATCCCAAAGAATTCAAAGTGTCCCTGTGAGAGGGATGCCAGTGTTCCCTCCCGTGTGACAGGGATCTCACTCAGTGACACCCACGGGGCTTTTCCCACTAATTTATCTGATTTTTCCATGTAGGACTTTGCTCCTAACGGTACTTTTGGGAGGAAGCCCAGCAGGGACCAGCATTTCTAGCTGTACAGCTTCAGGCCAAGCTCAGACCCCTCTGGGTCTCTGCCCCCACCAAGCGTGTCCATGGCAAAACAACCCTAACTCATTCCTGGCCATGCCTGCAGAGAAGTGCTCTGCAAACACACTGGTGAACAACACTAAATAGATACTAAAATATTCTATGAACAGAAAATAAAAAATAAATCCCTGCATAAACATTACTCACTTTCCTCAACTGCTGGTTAATAATATTGAATTTTGTCCTGAGTACGGTCTTCGCTGCTACTTAAGAATAACGCACCTCCTTAAACACATGTGAGAGCACTTGATGCTTTGCCCGCTAATAGCCAAGGACTGTAATAATTCTGAGATAATCCAGCAACCAAATAACTCAAACCCCCCTTGTAGCAGCCCCCTCCCAAAGAGCACTCTGGGGTACATTCACAGCCGGAGCGGGGCTGCACCACTTGGTACAAGTATTTGCATTAATTCTCCTGGAGTATCTGACTGCCCTCCTTGGACATCAGAGGGAGTCAATGTACAGAGACCATGAGTATTTATTCAGCCTGTTAACTGCATTTGCGGGTGTTTATTGCATTTATGTGTACACTTAATGTATTTACTTAACTCTGAGAAAAATGTGCCAGGAGATTTTTCAGTTTGTATCCATCTTCACCAAATGCAAATAAAACCAACCTCATTACGATCCCTGCGCAGAGCACTGTTCCCATTCCTGCTGAAAATTGATGCTGCCAAAATTGGTATTATCTTATTTCTGCCACAAGAGTCATATGAAATTATGTTGCCTAACAAAGCAAGAAATAAATGCAGTGGGAAAACAAGTGTCCAGCGCTCCAGAGTTAGCAGTACAGCCTGTGCAGAGCCCAATACATCACTGGATACAGTTCCTACCATAAGAAATCTGCAATATACTAGTTATTCTTATGTCGTATTTCTTACCCGTGTCAGGCAGAAGGATGTGGCCACTGGAAGTATGGAGGATGCAAGCACACCTCATAGTAGGCTACGTTCTGCAAGCAATCTAGGGAATCACATATTAAGATAAACCAGTTGCTCTGTATATTCTGCTTTTAAATACCAAGAGACAATTTTTATGCACTGGAACAGTTGATCTTTGCTGGGAGGGGATGGCTGAGTCTCAACTGCTTTTTGCCCAAGAGGTTGAAACAAGGACCATGAAGCAAGAAATCACACAGCTCCAGAGCTTCTTTCCTCTGTCACTCGGGGGAAATCAGTGTCACCCACCTCCAGAAAACGCAGCCCATACACAGCAAACTGCTCTCCTCCCCAGTTTCTTCCAAAATCCACGTTGCTACAGATCCTGAGCTTTTTGGGGGGAGCTGAACCACAAAGAACAGACTGAAATGCACTAATCCCCTAAAACAAGCAAGACCATAAAACATCCATTTTACAGATTATGGATATATGCTTACATGGGATGTCTCCCTCCTCCTGCGCTCCTCGGGCTCTTATTCCCAGAGAATTCAAGTACCTGGAAAAAGAGACGAGGAGTTCAGTAATTAGTCCCCTGGCAGTCATGCTGGGATTTATTCCAAGTAGCTCTGGCGATTCCTTAATGCCAAAGAAAGGAGAAGAGGGGGAAAAAAAATAAAAAAAACAGATATGGTAAGGACTTTAATGTCCCAGCCTAAATAAACATGCAGGATTATAGACACTGCCTGAACCGAACAGGTTTCCTGCCTGGGGCAGGGAAGGAAAGGAAGGTGGAAACAACTTTCCTACAGCACATCCAATGGCATAAATCGGAGCAGCTTTTAACACAATCTGTTTTTTCAGGCACTGCACATCTCTGGAGCATTGTGTTGAGTCTGACCCCACCGCCGCTTTGCCGGGCACACAAATGGGACTATCAAGCTACTGAGCCAGTTTTCTGGATTTACTGCAGAAACCACACTTTTGAAAGCTTCATCCCTGCTGTGGGCACAATCAAAGGATAATTAGGACTTAGTGAAGCCTCCAACCTTTCTTCTCTGGCTCTTTCTCCGCCTTCCATGAAAGGGAGAAGACACTTCCAGAGCGTGTGCCCAACTCTATTCCTTTATTTTTGTGACCATCTTGCAAACTGCTTTATGGTTTCCAAACCAGGCTACAGAAAGAGGCCCCCTTTCCAGCTCCTCCCCACACCCTTCCCGGAGCACAGTAAAACTCCACATTAGATTTCTTATTATTATCGCTTTATAACATGATCATCAGTAAATGACTCTCAATAACTATTTGAAAACATTTTCAAAATTTACTTTAAAAAAAAAAAAATTATTTGTAAAGGGCATAAAATTCCTCTCCAAAATCCAGGCATCCATTTATGAAAACAAGTCATGTCTGAAATAGCCTGTTATCACTATTTATGTCTTCCTTTTTTTGACTCCACAGCTCATTTTTTGACTTCTCTCCCACGCCAGCCAAGAGAACCAAGCCCAGCAAGAGGGGGCCAGATGCTGTGGGACCAAAATAAGGAAGAGGACCCAAAACTTCAGCCCTTGAGCATGCTTATCAGTTTAGTGGGACATCAGTGCATCTGAGAAGATATGCTTTTCCTCTCTGTTGGACTTACCAGCTCTGCTCAGTGACTGAATGTACCTGCTGGTGAGTGAAGGTATTGGGGTGCAGGGGTGGCCAGGAGTGGGGAACCCCCAGCCATCACCTTCCTAGGGTGGGCACAGATTGCATCTCTTTACCCATGGCCTTTCCAGCAATCCTCACACCTATTGCAGGCTGTTAGGATGGTTCACGAGGTGTTTAAACAGTTTGGCTGGTTCCTCTGGATAACTATAAAGAGCTACAGCCTACCAAAAACCTCCACAAGATGGGATTCTGCTCGTGCTGACTTCTCTGACTGAGGCACTCATTCTGTCTCCTGGGAATATTTACAAGAAGCAGGGGACTTCTTGCCAAAATGGGGGGGAGGAGGGAGGGAAAGAAAGGGAAAAAAAAGAAAGAAAAGGAAAAAAGAAGCCAGATGTCACCATTTGCTTGCCTTTCCCCACGCCTGCCTACCTGACATCTCCCACAGCCTGGGGAAAACCCACTCCAAGTCACAGCAGGGCGCCCCGCAGCAACACATCTGCCGTTTATTACCGATTAATTTACTGTAAAGATCCTTTCGGGCTTGCAAATACTGAACGTGAAGTGACTATAAATGTGAATTATTAGCTTTTTTATAAGCCTGAGCTCTCTGTCGCTTGCTTCTCCGACGGTCGCTGCCGCTGGCATCTCAGCACACAGGTCAGGGAGGGTTTGCATTCGTCTTGCCCCCGCTGTTTTTCCCTGCTCCAAGCTTTGCAGCAGGGCTGGAGTCTGGCTGGGCTTTGCCTGAGGTGGATGCTCCATCTGCTGGCTCCGCAGACGGGATTGTCTCCTTCTCCTTGGCAGGGAGGACGGGGCTCAGCCCCCTGCAAGGCACGGGCTGCAGCATCCCCCGGAATGAAACGTGCATCTTCCTCCCGTAGCAGTAATAAAACAAACTTCAAAACTCCTCCTGGGGGGGTGGTTACGTTGTGGGGATTTGCAGACACTGGGAACAGTGAATTTCCCTGTGGGGATGCGATTTCCTGACGGCTTCGCTCCCACCCAGCACTGCTGCTTTGGGAAGAAACTGTTTTTATGTAAAGACAGGCTGAGAGAGTTGGGGGGGTTCAGCCTGGAGAAGAGAAGGCTCCGGAGAGACCTTATAAAAGCCTTCCAGCACCCGAAGTGGGGGGCTACAAGAGAGATGGGGAGGGACCCCTGATCAGGGAGTGGAGCAATAGGACAAGGGGTTTTGGTTTTAAATTGGAAGAGGGGACATTTAGATTAGATACTAGAAAGAAATTCTTTGCTGTGAGGGTGGTGAGAGCCTGGCCCAGGTTGGCCAGAGAAGCTGTGGCTGCCCCATCCCTGGAGGGGCTCAAGGCCAGGTTGGAGGGGGCTTGGAGCAACTTGGGCTGGTGGGAGGTGTCCCTGCCCAGGGCAGGGGGTTGGAACTCTTACCTTTAAGGTCCCTTCTAACTCTAACCATTCTATGAAACAATCACTCAACTTACATTAAGAAACACATCAGCAGGCTCTGCTGCTGCCTGAGATGATTTGGACAGGAGTTTTTCCATGGTGTGCCACCTGCTTTTCACCAGGGACCCAGGTGGGACAGCAAAACGTGGCAAAGACACAGGATGCTGCACAGTCCTCTCCTACAGCAGAACTGAAATGAGGAGAAATTGAGCTGGCCAGGACCAAGAAATGGCACAAAGTTCTTTTTGCAATGGCAAGAAACACTGAAGGACACGTACAATGCCACGGGATTGGTAAACAGTACATTCTGTGCAGCAGTACTCCATTATTTTTATTAGTAGTAGTAGCAGTGGTGGTATTTTTCTAGAGGCAAACATAGATATGACATACAGCTGGGACAAGGGTGGCATTGTACAAAGTAGAACATCATCATTAATGGTTTTGGCTGGCAAGGCACTGAACAGTGATCCATCAACAACCCCCATCACCACCAGCCTTGGCCAGCTACGATAACGATATTACTTTAGCATAAAGAGCAATACCATAGATGCATGATATATGAAGTACAAAATGTGTTTTCCTAAACATCTGCGAGGCAGGCGAGCAACAAATTAACTTCTTGTAATTAAGTCTCGTAACGCAATGATTTGAGCATGACCTTAGTAAAAAGGGCAAAAAAAAGTCTACCACCATTCATTAATGTTAATAAAGCAGCTGAGCTCTTAACTAAATAGATGCCCGTCAATGGTACACTGGCAAATTGCTACACAGGTAGTCTTAATTAGTGTCTACCAAGGCAGGTCGTGCTACACAGGGGCTGTACAGCGAAGAAGAGTTCAGTTTTAGGCATTAAGAATTGTATCGATGTTGGAGGCAACATGAGAGTTTCAGTGGTTTTTCACCCAAATCCAGATGGAAACAGCCGGGATAACCCTCCACAAAGACCCCGAGACAGACCTGAAAGAGACAAGGGGAGACCTGCAGCTCAGAGGAGTGGGAAGTAATTGCAGGAAGGGACCAGCACAGGGTTTTATGGAGGTGGCACCATCCATCGGGTGACCAAGAGCAGCCACCACCGCCCCAGGCAAACAGAGCTGCTCAGATTCAACAGAAAAAGCCTTTGCAGGAATTCTTTACATTTGTCTCTTTTAAAAAACAGATGAAACATTGTTTGAGCATGTCACAGAGCATTTTAAGAGCAGAAATTACCTGTTTCTCTCCTGCTACCCGCTATGGAAGGTGCAGTGGCTTCAGCAGGGACCCTCCACGTTGGCTGGGGACCAAGACCCATGGGGAGCAGGCAGACAGCCCAGCAACACCTGTGGGAGCCACAAGACCACCCAAAAATGGTCTGAAACACCTGAAATTATAGCAGCAAGGCACCACTTGGTCACAAAGCTGGGTCTTGATGCTCCTGGCTGCCCTTCCCTCTCCAGCCCATAGCACAGCATTTGCCAGCATGGCAAGAAAACCAGAAGGTATGAAAAAAGCCATCTCCAAAGTGTTGCTTCACAGCTCAGTTCTTCCTTTTTGCGCCCAATTCAGCACCCAAGGACTGAACTTTCTGTTCTGCCTGCAGAGCCCAGCCAGAAACCACGGGCTGCAACAACTCAGGCACCAACAAGAGACACCAAGGGCTGCTTTAATTAACACAAGGTCCTCCCCACATTACTCAGTTTTGTAGGACCAAGGTATGACTTAAATCATGTTTAATGGGTGAATAACTAAGGAGAACTATAAAGCTATTAAAAAAACCCACCCCTCACTGTACCCTGGTTCTGCAGAATAACAACCCATGGTGAGCACACCACGTGTGGGGAAAAAAACAAAGGGGTGTTGTGAAACAAGAAAAAGGAGCACGTTAAATCCCACCTGTGCCATGGGGGGTGCAGTGGGTTTGTAAAGCCTCATTTCTTAAAAAAATCACTTTGGCTGCACGTCTCCTTGACAGGAAAGCTCTCCCCTGTCAGAGTGATCTAATATTTGTTACTCGCCATTCCTCTCATTTTCCTCCGGCATCTCAGCACAGGGCCAGGGCTATAAACAATAACAGGGGCTTTATGGCCAAACCGCAGAGCTCTCTCACCTTCTCCACCGCTAACTTTTGTATTTTTTTACTGGGGAGGGAAGGAAATGAAGGCGCTGGCATTTACAACACAAACACAGCACTAAATTCACCTGAGAACCACAGCCACCGGGATGCTGGGCTGAAGTTGCAAGTGCTTTAAAGTAAAAATGAGGCAACAAACACAGAAGAAAAAAAAAAAAGTTTGCTCAAAATGAGAAGAAAGACATTCTCTAGAAATTCAATAAGCTCACAGTCTCAGGTGTAAAACAAAAACAACTTTTTAAAGGGTGCTTTGATGTATAAACCTAAACTACATCTCAATTATGTTTAATTATTAAAATTATAAATATATTTTACTGTGTTAACATAAACAATACCTTACCCTAGAGAGCCCCTTGGAAGCCTCAGTAAGCCAACTTCTTTTATTATCCTCTATTTTTGAACGGTAACAAGCTTCCTAATTTCCACAGCAGAAACATGACCAAGGCTGAGAAACTCGCCGCTGCCTGGGAAGCACTGGAGCAGCTTGGGCTCCCAGTTCCCTCCCAGCACAAGGTCCTGGTTCCCATGGGGCTGGGATGTACAGATCCTTTTTTTTTTTTCTAATTTAAAAACAAACCAGGTTTTGGTTTGGTTTTCTCAACCCACTTCCCACCACTGTGGGAGTACCCAATTCCTGTGTGGCCGTACCTGAACAGGAGGTAAGGAGCCCTCTTGCTTTTTGCTTTGGAAAAAAAACCCAAAGAGAACATTGAAAGTTTTAAATATTTTTCCATGACTGGGTTGTGCAGGCTTTACCTGCTCCCGTGCCTGGGGAGCTGCTGGTGAGGGGGGCTCTGGGCATGGTGGGACTTGGTCTCTGCACCTCCATGGGAGGATGCTTGACTGCATCACCCAGCGTTTAATGATGCTACAAACACAGCACCAGGGCTGCAGCCAGAGCAGCCCCCGCTGGGACCTGCAGCAAACTCCTCCCTTCACTGCCTTGGTCATCACACCTAATTTTCCACGACAGCCCAGGCCCCCAAACCACCTCATCTTCCAAACAGCCAGAGGTAAAACAAACATCGTCAAGACAGTTTGGTGTTAGTGGTCTAACATCATCATGGAGCTAAGCGCTAGGGAAGAAATCCAATGAGCCATCTGCAGAGGGAACTGGCATTACACACCCCTAACGGGCACCGCCAGTAAATATATTTATCGGTTTAGAAGGGCTAAATGACTCTATGAGTCTGTTCCATCTCATTTCTCCAACAGAATATTTCTGCAGATAAATATAAGGAGGTTGAAAACTTTTCATCTTTGCAGCTTGTTAGAAATCTAGATATTAAAAAACAAACAAACAAACAAACCCCCAAACCAGTAAAAAATAAAGATCCAGGGATCTCTGTGGGGTTTTCTTCTAGGGCTTTGAGCCTCTTTTCAAGCAGCTCCAGTGGAAAGGAAGATCAGTTGGTTCTGTGCTGGGGCAGATAATGCACATCTTTTCTATTTATTAAGGCTCAGTAGCAGTTTGAAACACAACAGGTTCTATTCATAAGGTGATTTGCCTTTCAGGCCTGTCAGGTAGATGGCTGCATTAGTGATCCAACCCGCTCTCACCGAGGGAAGGATGAGGGCTGATTGCTCATCCCCTACCTTTTGGCAAATGCATTGAGTATTTATCGTAAAGGAAGATGAGAAGGGAACCTTTTAAAAAAGTTGTGGTTTATTTTTTAACTACTTTAAAGCAGTTTGTCGCCAGAAAGAACTGCTTAAACATGAGGGACATAAAAGTAACCGTATCCATGCCCATTTTGTCTTCAGGAAATGATTCACAGAATCACAGAATCATAGTGGTTGGAAGGGACCTCAGAGATCATCGAGTCCAACCACCAAAAAAAAAAAAAAAAAAAAAACCACCAAACCAAAAACCATCACCCACCCACACAGTACCCCATTCCCTGTACATCAGCCTTGTGTTGGGGATAGAAAACTCCCGGGACCAATAGAAAGCAAGTTTCCCACCCCTTCTATAGTCCTTGCCCTTCCTAAAATTGCAGTGTGGATGCTAGACAATTGTTTGGTCCCATATTGAACCTGCTTTGTAATCCCCAGCACCCAATAGGTCAAGCAGATTGTCTGGGGTGTCTTTATTCTCAGCCTTATAAATGATTGATTTAGTTCATCTCCTATACAGCAGGGAAAACTCAAGTTTTGCTTGTATGATATTCATAAATGATGCATCGGTGTAACTCACCCTTCATTTCTACATGCTTTTTACATACCTATCCATCACTTCAAGCACCGCCAGGCGCGGAAGCCGCACGTCCCCCAGGAACCTCCAAAGGTCAGGCAGCCGTAAATCAGTGGGATGTGTTGTCCTGGGAGCCTCACCACAGTGCTCTGAGCAGCAGAGAGAAGGAAAGGTGTGATTTTCAAAGGAATGTGAGCAAGTCGGACATCCCAGCAGGATTTCCACACTCAGATTCCCCAAGTTCCCAGCCCAGGAGCTCAGAGCTGGCTGCCCCAAAGCTGTCACCCATGGCTGCCGGCAGCCCATGGGGTAAAAACTTTGCTGGACCAGGTGTGGAACAGCCATGAGAGCTGTCTGGAACATTATTTCACTCTCCACATCAGTACTGGCTGAAGGGTACGTGTGGCCAATGTTCGAATTCTGCCCCAAGACAGACATTCAGGCTTCTCCTCCCTCTTGTTACCTTCCCAAGGAATCAAGGGGCAAGGCTCACCTGGTAAAATTCTGCGTTTCCACCTCAAATTCCTTCCCTTCTGCCACCTGCTGCCATTTTAGATGCAAAAACTAGACAACACACGGCACAAAAGGAAAAATTAGTAAACACTAAATTGCGCTTACAACTGAAAGGTTAGGAAAGAAAAGGGTATGGTCCTACGACAAGACACACTTCCAAACCTCTTTCAGAAACACACCTGTTTAGGTGAGTCAAACCATCTAGAATTGATGTTAGTAAATCAGCCACCTTCTTGAAGTTGCTTAGGCACCGGGGTTTTGAAAATTATCCCAGCTTCACTGAGATATTTGGGCAAAATTGTACAATAGAGAGGGGGAGACCCCTCCCTGGGTGAGAAAGGAAGCCTGTGTCCCACCAGCCGTGGCTGAGGATGGATGTTATGGGCCAGACCATGAATGCATTACCCCACATCATCAGGAACCACTCACCAGAGTCTGACTAAGTCAGTTTCACTAAATCTAATCAGTTTTGCCAAAGTCTGGAGTTTGGCCCCATCCTTAGTGAGCCATGGAGAGCCAAGGTCAGCCAGACCCACAGATGCTGGGGCAGAAGTGGCTCCGAGAAAGGAAGGATGCTCCCAGCTCCTCACACCACAACCAGGACTTTGTATGCTCGGTGCTCTCTGAAACATTCACCCAAATAATCAATTTCTGCAGAAAAGATAGGCCCACATCATTATCTGTCCTTTGCACTGCCAGGCAATGTATATTAAAATGTTTAAATAGAGAATACTGCAATAAATCCAGTTTTGATTTATTTTTTTGCCTTCTGGAAAGCATAAAAATAGAAGTGAATATAATAACCAATAAAAGATAAAATTCTCGTCTTCTTTCTTTTAAATTGAAGTTTACCTAAGTTACACAAATGCAGAATTTTAGCGGCACCTTTTACACTTCAAAGGATTTCCATGTTTATATTACCACCTTGATCGGTGGGATTTATTATTAAACTAATTCCATTTGCGGGAGCAAACCAGAGATACAGCAGTCTTCATTTTTGTGAGGTTTTTCTTCATAAAACATTTTCTGTTTGGCAGACAGAGGAAGGGAAACCACCACTCACCGAGCCCTACAGTTCATTTTATTGAACTCGTCAGAGCTTTGACTGAGCGGTGACTGGGATCAGGCTCTTGCCCGCATCCCACCCTGGGAAACACAACTGCTAAAATCACTGAGGGTGCCACGCCCACCGTGGTTACACGGCTTGCCTCACTCACTGGGGAGTCTCAGCCAGCTTGGGCAGAGGTTTGGGCTTGTAAATTCATGGGGAACAACCAGTGGTTACACCTGATGCAGTGATAGCCACCGCGCCGTAACAGCCCATGGTGTCCCACAAACACCATTTGGAAGTGCCCATCTCTATCTTGCAGAGCAATAGGAACACCCTGATCCTTAAAAAAAAAAAAAAAAAAAAAAAAGTAGCATTTAAAATGGGATATTCAGAAAAAAAAATATCACAGATTCACAAAATGCTATGGGGTTGGAAGGGACCTCTGGAGATCATCCAGTCCAACTCCCTGCCAGAGCAGGTCCACCCAGAGCAGGTCCTACAGGAACGTGTCCAGGTGGGGTTTGAATGTCTCCAGAAACTGAGACACCACCACCTCCCTGGGCAGCCTCTGCCAGGGCTCTGCCACCCTCAAAGTGAAGAAGTTCCTCCTCATGTTTAGGTGGAACTCCTTTGTGCCCATTGCCTCTTGTCCTGTCACTGGGCACCACTGAGAAAAGACCAGCCCCATCCTCCTGACACCCCCCCTTGAAGTATTTATAGGTGTTGATCAGATCCCCCCTCAGCCTTCTCTTCTCCAGACTAAAAAGCCCCAAGTCCCTCAGCCTTTCAAAGGAGCAGTGATGATGATAAATCTTTAGAGATCAGTGAAGATAAATCCATACAGACCACACTCGTGCCCTACCTACTCCAGTGTGGGGAGCGAGTCTGTCTCACCTGGTTTATGCTGCTCAGCCAGGGTGGCAAATGTCACCAGCAGTGACACAGTGTCCAGCAGCCATGCCCAACACAGTTAGCACCGAACCGTTTTGTTGTAATTACATATTTGAGAAAATAAACTAAAGTTATAAGTCACATCTTGCTTATACTAAAGCTCTCTTGGAATGGATGCCTTTATTTTGACATAACGGTATAAACTTATAACAATTCCTAATAAGAAAAAGAAGAGCAAAAGCTACATCAACCAGAACTTAACAGGGGTAAATCAACATAGTGCAATTAATCTTACTCCACTCGCCAAGGCTACTGCTAACCTTAAAATGACCTGTTAACCACACAATGACCTGTGGACTGACTTTCTCAAGCAGGTTGTCAAAGCCATCTGTGGCAATGAAGCACTGAAGTTCCCTGGGCCCCAAGTCACAAAATTAGGCTCCTTCCATTACTGGATCACCCAAGCATAATCTGAGAAGAAACACCAACATTAATTGCTCCCTCGGTCAGAGTTTACTTCTTGGGAGAGCATCCTCCAGCAGGATTTGCCCACGGAAAGGTTATGACGTGCAGAAGTGTCTCACAACGGTCCCCGGGAGGTGGGTTGGCACTCATTCCCTTAGTTATTAACAAATGTTTCCCTTGTCCTTGAGATCTTCCCATTAAATACACCCCTGTCTCCTGTAGAAAGCAAGCTTGACCTTTTCTATAGAATTAAGAGCCAATTTATTGCATATTTTAAATTCATAATGAGATCAAAAGGGATAATGCTAAGATGACCTGGAGATCAGCCCAAGACATGAGAGATAATTGTTTCCTTAATTGTGATGCCTGAATTAAATTACTTTTGCACTCTGTGTACTCAGATGAGATGTAAAACGGAGGTCTCGGCAGCCCGTGGTCATTAATACTCCACTGGCAGCTCTTGTGGGAGCCAAAGCCACCAAATCCCAGCCAGGGACAGCTGCATTCCACACATCGTTCCTAGGAATTGAATTTAATCCAGACTTTGCTCAGGTGGGGAAAAAAAAACAACATATATACAATATGAGATGCTTAGAGAAGGACCAGAGGCTGTACCCATCACTGCTTATGAAAGAAAATTTCTTAATCTAATCTGATATCTGAAGTCATTCATTTTTGCTTAGAAAACAAACGTTTTTCTTTCAGGCAGCCAGCTGTTCTGTATCAGGGGAAAATAAGCCACGTTGCTCGTAGGGTAAGTTTTGTCCAACGATAGAGATAGCTCCCAGAGAAACCTGTGAATTAGGGCTTATCTGGCACCCGCAGGCACGGGGACAAGTGCTCACTTGATGTAAAACCCAAGACATCAGACTTAAAAAAAAAAGGTTTACTTTACGAAGACTTGATAAATTATTGTCTAAGGTTTTAATGAGTGGAAAATCGATAGCTATAGGCTGGCTGGGTGCTTATAAATGATGTTAATGGATAAGCAGGCGTCCTGCTGGTTCCCTCACATCCCTCTGTAGCATGTAGACCACTTGGCAATTTCACTGAATTTCACTGAATTTCTAGAGTTGGAAGGGACCATAGAGATCATCTAGTCCAACTCCCCACCTTTTATAACACCTGTGGAGTGTTTATTAAGCACTCGCACTTATGTTTTCCAACTTTACTGTTTGCCCAGTGAGAATTTAATACACAAATAGGGAGCTACTTACTAATTGAGCATAGACAAGTCATGCTGGCTGAAACGCCCTTTCCTGGAACACGAGGCTCCAGCTCCAGGGATCAGTCACTGCTCTTCACCCCATCACTTGAAAGCTGCATCTTGGTCTTTTGTAGGAATCCTCTTTCCAAACAATAGGGGAAAACTAGAATTATTACACAGAATTGCAAGTATAAAGCCCCCAGCTAACAATCATCATTTCTTCTGGAAATACAGGTTAAAATTTCAAAACGTACCAGGAGATCTTGACTTGAGACCTCTGAAGAGTTCCCGATTTCCAGGAGCAGACACAAACCTGAGATGTTCCTATTCATGAGAGAGGTTTGGAAAGCACTGGACAGTGTTAATAGCACTCAAGGACAGACAGGTCTCACCACACTGCTCCAAAACTGCAGCGAGTTGGAGTCACAGGAGTTTTACAGTATTGTCACAGAGGCCTCTGGTTTCCTTCCCAACCACAAGAGAGACTGTTGGAAGCATCATGATGCTCCTGAAAGCATCACCGGGTCCAACCATCCCAACCACACCAAGCGATGCTTGAAGACATCGGCACTAGCAAGAGCCTTGATGGAGAGGGACTCATCACAGGAGAAGAGTCAGAGATCACTTAGACAGATCTGATCTATCAGTTAGTTTTTTGAGTTCTAATCAATAAATTTATGTATGTAAAATATTTAAGAAGTACAGATGGACTGTCAGTCAATACCCTACTACACTTAAAGTTAGTGTGAGATACAAAGATTATCCAGTAAGTTACTATACAAATCTTAAATGTTCCATGCATGCAAAAAATGTCACTTACCAACGCATCGATGCCTGGTGCCAGGTCAGGGATCTGGACAAATCAGAAATACAACCAGGCAAATGGACATGGCCGCATGAAGCTGCCTGTACCACAAAAGCTTTCCATGCTCCATCCTCATCCATAACCATATGGTGTTTCTCCATTGCTTTGCTTGAAGGGAGAACTTCTTCTTTCCCAAAATGCACAAAGACAACGCTACACAGTTTGTCTTGATTCTTCCATAACATGGGTATACTTGAAATAAAAGAAAATAAAATTCATTAACCAACAGATTCCTACCAAAACTCCAAGTTCAGATCCCCATAAAATGCCTCCAGCAGCAGATCAACCTCCCTGCTACTGCCTGTCACCACGGAAGAGTCCCACCGTGAACCTGCCAGCGAAATTCTCCCCCAGACTCAGCTAAAAAATTGAATTTCCCACTATTGTTATCCCAGGGATCTCTGGGCACGCTGCCTGATTTAGACGTACAAACTCCATTGCAACTCCAGAGCAGCAAGTCATTGTTTGCAGAGGGAAAAATTAATTCAGATTGAAGCTCCCCCCCAAAAAGCAGGTTTTATCACAACAATAATTTCTTATCAGAAAGGTAAACATCTCACCGAAAGCTGTCTGCGTTTGCATGCCATCATTTGAGCACAGGCTCTAAAATAGAAATCCATTCCACAGTCGACACCAAATCTTCTATCTCTCACCCTTTCTTTGTTTAATGACCCTGCCTCCTCGTTTGTCCCCAGTCGTCGGTGGGACAGGCAGCTCGAGCACCTGCACAGCACCAGGTCCCAATCGTAAATGCTGCTGCAGTGTAAGTGCCAGCCTGGGGGGTTTTCACCCATAAATAATTTGCCACTGGCCCTTTGCCGGCAAAGTGGTATTTTGAAACCATTCTCACTAGATGATTAGCTAATACTTGTTATGCCAGCAGCGTAAAAATTAGATGATTTGGCTTCGGATGGAAGTCAACCCTCTAATCAATGTGCTTTAGCTCATGCAATTCATATTGAATTTGTAAGTCCAACAATAACCGGTGAAGATTATGGTTCTGTACCTGACAGCTCACAACAGCTCTACAGTGACAGAGCTGGGGTTTGAATAACCTTTTAAAAATAGCCCTCTGCTATCCTCCTGAAAGAGTGAAGCAGCATTATTTGTAACGTGTTATTCCTATTGATCATTTGGCACAAGAGCAGATATGCAGCAAGGAACTAGTCATCCTGGAAGAAATATCCTCTCCCCTTTGTGGGGAGCAGGATCGCAGCCACCACAGCAGCACTTCCTTCACACCATGCGTTCTCCAGAGACTTGTCACAAATCACTGGTGATATGAGTTACTTGGCTTCTTCCAAAAACTTGGCTTTCATTGACCAAACATCCCAAGAGTTAAACACATACCCCATAGAGCAATGGTTTCTGCTTTGGCTGCAGAGATCCACTGCTGGACCAGCCCAAGAGTGACTGCAGAGCTTTAAATGACGTGAAAAAACAACAAGAAAACCCTTCAGACCACGTCAGTTAAGAATTTCCTTTGGTTACAGAGCACAGAACAGCATCCTTACCAGGTACCTGGTGCTGACTTCTCTAAGACCCACAGGGGACATCAGTCTTGAAGCAATTTCTTTGCAGAGGGAGTAGAAACATCTTTTATTCTTCTCAGACAGGAACTCTTACTGCCTTAACCCACCCCCAATTTCCCTGAATGATGAGAAAGCAACACACCAGCTGGTTTTAATGTTCATTGTGACAAGAGATTGCTTTGGCTCAAAATTTCTTTCAATAAGGGTTGAGGGTCCAACACAAGACTCCTTTGAGAGTCCCAACTGGAGGGAAACACTCAATGTTGCTGCCAGGTCCTGCCTTGCCTTGGCCATTAAAGCAAAGACAAGATGTGTGTGTGATGCCAGCCCTGAGGCTGCTGAGGAGTGTCTGCAGCCACGGTGTCATTCCATGTCAGTGATGAGGACACCAGCCACCACCATCACTGGCAGCGAGGGGCAGGAGAGCATTTCTCACAGTCACCTTCCCCTTCGTCCACAGCCCTCAGCACAGGTTGCAGAGGAAGGTGGATAAAGACATCGATAGGCTCATTACACTGCTTTTTATGCATTATTTATAAGTGGTTAAGAGTTTAGAACTGTTACAAACACCAGCAAATGCAAAGAGCATTCATTTTAAACAGTTTGTAATAGCTATCAAGTGGTTACAGCTTATATGATAAATAGCTTACGGATTTGCTGAGTTCTCCAACCTGCAAAAACAATTGATCATTCCATAAAAACATTAATGTGAAGTGCAACTGCAAGTTATTAACCTGAATATGAAAACGTACTTAAACCTTGTAAGAAGGCCCAATTAAAGATAGAGAAGACATAACAGCATGTCACTGCATTTTCGGCATAGGGGAGTCAAAGAATAAAGAATGAAAAGATAACATTAAAATGAATAATATATTAGCAACCTCTCGCATACGCCAGATTCCGAGCTCACACTGGTAGGCAGCCAAATTAAATCTACTGAATTGCATCAATTTACGCCTTTGCAAAGTGGGGGGGGTGGCCCCAGACAGATGCAAATAACTTTGCACGCCTGGTCTGGTGGCAATAGGAGTTGCTGGGGCAGATGAAGGAGCTGAGTGGGACGTTAAAAGGTCAGGCAGAGCCTCAGGTGGGAGCTGAAATGAATCTTCCAGGCGGGAAGAGCTACAGGGAGGTGACAGCCGGGGGGAAACTGGCTGTGTAAGCGGCTATGGGCAGGAATACGAGTACAGTAATGGGGTAAAAGGACCAGTTCATCTTTCCTTTTGCATCTTTCCTTATGCAACAGCATGTAGGTAGGGAAAGGAAGACTTTTTTACTGAAAATATAGCCATGAAGGCTTAATTTAAGATACTACAATGTCCCACAGCCCCAACGGTGGGGACATTGTGAGTGATGTGGAAGGAATGCCAGCTCAGGGAACACAAGAAGAGACAAAGTCGTTTCCTCTGCTGCCTGTGGTTGGGCTCACCCAGCACAAGGTCTCTCTAGGAGCCAGACACGGCCTCACACCCTCCTCGTGTCCGTGGCATCGCTGCCCCATGGACTAGGGATGGAGTGAATCCAGTAGCAAGGGAGCAACCCACCGGGTTTATCAGGAGAAGCAAGACACAAGGCTGGCATCAACCAATACCACTTTGCAGAGGCCAACAGAGCTCACCCCTGTCACCTGGTGAACATTCGTGCCCCCAGACACCCCCAAATTAGCGTGTGTGTGTGAGCACAGAGGGCTCCATCTCTGCCGCGCACACCCACCCTCTGCTCGTCACACCTCACGCCTTATAAATGCACTGAACACGTACACAAACTGCAAGCAAAAATGCCAGCTCCCCCTTTTCTACTCAGAACTGCATTTTTATTCATTTTCTCCAGGCAGAAGATACATTTTCATACACAGGGTGGTGGGAGCACACACAGAGGCGCGTGTTACACGTTCCCACCCACATGAACTAATGAGAAACCATTCAGATGGAAACGAGGAGATTGTATCTTACAGCTAACTGGGTAAATGGCATGGTGCGCTGAAACCTGGAATAATAAACCTGGAAGCAAAGTACAAAGAAGGATGAATATCAAGTAAATTAAAGGGTTTGCGGGAGGCTGATCGGAAAAAAAAAAAACCTACTCAGACAATTACCAGCAAAAAAATCCCCAAAGCCTCTAGGTGAAAGTCCAGCTTCAGAAGAGAAAGATGAAATGAAATCAGAGCAGAAAACAAGATTGGTGGTTGTAAAGAGTGGAGAAATCTGTTATAAATCAGATAAAGATGCTGAGGTCCCCAAGAGGATGCTCTCCGGTAGCATTCACCTACTGCAAGGAGGAAATAATTGCTCTGGAGGAGGTCAATGCAGAGCACTCAAAAGCCCATTAAACAATATAAACTGCATTAAAATGTGAAGCACCATCAGCACAGGTGAGTCTGGATTTCATTTGCTCACCCAGGCTTCAGAAAAGGGAAGACAAATGCCACCGCAGGAGGCCAAACACAAGGTCACCGGAGCGGGCACCACGGTCCCAGCTGCCACCGAGGAGCTCCCCCCGGTCCCCTCCTGCCCACATGAGTGAGGGGACACATGGCACCCCTGGAAACGGCCACCCAGACAGCAGTTCTACAACCAGCTGGGTTATGTTAGGGCTGGAGAACTGCAGCCGGGACCCAGGTCTGCTTGGAGGAGCCCCACAGCCCTCCTGCAGCATCATCTCTTGTCAACTGCTTGCAAACCCCCCAAAAAGTGTATTTTCCTTCAGCTGCATCTCATGGACCCTATAAAAACAAGTAGACCAGTTCACCACACCATAACCCCCGGTACCGATCAATAAAACGTAGTTTCGGTCTTTAGCCCTTTCTACTACAACACCATGTGTAAAAGACAGGTAGAAATTTAAAATAATCCCTAGATTTGAAAGCAGATGTGCAACCCCAGCTTCATTCAGGGAGCAGAGATAAGCACACAGGTCTGCAATAGCACCACCTAATTTGGGTCCATCCGCGTTTGCAATGTCAAGAGAAAAATTATCTTTTTCAACAGATTTGAGCACTTTTTTCCCAGTGCATCACCTTGACCACAGCTCCTGTCCCCACGCACGCACTTTCAACACGCCTTTTGACTCCACAGAGGAGCGGCTCCAGCCAAGTCTTCCAAGACACGAGCTCCTCCATTGATCTCACTGCATTATAAATAATTTCCATAGAAACTGGAAATATTCCCTAAACCAACAGAGGCTTCCTTATTTCCAGCAATTATCTTAAGGTCTGATTTGCATTTTAAATGTCACCTGTATAAATTAAAACTGTTTACCGCTAACACTGTCATTATTTCGAGTCATCTGGCAACAGCCAGCTACAGGGCTTTTTTTGTTTCCTCCAGAAAGCTCTACCACCAGAACATCCCCCAAAACGCTCGCTGGGGCCGGCTCCTCCAGACACCGGCGCCCGGCTCTTTCCGCAGGCAGTTAAACCATAAAACACTCCATTTTCCACCGCTCCCTTGCTAGTTCTGGCAGTGCAGCTACTTCAGAGCATCACCTGGGGTACATTTTGAAGCTGCTGCTGCAGATTTCACAGCTGATCTTCGCTGCTGAAAGGACAGATGGGTAACCAGAGTCTCCGGTATTTTCAGGCGTTGGTTTGGATTCTCCTACAGTCATTTTTTTTTCTTATACTAAACTTTTACGACAAACAGAAAGTCTTCTGCCCACTTGAAAAGTTTGGAAACCATTTAACTGAAATAAGGCAGGTAACCAACTGGCTGTGCCCCTAAACAAACAATTCTCAAACTGGTCGGCTCCCAGTTCAGACCAGTAGACCTCTACCGGTCCCCTGTGCACAGTGGTGGGGTAAGTCCTGAATTACGCTCCATCTCCTCTCCAGCCAGGTTCTGTCCCCTGGTTCACAGCCACCAGATCTGGCTCGAGGAAAATACTGCTTCTAATTTCAAACGCTAAAACCAGCAAAAGGCAAATTGTTCACTGAAATCCTGCTGATCCTGCACGTTTCACCCGCAGCCTCAAACCCTGACATCTGAGGAACATCTCCCCAGCATCTTACTATGACCAAAGTCCGTTGAAGCTCAATGTGTAGCTCCTGACCACCTGCAAAGATCCTCTGATGATTGGTTGGTAATCACATTCCCTCCCTTTTTGTTGTTGGGTTTTTTTTAATTATTATTATTATATCATTGTAACAACTTGCAACATTTTTCTTCAATTATTATTCTGGGTTTTTCCACCCTTCAGACAAATTCTGACAGTTTTACCCGTCTGCACCCGGGACTGAAAACGGAAGAGGAGCTGCTAAAATCTTGGCTCCTCCCTGGAAATTAAAAATTGGGAGGAGAAAGGCACTTACCTTCAACATTCACAAACCAAACCTTCAATTTAATCTCAGACCCCTGAGGTCTGAGACCCACCTCAGCATCCACATGTGCAGGGATGAAATGTTCCCACTCTTGTTTCTAATAAACAACAGCAAGGCTTTTGCACCTTCTTCTCAGCTGCAGAGTAAGCAGGTGCCCGAGCCCCACAAGGTTACCAGCTGATGTCCTTCAGCATAATTGTTCAGGAAAATTATTATTCTAAGGAAGTTTATGAAACGATTATTTTGTCCAACTTTCCAGTTCAGCTTAGAGATCAATCTGGGTGAACTAATTTCATCTCCCTAATGATTAAATGCTTCATATTAATATAACCCTGAGAAGCTGAGTTCAAGAAGCCTGGTTTTTTCATTCCCTGGAATAATTAGATCTTGAGAATAATTTTGTACCTCCTTGGCTTTCTCCAAGTTTGTTATTTCTTTAAAAAGCTTTCATGCACCTTCTGTTGCCATCTGTCCTAATCGGCAAACCAGCATTTTAGCTCTGGGTTTGCAGAGTAAATAAACTAGAAAAGCGATGAAGAGTGAGGCTGAGAGAGCTGAAGTGATTTACACCAGGATCCAGTCAGAAACACACACCGTTCCTTAAAAGCACATTTGAAAATATAGAAGTCAAGGTTGGGTTGGGTTTTTTTGCCACGTAAATCATCAAGGGAAAGAGATTTTGCCGAGTGGAAGACAGCTTTCCATAGACACAACCTCACAGCACAGCACTTGCTGACTTCCCAGCGCTGCTGGAGAAGCTTGGTGGCTCCCAGAAGATGATTTCCAACCTCCTGCAGTTGGTCCCTGCTCAGGACCAAGCAGTGAGAAAAGTTGTTAAACCCACGGATTTTTTCAGAAGTCAGGGAAATTAAATATAGGTGAGATTACTAAAATTAAGGAAGAGCAGAGCAGACACCTCTCTACCTACCAACACTCTCCACAGCAACACCAAGAAGATGGTCTTGAGGACCCGATGCCTACAAAACACACAGGGACTGGTTTTGTCCATATCAGAGAACTTCATGCAAAGCTCTAACTTAAAAACATATGTTATCTCAGGCTTTTATTCCCCTTTTCCTAAAGCTTATGCTGCAATTTCACACCACAAAGTCACCTGAAGTTTCCTTCATGGAGGATGTTTTCAACCAGTGATTTCACACCACAAAGTCACACACACACACACAGTCACCTGAGGTTTCCTTCATGGAGGATGTTTTCAACCAGTGGTGACAGGGGACTCTGCTGGAGCTGGAGGACAGCACTTGAGGTCTGACTGGACTCAATTCTTCCATATCTACTATGAAAATGTCACTTAAAAAGGAACACTGCACTTATTAAGAAGTCCCTGCAGCCAGACCAGCACCCTGGCACTTGAAAATGCTGCTCTGGGGCTTGGACCATGGTGCCCTGGACCAGACCAGTAACCAAAGCAAGCCCTTTGGTTGAAAACAGCCCAGAGCAGTGGAGCCAGTCTCCGCTGTGCTTAAAAAACCTCCCATTGCAGCTTTCTTTTTTAAGCTGTTAGAACTGATACAGAAGTTGTTAATTGTGTCTTTGTTTCCTTTGAGGGCCCTCAGCTCAATTAATTTGTATAATGCAACGAGGTTCCAGTTCAATCTTAATGACAAGGTCTCCCTTCACATACCGCCGATTCCAGCCAGCACTTAATTTTAATGATAGTTAAATGAGGAAAGGACAGTTCTATCCTGCACGCGCTCTGCTTAGGCAGCACAGTGTGAAATCTCCACCCTGATTTACAGCGCTGTAGATCTTATCTCTCAGACGTGAAGCTATGGCGGGGGATAAGTTAATTGCAGGGATTTTTATCAGGAAATATCGCTGAGGGCCTGGTGGGAGCCACTTTGTTTCACAGGGAGACATCCCACACGGCAAGGCCAGCTTCGTGCTGACCCGTAATCCCAGGATTTCTTGATACTTGCAGGAAACAGGATCAGAAGGTTCAGGAGTTTTTCTTTGAGTGGTTTTGGGATTAAATCCATGCATAGAGACAGGGGAATAGCATGGCAGAAAGCCCATCTTCCATGCGAATCACCACGTTTCTTCACGGTCTTTAACTGAAGAGAACATTAGGGTAGAGTGGCCATTATGCTCTCAACCCTGTTTGGGGTTTTTATGCAGGACCAGGACAAAAAGAGAAGAATAAAACAAAAAATATCAGATATTCATTTGTGCTCAATGCGAAAAAACTTTAAAAGTCAATAGTATGCAAAGTTCAGTGCTCTTTTTGAAAAAAGGAAGATATCCTTTCAACAAAAGGAAGATATCCTTTCAACATCTTCCGAGTTACATATATCAGACCATTTGTGTCTCTCTCAGCACCCGTCCTGGAGGGTCCACACAGGCTGCAGGGCTGCCCCCCTGCCTCTGCAGGAAAATCCACCAGAGCTCCTTTTCCAGCTTTCTCTGCCCATTCTCTATCTTTCCTTTTTTCTCCCCCTTCTTTTCTTCTGAGCGATTTTCATTTTGTAAACCTGGGTTCAGGAGGTCTCACAGGCCCCACTGACAGTGTGGCTAATTAGGATTGTGTTCATCGAGCCCAGCCATATAGTTCTTACAAACCAGGATTTGCACAAACTGCAAGAACCCAGGGTTGGAGTAGTCTCATCAATCGCTGCCTTTCTGATAAGCCACCACTTTACACAAATATATCACCCCAGATGAGCTCCAACCCCAGCATTACCCCTCCCCTCCTCAGCCATCCCAATTTCCAGCCCAGTATGAGCCCCTGGGTGGGATCTGGGTGGGATCCCCCTCAGCAGAACAGGGTGTCCCCCAACAGCAGCTCACCCCAAACTGCAGCCAAACACTGTTCTGTTTGGCTATAACGTGCCCTAATATGTTTTTGTTTAATTTACCTTTCATTTTTACAGTTATTACAAGGCAATGCAACTTCCATACGTGTGCATTCATTATCGTTCCGGTTATCCCTCCAGGAAATTATGCTGGAGAATGTGAGAACCAAAGATAAATTACTCATTGTAATTATAATGGCAGGCTCGCTGCTGCAACAGCCTGCAAGTTGCAACAGGGAGGCTGGAAAACAGACACAGGCTGCTCGCAGCCAGAGAAAATCAGATCCCACCCCAAAGCCTCACGACCAGGAAAACAGAAATAACACCACGACTGTGGCTCGCTCGGAGCCGGAGCATCGCACGGCGAAGGGTTACGGGCTGTCTCTCTGCTCAGAAAGGATTTCACATAAACAGATTAAAAATTAAATTGCTGTCGAGTGTTTACTCCAAAGGCTGCGCTCCTCTGTCTGTACATTCAGTGCAACTGGAACAAATTATTACTGATTGGGGGGGTTTTGTCCTTTTTTCAAGGTCTGAGTGAAACGTAACGGGTCACACTGACATCTTCCCTTGGCCGTGGAGTGCCCACGAGTCCTGAGACCAGCAGGGCTCCGAAAAACAGCATTTGCCCATCAGCACCAGGAGCATAAAAGCAACAGAAGAGCTTTTGCGTGTAAAGAAGCAAAAGCTTCTCCCTAAAGCCTCTTCCCTCACCTCCCAAGAAAATAAACCGCTCCTGCTTTTAAGCTGCAGTTGATACTCAGAATGCAAATGATAAAAGGCCCAAGAATCAAAAGTAAGTATACAACAACCAGTGCAACTTGCAAAGGGAATTAAACCTCCTCCCAGGGACCAAGAGCTGCCCTAGTGGCCAAGGAATAGGAGGCCACCGGGTCTCCCGGGACCTGGATTTCTGCAAAGGCTCTCAGTTCTTCCTTCCGCTCCACGACTGTAGCTGGAAGCATAAAATTACATTTTCTTTTTGACCAAGAACAGCATCAGTAAGAAGACCTCAGGGCACAGACCTCATACAAGTCCTTAATCTAACAGCAAGGTTTAGAATAGCCTTTAAAAATCATAACCTCTAAATTAAGGAGGCAAGTACACACAACCTCCAGTATTGATTAAAACGCCGCAGCTTTATCACCAGGTAATTGCTTCGAGATCGGTTTCTCTGCAGCAGCACAAGCCTCAAACCTCCTGAATAGGAAATTTTAATTTCAGGGTACTGCTAATTTATTATGCCAGTTACAGCTACATTATGAAAGCTAATGCCACATCTCTACACGTGTGACTTTTCTCTGAGGGGCTTCAGCTCAATTCATCCCCCCTGTTTCCAAGTGACAGGACCTGCCTTTTCCTCTCCCTGCTCTGCAATCCTGGGTTTATACTGGTTTGCACTCCCACCACCCTCCCGACACACCTGAGATGGTTTCACAGAATCTTCATGGTTGAAAAGGACCTTTGAGATCCCAGAGTCCCACCAAAAAAAACCCCCCAACAATCTCAGCCATTAACGTGCCCTCGGTCCTCACGCACTCCTGGCACCAGACTCACAAGATAAAAGTGATGTCCAGCCGTCGACATCACCACAGTGGCATCCTCAAACGTAGAAATAGCAAAGAAAAATTCCTCTTGTGGCATCAGATCAGAATTTCTTTCCATTTCCAGCCACCCATGCACTGAAGGCACCAAAACAGGCATGACGATGGGCAGCACCATCTGCAATAAGTGGTATTGGAGGAGTTGAAGTGGTGGAAGGACCTGCCCCCCAACATGGAAGGACCTGTCCCTCAGCATAGCCCTTGAGCAAATTACAGTTTTCAGAAGCCTTAAATCTGCATCTGCTATTTATCTACCTTTTTATCCATTTCTTAAAGAATCTGGGTTTCTTTGCAAAAACTGTTGGTTCTGCACTGGTAACAATCTGAGAGCTGTCGCACTACGACGGCATTTTTCAAACTATGGAGCAACTTACCCAGCAGTAATATTTTTTCCTTTGACCTTCTGTGATAGCTGGTGACACAATTACAGTAATTTATACAATGTTGAGGGGTTTAATTGCTATTTTACAGTCTTTCATCTTTATTTTAAAACTAAGGTGGCTACCACCAAAGGTAATTACTCCGGAATAAATGTTGAGCTGCCTAATAATTTTTTTTTTTATTTTCTACAATATTTTCTTTTTATACAGCAAAGCCCAGGACCCAGCAAAGTCAATACTAACAGCACCTGCTGACAGCAAAGGGGTATAAAAGTTTGGTGTATAAGTAAGTTTGGCGTATAAGTTTGTAAAACTTTATGCACGGTGTCATCAAGACTATTTCATAGGCCCCCCATATGACAAACTGTAGCGCTAAAGGAAAATAAACCTTCTCTTATTATGGTGATATTCAGCAGAAGCCACGGGGTGAGGAGGGATCCCACATCTGCCTGAAACTGCTGCCGTCAATAGCACGATTAATGTCACTTTTCCACTCTGGATTGCCATCAGAACTGTTTTTTTTACTTCCCCTGAGGCTGGGACACACCTGACACCTAGTTTTCTCTCCTTTTTATAGTTTGTATTTATCTAGTTTTTGTTTTCATGTTGCATCCACTTATATCTTTTTAATTATCCTTAAAATAGAGACTAGCATCTCCTTTCCCATCCCCAAAATCCCTCCACACTCTCCAGCTACATCTGTAAGTGTTCTGACACCAGGGTGCAACACATAAAAAGAGCTTCTCTGCTTTCTTTCAGTATTAAAGCCTCAAAACTTTTCCTGAAATGAGTTCAGTGAGATTTTACAGTAGCAAATCCCAGTGAAATCCCTGCCCCGGGACAAAGGAGGGAAAGGCTGAGGCAACACACGGCAAAATAGAGATGTGTCTCATCACATCCCTCCCGTGACACAGGAGGCAGCACCGCTCCAGCCAGCACTGACCTCTTCAAAACCATCTGGGACCCAAATTATGATGCACCAGAAAATATGAGATGCATTCAGACTGTGCTAAATTCTTCAAAACTCTCTCTTTTTTGTATTAGCGCCTTTGGGACAGAGGCAGGTGCAGCCCCAGAGACGGGACCAGCTCTTCGTCTACAGAGATTTTTCCTTTTTTTAATCTGTGAAAACTAATATACAGTGTATCAGACCAAAATTTTTTAATAGTAAGACAAAATGCCTGGAACAAATTGATTTTGCCGCTCCTGCATTTGTCATGCAGGAAGAGTTGTCCCTAATTAGATAATATTAGATTTCTTGGCTCACACAAAGCAATTCAGAAATAAGACTCTCGTTATTGATGGGACAAACCATACAAAGGAACCGAGCAGGGTTTAATAATGCAGAAAAATATTAAAGGGAGAAAGGTTTTAATTCTTAATAAGTAGATCCATGAGTTTCATTAACCAGCGTTCAAGACTTTTTTTTTTTTTAGGGTCGTTTTTATTACCTAATTAATTAAAGCCTGACCAATAAGATAGATTAATCTAATGGAATCGCATCTTGTATTAAGAGCAATACTAATTAATCACCCAACTGAAACATTGCTCACTGGCTGAAGAGAAATCTTTCCGGTGTTGAGCCAGAGAGACCACTGAAAAAGACAAGGAAAGGACGAGCAGAGAACATTTTTCTTCCCCAAAACATGGTCTGGGGGGGGAACTGGGAGGAGAAGGCAAAGGGAGGAGTGATGTGGGCCGTGACCCACACATGACATCACACCAGGTCTGGGATCACCCACAGTCAATAGAGACAAAAGCCAAATTCCAGTGTTTTGCTGGTTTAGAGCTTTTGCTGTCAGCAAAATCCCCTCCTTGCTGTGCCCACAGGAGTTACGTTTTGGTGCAGATGGTTTCCCAAGACAAAGGCAGCTGTGGATAAACCAAGACCGTACTGAAACACAGGAGAACCTATATATATATATATATATATATATATTTTAAATCAATGTGATCTCCATTCATACTTGAACTTCAATAAATCTCAGAATTAACACCAGACCTGTTCTCTTTCTCCTTATTGCACACTTTCAGCCAGCGCCAGATGCCAAGATTTCAGGCTGTTTTAAGGAGAGCCACCTCAGGAGCTGAGGAGTCATGAACCTTATCGAAGCATCCTCCGTTGCCACCCATGACACCCATTAGGACGATGTTTGCAATTAAAACAGGGTTTGAAGGATTCAGACGGCCACCTGGGGCTGTCCCCGTGTCTGAGGAGAACATCAGGTTCATAGAATCATTGAATGATTAGAGTTGGAAGGGACCTTAAAGATCATCGAGTTCCAATGCCCTACTGTGGGCAGGGACACCTCCCACCACATCAGGCTGCTGGTCCAGCCTGGTTTTGAACCCCTCCAGGGGAGAGGACGGGGACATTGCCACACATCCTGCTCCACAGGTGGCCGTACCGAAGCCCCTGGTGTCCACCGTGCCCCAGTCCACCAGCCAGCACCTCCAACACTATCACAGAGAGCAGCCACCAACCCCATGGAACTGCCACCAAAGTGTCACAGGTAACGTCACACAAAGGACTTCAGCCCATCAGCCTCCAGTCGTGCAATAGGTGCTGGTTGGGGCTTATATAGGGGGGGGGGGAAAAAAAAGAAAAAAAAAAGGAAAAAAAGGCTAGGAAAAAAATCCAACCCCAACTCTGTCGGATCTGATTTTTCTTTCACCAAATTAGGGATTAATTATTCTTACGACACTCCGCGAAGGACCGAACTGCCTGGTGAGAGCACATTAAAACAGCCAAAAGCCTGGTGATGCACAGAAAGCACAGATCCAGGCTGTACCTCGGTGTGTGTGTGTGCCACACGCAGCTGCGGGGATGGAAGCGAGAGGAAAGGAGGAGTAATTGTTTGAAAAAGAAAATTAAAAAATTAAAAACCAAAATCTGTAGCTACCGCATAATTTGTTTTTTCATTAAGCAGCATCCGAGAGCAAGGGGATATTTGCTCTATTAAAAATGCTTATTTAAAAAATCCATTTGGAGTTGTCACGGTGTGTGTGTGCCACACGCAGCTGCGGGGATGGAAGCGAGAGGAAAGGAGGAGTAATTGTTTGAAAAAGAAAATTAAAAAATTAAAAACCAAAATCTGTAGCTACCGCATAATTTGTTTTTTCATTAAGCAGCATCCGAGAGCAAGGGGATATTTGCTCTATTAAAAATGCTTATTTAAAAAATCCATTTGGAGTTAATTTTTCCTCCTGAAGGCTGCTTTAAAAATCGATCTCCTCTGTAAAAGAGGAAAAAGCAGTATTTTTTCAAAACAGAGTTTTGTCTTTCATCCAAAGTTAAGGAAATGCAGCTCCTTGACAAAACCATACAATGCCAGATTGCAAGCACTGCCATTATATATGAAGATAATCGATTCATGGTACTTTTCAAGAGCTATTAATGTTAAGAATTACTTATTACACCCAATGAACATTATCAAAAATTAATAGTATGCATATTGCCATTATTTTGAAAGCCTCTGGGCCTTACAGAGCAAGTAATTTCAATTATTCAAAAATATTAATAAAGTAAAATTGAATATTTTTTAACATTTCTCTAATCTGTTTTTTTTTTTTTTTCATGTTTTGAGTGTGCAAATGCTGCTGCACATTGTGCTCTGCCTCTAAAAATGTACAACGTCCTCCAAGGAGAGGTTGGCCAAGGGAGACATCAGGGATCCCTGTCCCCAGGGGCAGGAGAGGTCTTTCCCAGCCACACTGAGTGCTCCTCCCGTACATACATGTACGCTTTACATGTATTTTTCATTTGAAAGGGCAGGTGAAATAATTTGAATTCAAGTATCCACTTGATGAACACTCACATTGAGGCACAGAGCTGCCTCTCCGGGTGGGAAGAGAGATGGACAGGGAGGGAGGAAGGTCTAAACCTTCTGTAGCTCCTTCCCCAAACTGGTAAATCCACACCTGATCAAGCAGCACAGAGCGTGGCTGGTCCCAGCTTCTCCCAGTTCACCCAGTCACCGCGGCAGCTCCTACCCCAGGTCCATCACCCAGTGCCATCAGTAGCATTCCCATCTCTGACTTGCCCAGCTCACAGGAGGTCGGTGCATCTTCACCAGTTACGGGCTGGAAGTACCTTTTCACCTTTTCCAGCCTTATTAACACTGCCTAAATAAAATTTAAAAAAAAAGAGACTTTACAGAACATCTTAGAGTTACTATTTTAAGAATCAAACCTGCCATCTCCTCCTGGAAAATGAAAACAACCAACTCTCATGGCCAAATTGCCACGTTGTGCTAACGAGGCCGGAGCAGCTCTCCCAGGCTGTCCCCTGCTATAGCCAGGCAAAATATAAAAGCAAGAGAAATTGCATTATCTTTGCGGGAGGAAAAAAAAAAAAAAGATGCTTTTCAATATAATTTGTGCAAGCAAGTGGCCTTCTCAGCAGCATAAGGTAAGCAGGGGACAAACAAGGGAAAAGTAGTACAAAGCAGCTTTCAGCGAGTGCTCGCTGATCTCTTTTAGGTGAATAAACAGCACCAGTGGCGATGGGTGAAATAGAATTTCTCTCTAAAAGAAGTTTCAAGGAAGGACAAAGGTAAAGGTCTCTAGGAAGCAGAGGAGATGGTTTTTCCATGCCCGTGGGGAGAAGCCCAGTGAGGGACGGGCTCCTGGCAGCACACCACCTTTGCTTTTCACACTCAACTTTCCTCCAGAGTCCCCCCAAAGCAGCAGCATCACTCCACAAAGCCAGGGAACAGCATCTTCCAACCCTTCACCCCCAGGATCCTCGGGCTGTCTGGCTGCCACACGACAGACAGAAACTCTCCAACAGCGGCACAAGAGTGGTCTCTGGTGGAAGCAGATCAGATCTACAGCGTTGCCACCAAACGCCTGGGAGCCCAAGGCAAAGACCTTCCTCCACAGCCACCAGAAGTCACCCCTTTTTCAGCCACGCCACCAGGTCAGCCCGACGCATTCCACCCTAAAATAAAACAAAAAAAACAAGTTCTCACGCACATTTTAGGACTGACTTTAGATCTTTTATCACACACCATCTGGCCGTACTCAGATCTGCCAGAAAACAGAGAACGGGAAAAGGGGCTTTTCTGAGGTATTTTCTTAAAGGTGGAGTTCAAAGCAACCGCAGTCCAAACCCTCGGTCCCACTCCAGAGCTGTCACACCCCGAGCAACCAACTTCTCAGCAGCAGATCAGGAGGGCAGCCAAGATCAAGAAAGGCAGCAAACAGCAGCCGAGGGCAGCAACACCACTAGTAAATGTGCAACCACAGGGAAAACACCAGAGCTCGGGTTCTTTCCCCAAAAACCAAGATTTCAGCCCACTCACGCTTACTTCAGAATTGAGATTTAGAAGCCTGAGCCCAGAAAAAGTAGCATTAGATGGGCAAAAAAAATACCACCCAAAACTTCAGAGGAACTTTAAAAGCATTAAAAAAATCCAGCCACTCGTGTTCAATAGGTATTTCCTTGTGACTTGGAGTGTGATCAAGACAAACAGAAAGTGCCCTGTCAGCTTCAACGGCCTTTGGATCAGGACTACAAACCAGAAACCAACAGGAAAGATAACGTCCATCAGAGAAAACAAATCCAGGAGAAAAGAAAATAAGAGGGGGAAAAAAAAAATAAAAATCAAAGCCATGGCCAGAGAGTTTGTTTCTACTTTCCTGTTTTTTAAACACAGCAGGAGTGATTCCCAGGGCACAGCTCTCCACAGACCACGAGCCCAGGAAGGCTCTCAGTGCAGAATTCCCACCTGAACCAGGTTCCTCACGGACCAGCCTGGAGAAAGTGGCATTTGGGAGCAGCAGCAGGGATTACTCAGTGCCACCACACTTCATGTCTTCATTCCACATCAAACCAGTTTCAGCACAGGCTGCTCCTCCAGTCATTACACAGAAAAAAGGAAGAGAGGGATTTGGGGAAAAGAAAGCAGCTCTTTTGTTTTGGAGGTGGGGTGTTGGGCTTTTACCCCTGCACTAAGGAGCCATCCCTTGCTCTAACTAGATGAAAATCCAGCGTATGTAAGAAGGCATCTCATGTCTAGTACCCAAGGCAGATGAAGGTGGCAAGAAAGCTCCCACCAGACAGTAATCCCTTCTCCAAACCATTAATTATTTTGTGTGATATGGCTGAGAAGTCTCACTTCCCCCAGGGAAAATAAAAGCTATTTCTTGCTCACCTCAGTTACACCTTGTGGGTGTCCAGAACTGGAGAACTGATCGGGGACTTCTGCTACTGAAGAGAGAGGCCTTGAGCTCTTTGGATGGGCCAAATCAGGCGCAATTTGAATAAAAGCCACAAATCTGCTCATACGCAGATTTTGGATATATTTTTCCTTACTCACCCCTGCTCCCAGGTCTCCCTCAACTGCAGTTTCCCTGCCTGGTGTAATGGGAAACATCAGAAATACACAAATTCATCTTTGCCCTGCGCTTGGGAGATCCCCTGCAAGCTTCATGATGGCCTTACGAGAACTACACAACAAGAAAAACACACTTAAAAGTGGTCAAATACACTGTTTTTTAATGCAGATTTGTAAAATTTAAGCTCAGTTTTGAGAGTTCAGGACAGTTCATGAAAGAGCATTTGGTCTTCTTAAAAGTTTCCCATCCCCAATTAAATACTTCATGGAAGAACAACAATTAAGCATACATTGCATTTTTAATTAGGAAATATTTGATATTGCACATTATACCAAGAAATACAAAAGTCTGTTTCAGCACGTTATTCCAGCAGCGCTATCAATTTCATTTTGATATCATCGACTTTTATACAAAAGTTTTAATTTTAGTGCATAACACGTGCCCTGTCATTACAGAGTCAAAACGTTATTCAAAGCAATTTCTAAAACAAAGAGGAAGAAAAAATTGGCTCCTTAAAGAATACAAAAGCCTTTTACCACGACTTCAGCACCGGTTTCCTCGTAGACAAAACCCGTTCCTATGGAAAGCTGTGGGATCACCTTGGCAACACACACTGGGATGCAGTTTCTAACGAGGAGCTGACCATGGACTATTTGGCACTGGAATTAACGACCCAAATCACTGGGGGCTGAAAGGCTGCCAGACCTGCCCATGCTGTTCCTGATCTACAGCCACCTCTCCCAGTTCCAGACGACACATGAGAGAGAAAAACCACACTGGGCAGAGCTGTGCAACTTCGTTATAGTCATATATAATTCTCTGAAGAAAACTCTGAAACAGATTTCTGTGCATAACACATACCCGTGAGCAGGGTTCGGGCGCTTCAGAAGGCACAGAACACTGAGAGGTAACTGTAAGGTGTATTTTTGTTTGCATTCACCCATCCTCCTGCGCTTCTCTCCGTGTTTACGGACCGAAGCACACCTGCACGGCCCAGGCAACACTTACTGATTAAAAAGCTACACCTTGAACCTCTCCCCATAACTCTCTGGGTCATAACACCTTGATTTTATGGTTTGCTTGGAAATAGGCATCTAAGACATCCCAGCAATAGGTTTGCAAAGCAAATTCTACAGGGATGGGAAGCGCCAGCTGCCTCAAATATCAAGGCAACCGACTCTATTGCAATGTTTTGGGAAATCTTAATATATTTCCCCAATCCTCCCCCCTTTAAAATATACACAATAAGACTAAGAAGACAGGATTATTCTTATTATTTTTGTGCCTGAATACATGATACAACTATCATGGAAGAGAAGATTCTACAGTGAAGTCCCTGAGATGCAACTGTACACTAAAAGATTCAAACAACCTCTTCAGCACTAACTTCATAGTTATTAGAAATGTTTTGTGTTGCAACACGTGGTTTAAGAAAACCGATGTTGTTATAAGAAGGTGAAAATACAGCAGATCAAGTTTGCCCTTATATTTAAGCCTTAATTTAAAAGTAATTAATTCGAGAGTAACATTCAACTATTTCAATTGTAGTCAAAAGTAAAAAGCATGGAAGCAATGGGGAGCCACTAAAAAAATAATGTTATATTTAGAATGAGTTGATTTGGCCTCTGTTTTCATCCCCCAAAAGCCCTGCCTGAATTTAACTGCTTTCCTCCTGAACATTGCCAGACAGTTAGTTCCTCAAACATATCTGAGCTTTATCTAAAGATGGCGGGATGAAGCAACAGCATTTTTTCACCATTTTTGGAAGCAAAAGGCACAGTTTCCAGGTACAGTACACTCAGCACGGATGCCAGAGCCCTCCCCCTGCCATGATGGCACATACCCAGCTGGTGGCAGAGGGAAGCTGACATCCCAAGCATTTTTTGGCATGGGCACAGCAGTTGATATCCTTCCAGTATTGGTTGTTTTTTTTTTTTTAAAAAAAGGAAAATGTCATCTCCTATGTATATTACTTTTTCAGTTACTTGGGGATCCACTGTATTTTGTGACCAGCTAATCAGAAATACTTTATCCACCTTCCCAAGCAAGCTCAGTTTTTCCTGCTAGTGAAGAAAACATAAGGCACTAATATATTAACGCTGTCAGGAATGTGAAATAGTTTGTTCTTCATGTACTGTTACACCAGTTCTTAGCAGCATCTCTCCTGAAAAGGCACTTAATACATGAGAAACAATGAAACTTTTGGAACTTCTGCTCAGCTAAAGCTACATCAAGTCATCTGCTCAGACAGCTGAGTGGCTTCGCAATTTCCCCTTCCCTCCCCCCACTCCTTTACAAAAAAAGGCACCTGATTTATCACTGGTTTCTGTAGCCACAGGTGCTTGCGACCATGCAGTTCTACACATGTGAGGGATGGGGTGATTATACTGGTATCTTGAAAAGATAACTCCTGATCATATAAGAAGCTACTATTCTAGCTACAGCGGTTTTGTTTCAGCAAAACCCACTACCAGTGGGTTCCTACCTGAGTAGTTCTTAAGGTTGTGTATTGCTAGTCAGAATGATTAAACTTGGTGTAAGAAATTGCACTTTCCCATTCCTTCCCCAAACCCAAGATAATTTCAAATTAAATACTAGACCCTTTTCTAAAGGGACATTTGTAATACAGCTACAAAGAGGTAGCTAAGTGGCACGTGCCAATTTTCTTTTCTTTCTTTCTTTTTTTTTTTTCCCCAAAGTATATTCAGCCTTCATTTGCAACAACATTTTTCAGAGGAAGTCTTAAAACAACAAATCTCTATTCAGGTGGCACTTGGAGTTACCACAGTTCAGAAGACAGAACTCCTAAGAGAACTTGGTCTCCCTTCACGTCCAGGGTTGACAACGAAGAGGCACGGGGGGTGCCCAAGTGACCCAGCGGGGTCAGCAGGGGTGTAGCTGAAGAGGGAAGGAATGGTGACAGGCTCCTCCTGGTAGAAGTGACTGGGAAGAACTGTTCAGATCAAGCCCACCATCCGATCGATCTGCCTCATGTAGTTACTCTTCAAGGGCAGTAGGTACCTCCTCTCGTCAGGAACTCTGTTACACTGTCAACAAAAGGAGAATATTTGTAAGGACTCCGATAGGAAAAGAGGTGACCCCGTTCCCTCTGCAACCCAGCAGGCATCACTAACCAGAAGTTTGCTGCCAAGTACAGAAAATTGTACCCAACAGGGCTTTTGGTCCCAGCCCTCCCTCGCTCTGTGCAAACCGCAGCACAAAGCCCAGAAATGAACAGCAAGTGTTTCCTTCCAAACACACGCCAAACTACTGCAGCTTGTTATTCAACTGAGGCTGCCTTCACTATGACAACTGTGAATGTTTTTTTTTAAAATAATGCTCTTTTTTTTTTCTGCAGGACTTGGGGGAGGAGGAAAGAAACCACGCTACAACCTACTAGTAGAGATTTTAAAAAATTGTTCTCTATTAACCACGTATCTGTTTCAGTTGGTGACAGGCACTGGATCCATAGCTCTGTACTCTTTGGGTGCCTGGGTAAGAAAGGTCACCTTTACAGGCCTCAAAACCATTCTGAGGGGAAAAAAAAGGTCTTTTTAAATGAAGCTCTGCATTTCTCTTTCCCCATCACAGCAACATTGGAAGATTTTAAGGGCAAAGAAAAGGGGAAGGGGAAAAAAAGAATTGGAAATAGATTAACAAAGAACAAACTAATTGCTGCAAAATAACTAAAAGGGGACACCTTCAATGTAATCACTCTCCCCTTACCCTCACCCATTCACTCTGCTACTGAAAGTGTTTTTCACAAGGGAGGTTCTCAGATATTTGACATTTATAAAGGCAACACTGCAGAACCCTAAAGCAACACTTCCAAATGGCTCTTCTACTGCCTAACCCAGTTCCACACACATCCCTTCTCCAGCACAGAACCAGGCCCACTCATATTCCTTACGTTAGAACTGAAGTTGACAGCCTTGAACTCATTTGGTTTAATTTTTTCTGCGCTGTCCTCTTCTCCAGGGAGGATGTCTTGCCACAGCGAGTTACGGAAACGTTCGTCCACAGACACAATATGTCCCTCAGTAGTAAACATATACTTATTTCCAGATTTATGCAGTGGATTCTCTTCATCAAACAACTAAAGAAGAGATGGGAGAGAGAGCTATAGTATGTGTGCAATAATCTTCACGTGCCATCAGCAGTAAGTTAAAACACACGCACTCATGCATTTAGAGGATCCTGCAAAAAGCACACTTTTTAGTGCTAAATGGGTAACTACTACTAAGGCAAATGGAAATAAATAGTTTTAATCCAAGTGATTTATTTTAACAGTTAAAGGAGAAGAGCAAAAGCAAAACTTCTCACACAACATAAACTGCCCTGCATTTCTAGCCTGGCATCCGCTGTTTCCATTCAGCCACAGATTTATTTGTTTTTCTACTCTAGAGGAGATTGAGAACAGTAGCTTAAGCAGCATTGGCTCAAATGCTTTCTCCTGTGAGTGCCAAAGCCTGATGGGGAGAAATTGGAGGCTGCTGCAAGGCAGGCAAAATGGCTACAAGCAGTAATTTAGCTCAGAGCTGAGCAGTAGCCTCAGCCTCGCTTCCTCTCCTTTCCAGTTCCCCCCAAAAAGAGCTGCCAGCTCTCCAGCCAGCAGCTTCCCAAACCTCCATGATCAGGGAAGAGTCAAAGAAAGAAAAGCAGCACATTCTCCGATACCTAAATCCCTCTCTTCCCTCAAGCACAGCATAGTTTCTAATTAACAGCATCCTGCCTCCTCGTCGTGCCGCGTTTGCGCACAGTGCATGCCAAGAGAGTTTATCTGAAATGAAGAACATGTACATACCAGGTACAAATATTTACACGTTTCACTAAGGAAAAAGCTCTCCATTCGATCTTCTTTTGTCTTCTCCACGACGTGGTGTAAGGTGGCGTAGCCACACCTGCAAGAGGTAAGATTAGTTTGGGCTTAGTTCCCCCACATTCTGATCTTGAAGCGCTCCCTGGATACTCCTGCACTTCAGCCCCCTGGGGTGAAGCTAAAATGAAACAAGTCTCAAGCACCTATTCCTGGTTTCTGGCATTCTGATGAGACTGGAATCATCGACCCTGTGGTCAATGCCAACAGTTGAATAAAAATTCAGTCTTCTCTCTGAGTAATGCAAGAAGTTCAGATACTCAGCATTACAGTCAGGATTCACTTCTACTGCCTTCAGATGAAAGCAGATGCTGTTGCTGATCAATCTCAGAGGCCATCCCTCCAACTTACTTAAACACCATGAGACCAGAAATATCCTTGCAGGTTCCACAGGAAAAAAAAAACCACACTACTAATTTTACCAGTTTTTAGCAACTGATCATCAACAATGCATTTTGAAAAGTAGCTATAAAATTCTGAAGGCATGAAGCTATCACTGGACTGTAATTTCGTTTTCAGATGAGAAAGAAGTAATTGCTCAATAAATAAATCATCACTTGTGGCTTTCTGGTTTACCTACATTTGATAGATTGGATTCTATATAATATTTATAGAATAAAGTACATGTACACAGCAGTGAGAGAAGACAAAGAAGACTGAAAACTGACTTTGCTTTTGTATATTTTTCCAAACTCTGCAGAATATCCATTCCCACATGAAGGTAAAATGGGTTCTTTGTGGCCTAAATAAGGAAGACAGACAAGAGTTAGAGTCAGCGATTTTGAAATCTCGTAAAAATAACACTTAGAACAAAGGCCTAAGCAGCACCAGATTCTTGTGTACTACAGTAAACTGATCTTTATAGGAACATCACTTAGATTACTCTGTGCAAGCCTCTCACATTTGCTTTAGTGCAAATCCTAATAAAACTTGTAGTAAATTCAAACTCTTTGATAGCTTTCTTGCAGCCAGGAAGTTATTTTCATTTACTGTATCTTCTGCCAGATGGAGACTGTGCCCAGACAATATAGCAAAGAAAGCTATTACATTTACTTCAGCAATTTCTATTAAGAAGTCTCTACCTTGTAAAAATGTGCCAGCTATTTTTTGAAAAGGTTGTTTAGTCTCACTTTTGTCTGTCTTATAAAAAGGGCTATTTTTTTTAAGCAAACAACACAGCAACTACATTGCATTACAATGCAGTGCCCAAACAGAGACCTCTGTATAAGAAGAGGCAGATCCAGAGGCACCACATTTTAGCAGCTCAGAGGGTAGGAAAAATGACTTTCTGAACGGAACCGTTTTTTGCCAAAATATGAGCTGTAAGCTCAGAAAAGTCAAGTACCTGATAAAGAAGATATGTGGATTCCACTAACTCTGGCCTCAGCGGATAAAAGGGAACATCGGGCGCTTGCAATTGCCAGTTGTATCTTTCTGGGAGAGCTCCGTATCGTTTCCATATGGCATAATAAAAAGCATGGAGACAAATAGCATCTTCCACATCTCCTATCAACACCTATGGCATAACAACAGCTGTAAACACGCCCGTGAAATACTGCAAGCCAGAAAATTGCTTCCAGCTCTGTATCAGAGCATGCCACGTAATAAAACACTCCCCTCATAAGGGGAGACAAAAATATAATCCACCCACCCCCCCAGAAAAGCTGATGTATTAATTTCTTCACACTAAAAGCTTCAGCAGAGCTCACCTTCACAGCATGGTATACAAATGGTGAGGTTAAAGGAGAAAAAACTAAAAGTAAGTCAAATCTAGCAGAGAGCAGGCCAGGCCTTCCAATATCATTACGCTGATGGAGAAGCTGAACTGCCCAAAGACTCTCCTATCAGAGCAGCCAGATGTGAACTCACGGTTTGAAGCTCATCTCAAAAGAGATGCTCAGACTCATTCACAGCCCAGGATTGGAACGAGCCTCTCTGACACCCCTCTACTGTGTCATTCAGTCTGTAGCAGAATGAAAGTTTACCTGTAGCCCAGGAAAAAAGGCTTGCAAAGAGTCAATCCACGTGTTCATCAGCTGTCCTGTCAGCATGTTCACATTCACGTACAGAGGAGGGTCACCCTCCCCTTCATTGCAAGCTTCTCGACTGCCAAGTAACAATAAGCACGTGTAAGTATTCACTATTTTAGAAGAACACACTGCACGTTTCATTTCACACCTCTGCCACCAGCAAAGAGAATGAGCCATGGATTTGTGTAACAAAGCCATTTTGAAAAGAACCAAAATGTCAGTCAGGCTTCTCAGAAAAATTAATTCACCAAGGCATGCACATCATATCCTTAAGTGATGTCATAGAATCTCGACCAAGAAGTCATGCCAGGTAAGATCAGGCCTTAAAAAGTACTAAACTAACCAATTTAATACATTTCCTTTTGAAGAACCAAAGTGTCAGTCAGGCTTCTCCGAAAAAATTAATTCACCAAGGCATGCACATCATATCCTTAAGTGATGTCATAGAATCTCGACCAAGAAGTCATGCCAGGTAAGATCAGGCCTTAAAAAGTACTAAACTAACCAATTTAATACATTTCCTTTTCAGTTCTACAGCCAGTTTAGTTTCTTTGCAGCAACAATGCTGTTCAGTTGACTAAGGAGAGAAAGGAACATTAAAATTTATTGCCATGGTGACTACCACGGAAGTAAGATTTTGGTTTTTAAAGAAAAAAAAAAAAAGAGAAAACATATTTTCTCGACCGTGACACAAAACACTATACAATCTCTTTTATCTTGCTGGAGTACTCAAATAACTCAAGTATCAAATAACATACCCTCTTCTTAAGTGGTTCTGAATGTTCCGATAAGCATCATTGAACATCTCCAAGTCTTCCTTTTCTCCAAAGAGGATGTAAGATTTCAGCAGGTATTCGTAGAACGAATCCGACCCTGCTCCCAGGCCACTCTGCTTTCCAACCCAATGGCCAGTCTGAATATTCACAACATTTCCTTTCAGAACAGACAAAAAGTTTAGTCTAAAGTTGCAAAGCACATCAAGAAAAATAAGAACCAGAAGTTAGAAAAACTACATCTTCAAAAAGTCTTAAAGAGGAATGACCAAAGATTACTAGCCAAATAAAGTGTTACAGTACATGAGCACACACGCACAGTTATTGTAAGTACTTTAGTTATCTGTCAATCTAAATTATGTTAATGGGGATACAAATGCAAGAACTTTAGTTTCATTTCCCAGTTTCATGAAAAATTTGTCTTTGGAAACTTGAGCCCTAAAGAAGTCTTTCAGATACTCCATTTTTCTTACAAAATTACAAAGTGTCATTTGGTCAGCACAAGCCAGGAGTACACAGGAAGAGCATGACTTCAGTTTATCAGTGACAAAAGTCCATGGTACACAACAGAAACCTGTAGCACGATGGCATTTGGCTACAGCAGAGTGAGAGGGGTTAAACCAGGGAGCCAGTCAACACAGCATCACCTGGGAAGAGATTACCCAGCAGTCCGGTGTTGTTGTTCCGGAGGCTCCAGAGGGCTTTGACGGCTCTCCTGGCCACCCACTCGAAGGTGGAATCACCAAGCAGCCTGCTGAGGATGCCAAACTCCACCAGCAAGGAACCAGCTCCTGCAGTACAAGTTTCATTATTGCTGTCTGGAGGTACCCCCTTCTTCAGATTCACCTGGGAAGCAAGTAGAGAGAGAGAATTCACAGCACGCAAGCAGGTACATCCCACACACCCCTGCTCTCACCTGCAGTATAATGTTCATTATAAAGCTTTTGTATTAATGTTTGCAATATGTAGTGTGCAACGTGCACGTAGTTAGAAAGGCAGTGTATCACTGCTTGGTCAAAAAGCCTTCCTGAAGTATCCCTGAAATTAATCTTCCAATTTTATAACATCATCCTAATTTAGTTACTCATAGAATCATAGAATAGTTTGGGTTGGAAGGGACCTTAAAGATCATCCACTTCCACCTCCCTGCCCTGGGCAGGGACACCTCCCACCAGAGCAGGTTGCTCAAAGCCCTGTCCAACCTGGTCTTGTACTTGTTAATCCTTCCAAATTTCAGTCCACTTTTTCATCATTTCTGCTGATCTTTCAAGGGTGATGCAAGCACTGCTCCCCCTTGCTTAGTGCTCTTGAAACCAAGAGTTTCCTCAGTGAATACTCCTCAAGTTCCCCTCGGTGTTCTGTTCCGTGGGGAAGTTACACCACCCTCAGCTACTCCAAACAGAAGTGAAAGATCATGTCTCTGCAGCCAGACAGGTCTGAAGGAAAAGCAGAGCTGCTGTCCCCAAAAATTAGAAGTAGTCAGGCAAGTGCTAATTACTTTTAGAGTTTAGAGTTGTTCCACTAAAACTAACATCCTTCTCCTTGAAAATTGCATCTGTTTAAAACGAGGGTCTTTCAAGGGTGATGCAAGCACTGCTCCCCCTTGCTTAGTGCTCTTGAAACCAAGAGTTTCCTCAGTGAATACTCCTCAAGTTCCCCTCGGTGTTCTGTTCCGTGGGGAAGTTACACCACCCTCAGCTACTCCAAACAGAAGTGAAAGATCATGTCTCTGCAGCCAGACAGGTCTGAAGGAAAAGCAGAGCTGCTGTCCCCAAAAATTAGAAGTAGTCAGGCAAGTGCTAATTACTTTTAGAGTTTAGAGTTGTTCCACTAAAACTAACATCCTTCTCCTTGAAAATTGCATCTGTTTAAAACGAGGGGACGCGGTATTCAAGAATATCACAGTATTCCTGAGTACTCACTGAGCAGCATTTGAGAAAGTTACGAATTCTGATCCCAGTATGACAAATGAGTTTCATTTTATCACAGTACCAAGTCAGCTCAGACTCATTCACAGCCCAGGATTGGAACGAGCCTCTCTGACACCCCTCTACTGTGTCATTCAGTCTGTAGCAGAATGAAAGTTTACCTGTAGCCCAGGAAAAAAGGCTTGCAAAGAGTCAATCCACGTGTTCATCAGCTGTCCTGTCAGCATGTTCACATTCACGTACAGAGGAGGGTCACCCTCCCCTTCATTGCAAGCTTCTCGACTGCCAAGTAACAATAAGCACGTGTAAGTATTCACTATTTTAGAAGAACACACTGCACGTTTCATTTCACACCTCTGCCACCAGCAAAGAGAATGAGCCATGGATTTGTGTAACAAAGCCATTTTGAAAAGAACCAAAATGTCAGTCAGGCTTCTCAGAAAAATTAATTCACCAAGGCATGCACATCATATCCTTAAGTGATGTCATAGAATCTCGACCAAGAAGTCATGCCAGGTAAGATCAGGCCTTAAAAAGTACTAAACTAACCAATTTAATACATTTCCTTTTCAGTTCTACAGCCAGTTTAGTTTCTTTGCAGCAACAATGCTGTTCAGTTGACTAAGGAGAGAAAGGAACATTAAAATTTATTGCCATGGTGACTACCACGGAAGTAAGATTTTGGTTTTTAAAGAAAAAAAAAAAAAGAGAAAACATATTTTCTCGACCGTGACACAAAACACTATACAATCTCTTTTATCTTGCTGGAGTACTCAAATAACTCAAGTATCAAATAACATACCCTCTTCTTAAGTGGTTCTGAATGTTCCGATAAGCATCATTGAACATCTCCAAGTCTTCCTTTTCTCCAAAGAGGATGTAAGATTTCAGCAGGTATTCGTAGAACGAATCCGACCCTGCTCCCAGGCCACTCTGCTTTCCAACCCAATGGCCAGTCTGAATATTCACAACATTTCCTTTCAGAACAGACAAAAAGTTTAGTCTAAAGTTGCAAAGCACATCAAGAAAAATAAGAACCAGAAGTTAGAAAAACTACATCTTCAAAAAGTCTTAAAGAGGAATGACCAAAGATTACTAGCCAAATAAAGTGTTACAGTACATGAGCACACACGCACAGTTATTGTAAGTACTTTAGTTATCTGTCAATCTAAATTATGTTAATGGGGATACAAATGCAAGAACTTTAGTTTCATTTCCCAGTTTCATGAAAAATTTGTCTTTGGAAACTTGAGCCCTAAAGAAGTCTTTCAGATACTCCATTTTTCTTACAAAATTACAAAGTGTCATTTGGTCAGCACAAGCCAGGAGTACACAGGAAGAGCATGACTTCAGTTTATCAGTGACAAAAGTCCATGGTACACAACAGAAACCTGTAGCACGATGGCATTTGGCTACAGCAGAGTGAGAGGGGTTAAACCAGGGAGCCAGTCAACACAGCATCACCTGGGAAGAGATTACCCAGCAGTCCGGTGTTGTTGTTCCGGAGGCTCCAGAGGGCTTTGACGGCTCTCCTGGCCACCCACTCGAAGGTGGAATCACCAAGCAGCCTGCTGAGGATGCCAAACTCCACCAGCAAGGAACCAGCTCCTGCAGTACAAGTTTCATTATTGCTGTCTGGAGGTACCCCCTTCTTCAGATTCACCTGGGAAGCAAGTAGAGAGAGAGAGTTCACAGCACGCAAGCAGGTACATCCCACACACCCCTGCTCTCACCTGCAGTATAATGTTCATTATAAAGCTTTTGTATTAATGTTTGCAATATGTAGTGTGCAACGTGCACGTAGTTAGAAAGGCAGTGTATCACTGCTTGGTCAAAAAGCCTTCCTGAAGTATCCCTGAAATTAATCTTCCAATTTTATAACATCATCCTAATTTAGTTACTCATAGAATCATAGAATAGTTTGGGTTGGAAGGGACCTTAAAGATCATCCACTTCCACCTCCCTGCCCTGGGCAGGGACACCTCCCACCAGAGCAGGTTGCTCAAAGCCCTGTCCAACCTGGTCTTGTACTTGTTAATCCTTCCAAATTTCAGTCCACTTTTTCATCATTTCTGCTGATCTTTCAAGGGTGATGCAAGCACTGCTCCCCCTTGCTTAGTGCTCTTGAAACCAAGAGTTTCCTCAGTGAACACTCCTCAAGTTCCCCTGGGTGTTCTGTTCCGTGGGGAAGTCACACCACCCTCAGCTACTCCAAACAGAAGTGAAAGATCATGTCTCTGCAGCCAGACAGGTCTGAAGGAAAAGCAGAGCTGCTGTCCCCAAAAATTAGAAGTAGTCAGGCAAGTGCTAATTACTTTTAGAGTTTAGAGTTGTTCCACTAAAACTAACATCCTTCTCCTTGAAAATTGCATCTGTTTAAAACGAGGGGACGCGGTATTCAAGAATATCACAGTATTCCTGAGTACTCACTGAGCAGCATTTGAGAAAGTTACGAATTCTGATCCCAGTATGACAAATGAGTTTCATTTTATCACAGTACCAAGTCACTTTCCTAGGCTATTTGCCTTTACAGTGTTTCTTTTTAACCTTCTTAATGACAGCACTGTTTGTTGCTCCATGATATATAGGAAGAAAGTGCAGGGCAGGGCACGTTCCAGCCAAACAAATGACTACTGACCCGAAGGGAACAACATATACCTCCTGAAAAAACAGGCTAAAGAAAATATTTATTAAACATAAGGAGCAGTTTATGTATCATGTCACCATAACTTGGCACACTTTGCTCCCCACACCTTTTTAACATAGTTTAGAGCAGGTTCAATACCCCAAGTGCACATATAAAGGCACACACAGGGCACAGAATTCAAGTTGCAGGACAGACAAATTACTACTTTTAGATTATCTGCCCCCCGTGTCGGTGTGCTCACTTACCCGGGGATATGGAATTCCAGTTTTGGTGTTCTCAAAGGCTGGAAGCAGCCTCACTGCCAGGTCATGAGCCATGTGCAGCAGCTCATTGTCATAATCCTTAATGGTCATATCACCAAAAGGCTGTTTGGTGTCTGTAATTATGATGTGGGCAGAAAGAAGGCTTCCCAAAACCCTGCAGGGAAAAAAGAAAAGATCTTCAGTTTTAAAATCTGCTCTGAACCTAGCTCTTCAGCTAAACCCTTATGAGTGTGATGTTGAACAGAAATATTACTTTGTGCACCTTATATGCACTACAGAAAAATCTGCTTATTTCCCCACCGGTAGCAAAAACATCTAGAAGCCACGTTGCTTGTCACCCACAGTAATCCCAACATCCAATTCTGCAAAATTTACCTAACTCAGTATCTCCTCACCATTTACTAAGTCTATTTATGAAGGCAGACCTCCTCACCCCTGCAAATGGCAGTAAGGTTGTTACGTGAACTCAGCATTCAGAAAAAAGAAAGACTAGTCAAGTTGAGCAGCAATTGAATAAAGTGTTTAAGATATGCAGAAAATGAAGCCATTTAAAATCAGACTGTATCTTAGACTCATCTCCACTACAGACAGGCCTGTTTTCTCATCTAAAAGGAAAGTGAAAGCAAGCAGAAGGTCCATGGAAGAAAACCAGAAAAGGGAAAGCCTGTCAGCAGAGCTGTTTGCTGTGCTCAGATCCGAGTCTCTGCTGCAAGAAGAACAAAAAAGCAGCAGTCTGCAAACCACACACTGCTGAGACCCCCCTGTATCACTGCTTCATGCCACGTGTGCTTCATTAAAAGTGTTTCAATTATGAAAGCATAGAATATTTTCATAAACGGTTAAAAACCAACTTACTCAAGGAACAGTCATGGAATAAAGCCTACCAAAAGTATCCTTATTAATGATTTCACTGTGACTCTCTCATATATGAATACCAAGTCGTTAACCTTATTGCTATTTTAAAGGCAGAAACTCAGAGGGACGTACCTGATTGTTGCCTCAAAAACTTGGACCGTTGAGTCTTTATCAAATGAAACCGTGTCAATCACCAACTTCACTGCTTTCTGGAATTCTGAGGAGTTTCCCATTACCTTTTTACATAAAAAACAAAGACTGTTTTGTCTAATTGTTGCTTCAGAAGAAGGGTGGGGAAGAGAATGGTGAGTTCACATTTTAGACCAACAGTCACATTAATGAGATACAGAAGAGAGTATTTCAAGCTCTTACTAAAAAGACTTTCCAAAAAGTTACCAATCCTACTGACATGTAAAAGCACATTTCCTTAAAACAAGGAAACCCACAAAGACACATTTTTGGCCATTATACTAACCTATCCCCTCACGTATTCTTCCACTCCCAGCATCAGCCTTGTGGTTGATCTCTTACAACATGAGTCTAAAAACTCTTAAGAACCACCCCACAGAGTGTTTTAACTGCTTATCAACTGGATAAGTTTAGCTGAAAAGGTAACACAATTTGCAGAACAATGAAGTCTGATTTGACATTAATTTGACCAGGGGAGTACAACCTTTTGAGTTCTTGACTTGACACTGCACTCCATGCCCAGGAGTTTTGTTGGGCCAGTTTTCTATAGGTACACCCCAACAGCTGATTTCCACTACACCCAGACAGACATTCAGCCCCAGCTTCAAGGAAGCAGAAACTCGGAAGGAACACACAGGTTCCCACTTGCATAAGCTCATGATGAGGCTGGAAACCCAGCTCTTTAACCATCAAAACACCATGCATCAGTTTGTCTGCTCTCTCCAATACCCAGACCCAGTGGGAAAGCATTCACACAGATCTGAGAGGACGAAGAGCAAACCAGGCCTTCACCACACAGAAGCTTCTGAAACACAAGAGACTCTAGGAACCAGAAGTTTTATATTTGAGAAAAAGTTATGTACTGCTGTACAAGGTACGGATAGGACTCTGAGGACAGGAAGGGAACTGTCGGGCCATGCCACCATCAGAGCACAGATGGTGTGTGTTTACATCACAGCTGGTGATGTAAAGAAACTGCTGTTTCTTTAACAGAAACCAACTTTTTCCTCACTTCCTCCTTTCAGTTCTGTTCGTTGCTGCCACGTTCGGTTGCAACCGTCTCCCCGCAGAGCTGCAACTCCACCGCAGCAGAGGAAGGATTTCATAACCTGAAGCACACATACGGTCCTTGCACATACCACCTTCTCCACGAGAAGAGAGAAACTCACCAAGTATCCACTTCAGAAGGCCAAGAACCTGCCCTGGCTGCAAAGGTGAGACCGTGAAACTTACAAGGGTTTCTAAATACACACAAGGAGTTCAAGGGGCTCTTCTCCATGATACCATACTCCTGGTGCTAACATAAAACTCAGTTTCTTCTCACATTATCTTCAAATTTTATCAGAAATGCACATAATGGTCTATCTTTGCAGGTGAGAGGCAGCTTTACAGCTTTTTCCCCTCCTTCCTTTCACCACTCCTCATACAGATGTATGTGTCAGTCCAGCTCTCTCTGCCAAGCAAAACAAGTGGAGCTCTCCCAGTCATCTTGACTAAGACAAATCTCTTCCTGACGTATCTCTCAGCAACATGTGCACATCCCAGTTCAAATCCCCCCTTCCTAAACACCAGAGTGGTGGCAGTATCCCAAGAGATCTCACCTGAGCCCTGAGGAAGATCTTTGAGATTTCCTCTGTCTCTTCTGAAAATCCCTGCTGATATATCCCCACGTCCACTTATCCTCCCCTGCACAAGTAACACACTGCTAGCTTGTGACCCAGCCGTTAGCTCCACCTCCTCAGAAGGGAAAGATTTAATAACCTCCAGCTTACAAACTGTTACACCTTTTACTTCAACACTGCTGAAGTTCATTACCATTTTAATCGCTTCCTCACCATGTCAGCTCATCTGCTCTTCACAGTAAGAATTAATCTCCATCGCCATCAGCAGCTCTGCATGAACCATCAGCACTTTTTGCATTAACAACATTAACATGCAAAAACTACACAGCACTGGTCCCACGGCAGGTCCTTGGAAAATGCCACGGAGTAACTCCATCCACTTTGAAACTCTCTTTTGCTGTCTTCCTTCAACTTCTCACCGAGTTTCTCTACCAAGCAGCCCTCTCTTCAGCTCCAATAGCCTCATTTTCCCCTTTAACTCCTTCCTTCAGAATCCGTTCCAGCACAATGCCCGCTGTCAAGGTAACAGCTCAGGACCATGCTCCCACCTCAATCCCACAACCAAGACCTGCAGTTTCATTTCACAGCCCTTCCAAACAAAGCTCTGTTCCCCAGAGGGAGCTTTGACTCCCCGTTTCCCACACTGGGGTTGGGAATAAACCCCCCGGTGCATAGCACCAGGCGTGTGTTTCACTGCTAACAGCTGGATTAGCAGAACAGAGCAAGCCAGACCCACACACATTCAACAGTATCTGGGGTTTCTCGTCTCTCAAACCCTCACATCCAACTGACTTCGGCCTTTCAGACATTAATGTCCATATCCTGCTAAGGGGCTGCCTTCAGAGTTTAGTTAGCAGAGAGTTACTCTTTGGCAAAAGAAACATAGAATAGAATCATAATCATTTTGGTTGGAAAAAGCCCTCAAGATCGAGTCCAACCGTTAACCCAGCACAGCCAAACCCACCCCTAACCCGTGTCCCTCAGCACCACGTCTGCCCAGCTTCTAAATCCCTCCAAGGATGGTGACTCCACCACTGCCCTTGGCAGCGTCTTCTAATGTTTGACAACCCTCTCAGTGAAGAAATCTTTCCTAATATCCATCTTAATGCCCAGCCTCCCACCCCAGAGCAACTTGAGGCCATTTCCTCTTGTCCCATGGCCTGTTCCTTGGGAGAAGAGACCGACCCACCCTGGCTACCCCCTCCTTTCAGGGGGTTGGAGAGAGCCAGAAGGTCTCCCCTCAGCCTCCTTTTCTCCAGGCTGAACACTCCCAGATCCCTCAGAAGTTCTCCAGACCCCTCACCAGCTCCGTCGCCCTTCCCTGGACACACTCCAGGCCCCTTAATGTCCTTCTTTTTCTGAGAGGCCCAAAACTGGACACAACGCTCGAGGTGCAGCCTCTGTGTTCAGTTTCAGACCCCTCACATCCTCGCTACGTTAATGTATCTTTAACCTAATCCACAAAACCCAGTTTGTTCGTTCCAGCTGCCGACAGGAACCTCCTCGAGCTTCCCTCCTGATCCAATCTGGGGCGACATCGCAAATCCCCAGCCCCCCGGTACCGCCAAGCGCAGACATGGCAGCCGGACGGGCCAAAGTCTTCCTCAGAGGAAGAAGCGAAGCCCAGCTGAGGGGTGCCGAGCTCCTCAGGGCCAGGCCCGGCACTGGGGGTGCCCCTCCACCTTCCCCCCCCCCAGGACTCACCGCCAGGGTGTCCAGCGCATCGATCAGCGTCAGCGAGTAGTTTCCCAGGACGTCGTTGATGTTGAGGTTGGTGCTGGAAGAGAAGAGCTGAGCGTCAGGCCCCGCCGCCACCGGGCCTGGCTTCCCCCCCCCCCCCCCGCCATTCCCCTCAGC